>NC_053155.1:8993565-9312748 GCF_016835505.1 Polypterus senegalus | reverse complement strand
CTGTTCATTGTGGAAGTACGAGAGCGGACAGTACAGGAGGAAGACAGTATATGGAATAATTGGACAAAAAAAAAATAAATAATATTGTGCCTATGGTATTTACATTTTCAGTATAGGCACAGGAGGGAGGTACTGCATAGTAATTTTCTTCAGGTACAACAGACTAGTGAGGACCTGAAAGGATTTAAAATTATGGTGGCTTGTAGCAGAAATAAAAACCTAAAAGATTTATTAGTTCATGCCTCATGCACAATGAAAAAGAGCAATAAATGTGCATGGAAAATTCCATTTGTTAAAAAGAAAATAATTACTAATCCATTTTCTAGTACGGGACTACCCATCTTTCAGGTTTTAGGTTTAAATACAACCCCAATTCCAATGAAGTTGGAAAGTTGTGTAAAACGTAAATAAAAACAGAACACAATGATTTGCAAACCCTTTTCTAAAGTATTCCTGAGCCCATGTGGTAATATCCTTTACAGAATGATGTCGGTTTTTAATGCAGTGCCACCTGAGGGATCGAAGGTCACGGGCATCCAGTGTAGGTATTCGGCCTTGCCGCTTACGTGCCGAGATTTCTCCAGATTCTCTGAATCTTTTGATGATATTATGGACAGTAGATGATGAAATCCCTAGATTCCTTACAATTGTACGTTGAGAAACGTTGTTCTTAAACTGCTGGACTTTTATTTGCCCATGCAGTTGTTCACAAAGTGGTGAACTTCGCCCCATCCTTGCTTGTGAACGACTGAGCCTTTTGGGGATGCTCCTTTAATACCCAATTATGACAAACACCTGTTTCCAATGAACCTGTTCACCTATGGAATGTTCAAAACTTTCCCAGTCTTTATCTGCCCCTGTCCCACCTTTTTTGGAATGTGTTGTAGGCATCAAATTCAAAATGAGTGAAGATTTGCAAAACAACAATAAAGTTTATCAGTTTGAACATTAGAAATCTTGTCTTCGTAGTGTATTCAATTGAATATAGGTTGAAAAGAATTTGCAAATCATTGTTTTCTGTTTTTATTTACGTTTTAGACAACATCCCAACTTCATTGGAATTGGGGTTGTACGACCAACTGCATTTATGCAATACAGTGCAAATCCTGTCAGATGATTTATATAGGTGAAACAAAAAATTATATCAGAAGCAGATTTACACAGCATCTTTGATTGAGAACCAAGAAAGACAAACCCAATTATATATTCACTTTTCCAAAGCAGATCATGTCCCACAAATGTTCCCATTCCTTTTTGGAACAAAACCCGTAGATTACAAAAGGAACTGGAATGGATTAAAAATCTTAGAAAACATCAAGTGACCAGGACAAAGAGGTCAACTGAGGGAGATGACGCACAAAAACAAAAAGAAAATGCTGGCTCCACTGGTCCGTGCCTCAGAAATGAAAACAGCAGATGAACGCTTAGTAGAGGCGCCAGTGGTATCGCCCCCTGACCCCTGGCCCTGCAGTTGCCAGAGCACCCCCAGTAGCACCAGCTCCAACCCCTGTTAATATATATGTCCAGCAGCATGGCCGGGGAAAGGGACAGCAAAAGAACAAGAAGGTGGAAAATTTAAACAATCACAAGGACCACCTGGTGTCTGTTGGGGTTGTGGCCAGCCAGGGCATAACAGGAGAAACTGCAGGGTAAACCCATGGGTACAGGGTGATCAGTCAGCCCAGAATAATCAAAACTGCCAGTCTAATTCCCAGTAGAATTGTAGTCAGCCAAACTGGAGTCAGCAGCAGGCTACTTCAGGGCCCGCCAATGCTTCACTTGGATTTAATCAGGACTGTTAAGGGTGGCCAGAGAATAATTCTACTTGGGAAGGTCAATATCCAGTGTTAACAGAGTGTGCAGATGCAGAGCCAGTAACAACTATTGAAACTGAAGGAAATAACATTCCTGTAATCTATACTAATAAAAGGCAAAGCCCTCACTCACTCACTCACTCACTCACTCACTCACTCACTGACTGACTCATCACTAATTCTCCAACTTCCCGTGTGGGTGGAAGGCTGAAATTTGGCAGGTTCATTCCTTACAGCTTCCTTACAAAAGTTGGGCAGGTTTTATATCGAAATTCTACGCGTAATGGTCATAACTGGAAGCAGTTTTCTCCATTTACTGTAATGGAGATGAGCTTCAACGCCGTGGGGGCGGAGTTTCGTGTGACATCATCACGCCTCCCACGTAATCACGCAGTACATAGAAAACCAGGAAGACCTCAAAAAGCGCTGAAGAAAACATGCATTATATAATTGAGAAGGCAGCGAAACAATAAGAAGCGGCGAGTGACATATACAACCATATTCATGAGTTCTGCTACTTGAAACAAAGCACGATGTAAACCTACACTTTAAATTAAGTTCATAGACAGGCTGCTGCTGGCGTTTGTAATTTAGTGCCTGCCCATATAAGGCCGTCCGTCAGCGGCAATCCAATAGCAAACTGCCACGGGTAAATATTCACGGGTGAAGGACTGTGCTTATGGAGAGGAAGATGAGATGGTCAGGGTGGTGTTTGACACAAACTCAGCGAAACTGCGAGAGAAAGTTTTAAGTGCCAGGACTAAGGTAACATTAAATACAGCCATGGACATAGCGAGATGGCACCAGCACAGCTGGGAACCTTCGATGCATGTACACGAGTGGCTCACGTGAACTGGCGCAGTGCACAGATAAAAGCAACAGTTCCAAAGAGCTGAACAAAACCGAATTACACAATTGAAAAGGCAGCAAAAATATGAAGCGTCTGATACATACAAGCATATTCATAAATCCAACTACTGCGGAAACAAAGCACACGTTGGAAAAAGTCAATGTCCGCTAAAGGAAGACAGTGTAAAAAACCCGTGTATGCAGTGTGTCGGGTCTCAGATAAAGAGGAAGACGAGCTGTTTATTGATGCAGTAAGAAACGAATCGATGAATGAAACCTGTCATCTTTACAGCGATTGACAAACACGGAATGTAACTTGAACACAACACATCCTACAAATACGAACCTGATTGAAAGAAATAATGATAATCAAATCCTTGATGACAGCAACACTCAGTAACACTCACAAAACAAATACTGTATATTGACAGTCATGTTACGTTATTTTTAAAATGTTCCCTTTTCTTTTCTAGCTTTTTAACACACTACTTCTCTGCGATCGCGGGTATATATATATATATATATATATATATATATATATATATATATATCCCGATCTACATACTCGAATAATGGATACTTTATTAGCCATCAATGATTGTTTTGGTAAAGCCATACTCAGTGTATTCATTAGATGAGCGGTAAAAAGTAAGAGCGAGGGAGGATGACTTATTGAGGCATGCAGGCTGTAGTCTTGCGTCAACTCTATCTGAATTGCGCGATCACATTTGAAAAAATATATCTTTTCAAGTTCTATTTAGTCCATATGTGTCAAACTCAAGGGCGGGCCACATCCGGCCGGCGTAATTATATCCGCCCGAGATCATTTTATATACTGTATTATTGTTATTAATGCCGGGTATATGAAGCGCTGGTAACACAATAAACTACAGATCCCATAATGCAGCGCTTCAGCTGCCTTGCCGAACACTTACCGCGTTAATCAAGTCTACCTTATGATGCTGCAAGTTATTGCGAAGCTAGCTCACACGATGCTGAAGAGAAAAGTTGATTCTGAAAATAGAGCCTTTAAAACCGATGGGAGGCTGAGTATATGTTTACTGAACCCGTGTGTCTCATTTGTGGAGCTAATGTGGCTGTAATTACAGAATTTAATCTAAGGCGGCACTATGAGACAAAACATCAGGGTAACCTGAATGCAATGCAGAAGATACAGAAAGCAGAATAATTAAATAAGAATCTGACACTTCAGCGGACGTTTTAACCGTGCACAATCACAAAGTGATTTCAAGTGAAGCTGCTTTTATGGGAGACACAAATGCACCAGTGCAATTTGCCCCACTTTCCCTGTTGCCAAGTAATGTTAAACCAAGTCGTCACTACGGTGTTCCCAAATACGCACTTTGCTGATAAACTGGCGCACTGCACTGAGTTTGCGGCGCTTTGGTGACTTTGAAGAACAAAAAGTCCGTCTACATGCGGCTCGAACCTTGTGCATGTTTGGTAGCACATATCTGTGTGAGAAGCTCTTCTCAGTGATAAAGACTAACAAAACAGCACACAGGAGTCGCCTCACTGATGAGCACCTGCAATCCATCCTGAGAATCTCCACAACACAGAACCTCACACCAAACAGAAACGAACCTGTGGCCAAAAAAAGATGCCAGGCGTCCAGCTCTAAAATGACATATGAGCAAAGACAACTGAATGATTTGATTTGTTATTGCTGAAAGGAACACATTTTATTTATATTTCCAGGTTTTGTTATGCAGCATGTTCATATTTGAATTTGTATAATTTTGACAGGATATATTTTTATGGAGAGCAAAATCTTTTGGGATATTTAAAATCTAAGTTTATTTTTATATAAAATTACATAAGAGTAAAGAAATTTGAATGTTTGTTCTTTTAACGTTTACTTTATTTCTAACTTGTATAATTTAGACAGGATATATTTTTATGGAGAGCAAAATATTATAAGTTGTTTAAGGTTTGAGTTGATTTATTCACAAATAATATTCCTGTCTGTTTTACCATTCCTACCAAAGATATTTCTGTCGACTAAATAAAAATTCCTTCTATTTAAAATTTAAATAGAACTTGAACAAATCGATAGTTCATAATATCCACGCAGACTTGCACGTAAGAGCGGAGTCATCCGTTTTAACAAGCAGCGTATTGCACTGATCTGAAATAGCTGTGTGTGTATATATGTAGATATGTATGTATATGTATATATATGTTTATATATGTGTGTGTGTGTATATATATGTGTGTGTATATGTATGTGTATATATGTAGTATATATATGTATGTATATATGTGTATATGTATAGATATGTATATATATATGTTTATGTGTGTGTGTGTAAATATATATATATATATATATATATATATATATATATATGACAACAACACTCATCACTCACAACAGTGACAAAACAATTACATTGACAATCATGTTACGTTATTTTCAAAATGTTTCCTTTTCTTTTTCATTGCTTCTTTAACACACTACTTCTCCGCTGCGAAGTGCGGGTATTTTGCTAGTGGTAGATAATGGAGCCGCTTGTATATGTATTAACAAGAGAGACGTGATGCACCTTCCAATGTCTGGTAAACATGTTAAGACAGCAGGATTCTTGGGACAAACATAATTAATTCCTCTGACGTCTCCAGTGCATCTGCACATAAAAGATAAAATAACTAGAATTCCCTTATTGGTTTCTGACCGTTCATCTGTAAATTTACTTGTGCAAGTTAAATATGACGTCTGGTGTATCCCGGGCGGGTTATGCATTGTCCCAAATGGTAGTTTGTTAGTGGTAGAAAAAATGGGGATTATTTATTGAAATTAAAATGCCAAGAGTCAGGAAACCTAAATCAGAGCATCACTGCACAATGATGTATGATACTGATGGCCAGTTGGAGTGGAGATGGCTCTCTGAAACTGCTTCTCAGACTGTCCTTCTTCTCTCACGCTATGTAATAATCGGAAAACAGGGAGCTGCTATGCAGACAGATCAAAATGAATTCACCAAGAAATGGTTCAGAAACCCTTCTGCCGTGCCACACATGACTATGCTAGTAGCTGAGTGATTTGAGAGCAAAGACTTAGGGCCTATGATATAAAGAGCAGAGTGAGTAAGGTGGAGCCTGACAGGTAACATAATGATTAATCAATCTGAGGATAAAAAATACATAAGAATTTTATACACAGCTAGCATGGAAGGAGCGCCCAAAGTGGTGAAACTGCCAGCATCTCGACAGTTAGGAATGCTTGAAACAAAACAAGAACTGCTAAGGCTTGACATGGAGGAGCAGTAAACTTGAGTAAACCCTGGTCTGTACATGACACCGATGTAGGCCTAGAAGTTGAGCCAATCCAGTGGAACTGACAGTGAAGTCTGGGTACAAGCCACCCTGGAAAATGCAATACCTTAATAAACCTGAGGCAGAGGACGGAACAGAGAGCATGATTACAGGAGCGTTTATAGGCAGGAGTGTTAGACACAAGAGACACAAAGCATTTGTAACATGAGGCTGCTCCATGTTTTGAAAGGTGATAAATCAAAGTGGAGGATAGCACATGACCTAAGAGTGGTGAACGAGGGAGTATGGGACTGGCCAGCAGAGATCCCTAACCCTCACACATCACTCACAGACATTCCTGAGTACAAAACGCTCTTCAGTCACTGATATATGCTCAGCCTTTTTCAACATTCCACTGCCTGAGGCCTGCCAGCCGCTGTTTGCTTTTACATACAAGAAAAATCCATAGACTTTTATGAGGATGCCACGGGGGTTCATACACTCCCCACATGTTTTTAATCAGGTTCTCAAAACTGACCTGGAGGACGTGATTCTGGATGGTGCATTGATTAAGTACGTACATAATTTGTTGCTTTGCTCAGCATCCTTGGAACAAAGCCACACAGACTCAATAAAAGTGCTTGAGAAGCTTGTGCAAGATGGTCATAAAGTCTTAAAGGCTAAACTACAGTACTGTGAACCTGAGGCCGAGTATTTGGGAAGGATTATCACGCAAGGCAGTAAAAAAATAGCTCCACCACAACTGGAAGGGATAAGCAGGGAACCTGGCGGGACTTACCTGGGTGCCCTTTCCTACATTAAACTTTTGACATAATGCATAGCGCCTGCAGTACTGCTCTGCATATATAGAGAAACCTACAGCTTCCCAATGTTTTTCAACATCTTGAACCATGGTGTCTTTTCCAGCATGGTTTAGGCCATGGGTGATTTTTGCCATACCTGGGAAAGAAGCCTTTGGGAGAAAAGGTTTGTTAGTTTGCTTATGGGTCCAGACTCCATCAGAGAGGGACCCTTCTTTGGACCATTTTCTCTTCTCTGTGTCCGTGGCTGCACTCTGTAAAGAAATAATTTGATTATCAGTATCCTGGTCATTTCTCTGTTGGAACAAAGAGATTGGTGTGTTATTATACGCAGCCTGTTTAGCAAAATGATCAGCTAATTCGTTTCCTTTGCTGACAGGATCCTGTTTTCCTGTGTGATCTTGATATTTAACGATCGCTAGCTTTGATGGTTTAGTTATGGCTTCTAAGTGGGATTCTATTAGTTTTGATGTTGAATGGGCTTGCCAGTACTGGTCTTGAATCCCCTGAGTTTCCATAATGCCCCATGATCATGGCAGACTCTAAAACCATATCTAAAATCAGTATAAATAGTTCCAATTTTTCACTCTGACAACTGACAAGCTCGGGTGAGAACTATCAACTCAGCTGCCTGCGCGCCTAAACTTGAAGAAATTCGGCTTGCTTCCAGCAGGTGGTCACCTTTGACCACTGCATAGCTGGTTGAAGGTGTTCCATTTTCCAATCATAAAGAACATCCATCCACAAAAATTATCTCTCCTGTTCATAGGGGTGTTTCCTGTAGGTCTTGTCTAGGTTTTATAACCTTAGTTATTTCATCATGACAGTTGTGGGGCTCCCCTTGATTTTCAGTTGGAAAAAGAGTAGCTGGATTTAAGGTGCAGCACCTTTCTATGGTAACGTTTGACAACGTACAGAGTACATTTTGGTAGTGTATTGCCCTAGCAGTAGTGAGATGTGAGGTTTTAGCCTGTACTAAAATGGAGTGTACGGCGTGAGGCACCTTTACTGTTAGGGGGCTCATGAGCACTATATCTGTACTGGCTAGCACGGCCTTTGTTGTGGCTGCTACAGCTCTGAGACAGGTTGGAAGTCCCGCAGCCACTGGATCCAATTTTTTCGAAAAATAGGCTAAGCCTTTGTTTTTCTCCATGGAGTTGTGTAAGAACTGCATTCATATATCCCCCCTTTTCGTCCACGAACAGAGTGAATGGACGAGAATAGTCAGAGAGTGTCAAACACTGGCGCAGAACAGTAGTGCACTTTTTAAGTCACACAGAGCCTTCTCAGCTTGATCATTCCATTCCACCTGACCAGAAAGGGGGGATCAGGGGTGACAAATTTTGCAACGGCTGTGCTCTTTCAGTGAACTTCAAAATCCATTGCCGGCAGTATCCTAGAATGCCTATTACAGACATAACCTGTTGCTTTGTAACAGGTCTAGGAAGATTTTGAATGGTGTTTATACGATCGCTAGAGAGAGAGAGTTCTTGTTTCTAAAGAAATGTCATGACCTAAATATTTGACAGTTGTTTGAATTAACTGCAGTTTTGTTTTAGAAACTTTATGGCTATTTTCTGCTAAAAATAATAACAATTGCTGAGTATCACGTGCACAATCTGCTTCCGTAGTACTGCACAACATTATATCATCCACATACTGTATCAATACACTGTCTTTATCTGGCCAAAAGCCTTCCAAATTTTGAGCAAGAGTTTGTCCAATATACACAAGGGGCTTCAGTATATCCCTGAGGCATAACGGTCCATGTCCAATGGCGGTTTTGGAAAGTAAAGGCAAACCAGAATTGAGAGTCGGGGTGCACAGGGATAGAAAAGTAAGCTTTAGCAAGTCAATAACAGAGAAATAACGGGGACGGGGTATCGTAGAAAGAATAGTGGAAGGATTAGGAACAATAGGTGCTCTAGGAAAAACTGCAGAATTAATTTGTCGAAGATCTTGAACAAAACGCCATGAACCGTCAGCCTTTTTAAAAGGTAAAACGGGAGTTCACTGGAGAGTATTTAATTTGAATGACTGCTCCACGTTTCACGAGATCGGAATGTACGGCGGAGGTGCCAGCCTCTGCTTCTGGAGACAGAGGACACTGGGCGCGATGCAGGTGGAAGGATGATTTTGGGTAAATCACCAGTGGCTCACAGTGTACTATCCTTCCATAATCATTTTTCCCCTGGGACCAAAGTGCATCGGGAAGTGAGGAAAGCCAAGAGGGAGAGGTGGTTTGCAATGAAAATGTAGAAAGGGAAGGACGGCACAATGCACAACTTTAATTATCAAATGATCTGAGGTATCAAAGATACCCGGAGCAACGTGCAGCCAGTCCGTCCTATTGAGACATTGTTCCACCCATTTCCTAATTTCGACTCAGTGAACGGTGCTAGATTTGGCAAAGAAACATGGGGAACCGAACCTCCTAAATAGAAAACGCTTTGTGAATATGTGAGGTGAACTGACAGCAGCAGCTTTGTTTGGATGAGAAAAAAATGCAAGGGATATGGAGGGTCTCTGCGCTATTACCTGAAGAGAGAAAAGATTCTAACCAAGGTGTGTCCACTTCAGAAGGGAAGTGCTGGGCAGTGCAGTGGAGGGTGTTGGGGACTTGCAAGTGGGGAAAAAGACATGAAGGAAAAGAGTGTAGGGCTTTAAGGAGAATGGTGTGTGAGGAGATGTTCAGGGTCCAGGCTGCAAAAAAGGGCTTAGTGTGGGGGGAGGTTTGGCACAGGAGTTTAGGAATAGAACAGTAAAACCCTCGTTCGGTCAGAGAAATAGAGAGGGAGAGCTTAGTCATCATCCCTTCCTAACAGATTAACAGAGCAGAGCTGATTTAACAAAAACCGGTGCATCAAAGTGGAACCACTGAAATGAAGCTGAACCCGAAGAGGTTTAGACACCAGCAAAACATGTGGTTGTCCAGAAGCAATAAGTACCAGCAAAGTGAATAAAGGATCTGTGTCCACATGTCAAGTGAGCAAAGGCAACTGAAGAGAGTGGCTGAGGGTCGCTGCGAATTCCTAGGACCAAGAAATATCCTCAGGTTCAGGTAAGGGAGGCGGGGGAGGAAGCTGATTTGGGCAATTGCGGCGGAAGTGTCCCGTCTCACCGCATGCCTAACAGGCATAAGATGTAGGTGCTTGATCTGAGGGGAGAGGCGGCTAAGCAGATGAAGAATTAGGATTAGGGAGTAAAAATCCGCGACCTCTCCCTCGGCCTCGCCCCGTCCTCGGAAAAATCCACATCCTTCACGTCCTCGGACCCTGCCTGAGGCGGCTCCACCTGCATAATACACACGTGGACAAAATTGTTGGTACCCTTCAGTCAATGAAAGAAAAACTCAAAATGGTCACAGAAATAACTTTAATCTGACAAAAGTAATAATAAATAAAAATTCTATGAAATTTAACCAATGAAAGTCAGACATTGATTTTCAACCATGCTTCAACAGAATTATTTAAAAAAATAAACTCATGAAACAGGCCTGGACAAAATGATGGTACCCCTAAAAAAGACTGAAAATAATGTGACCAAAGGGACATGGTAATCCAAGGTGTGTCCACTAATTAGCATCACAGGTGTCTACAATCTTGTAATCAGTCAGTGGACCTATATATAGGGCTCCAGGTAGTCACTGTGTTGTTTGGTGACATGGTGTGTACCACACTCAACATGGACCAGAGGAAGCGAAGGAAAGAGTTGTCTCAGGATATTAGAAAGAAAATTATAGACAAGCATGTCAAAGGTAAAGGCTATAAGACCATCTCGAAGCAGCTTGATGTTCCTGTGACTACAGTTGCACATATTATTCAGAAATTTAAGATCCATGGGACTGTAGCCAACCTCCCTGGACGTGGCTGCAGGAGGAAAATTGATGACAAATCAAAGAGACGGATAATACGAATGGTAACAAAAGAGCCCAGAAAAACTTCTAAAGAGATCCAAGGTGAACTTCAAACTCAAGGAACATCAGTGTCAGATCGCACCATCCGTCGTTGTTTGAGCCAAAGTGGACTTCATGGGAGACGACCAAGGAGGACACCATTGTTGAAAACAAATCATAAAAAAGCCAGACTGGAATTTGCCAAACTACATGTGGACAAGCCACAAAGATTCTGGGAGAATGTCCTATGGACAGATGAGACAAAAATTGAACTTTTTGCCAAGGCACATCAGCTCTATGTTCACAGACGGAAAAATGAAGCAGATCAAGAAAAGAACACTGTCCCTTCTGTGAAACATGGAGGAGGCTCTGTTATGTTCTGGGGCTGCTTTGCTGCATCTGGCACAGGGTGTCTTGAATCTGTGCAGGGTACAATGAAATCTCAAGACTATCAAGGGATTCTAGAGAGAAATGTGCTGGCCAGTGTCAGAAAGCTTGGTCTCAGTCCCAGGTCATGGGTCTTGCAACAGGACAATGACCCAAAACACACAGCTAAAAACACCCAAGAATGGCTAAGAGGAAAACATTGGACTATTCTAAAGTGGCCTTCTATGAGCCCTGACCTCAATCCTATTGAGCATCTTTGGAAAGAACTGAAACATGCCGTCTGGAAAAGGCACCCTTCAAACCTGAGACAACTGGAGCAGTTTGCTCATGAGGAGTGGGCCAAAATACCTGCTGAGAAGTGCAGAAGTCTCATTGACAGTTACAGGAATCATTTGATTGCAGTGATTGCCTCAAAAGGTTGTGCAACAAAATATTAAGTTAGGGGTACCATCATTTTTGTCCAGGCCTGTTTCATGAGTTTATTTTTTTAAATAATTCTGTTGAAGCATGGTTGAAAATCAATGTCTGACTTTCATTGGTTAAATTTCATAGAATTTTTATTTATTATTACTTTTGTCAGATTAAAGTTATTTCTGTGACCATTTTGAGTTTTTCTTTCATTGACTGAAGGGTACCAACAATTTTGTCCACGTGTGTAATTCATTTGTGCCGCAATTTACTTGGTCTGAGAATCTGACTCTTTTTGTTTAGTCTGTCGTTCAGCATGCTCCGCGTGTCTTTAAACTTCATCAAAAGTGTCACTTTCCCATCCAATACAGGACGTGCGTACCTTATTTTGGATATCACTTCTAAGTCCTGACACAAAAGGAAGAACTGCTGCCTTGATATGGTCGTCTAGGGTGTCTAAGCCAGAATGGTTTGTCATCAAGTCCTGAATTCGGTGTGCCCATTCATCTACCGTCTCATCTTTCTTTTTGTTTGGCAGCTAAAATAAGGGACCAGTCGGTGCCCTTTTTATATTTTGCAGCTATTGCAGTTTTCATGTGTTCCCATTGGGCAAGGAAAGGACCGTCATTATTTTGTCCATGAGGCAATGTCTCATTCCACTGCCACTGTTCTCCGTTATGCTGCCCGTGGTTAACAGTAACCCAAATGGTGCCCAACTTTCTGCGTAGCACCGGGGTCCACTCAGCCGCACTGAGTTTGTATATGTCGTCAGTTGCTGCACCTGTTCCACAAACTTTAACCCACCGATTACCTTAAGATCAGGCAATTCGGACACTACGTCTTTCAGCTATTGAATATTCCAGTTACGATGTATCATTACTGTAGTGGGGTTAGCATTTCCTGGGGGTAGTGTGAGATCGTGTTGGGGGTTAGGGACCTCAATTAAAGGGCATGAAAATGTGGGTGCTAAAGGTTTTGGGGACTTAAACGGGGTAGGGTTTTCAGGGGACTTATCTCGGGGGGTCTTGCTTCTAGTATGTTGTGAAATGGAGGGCTTTTTGTGTGAGTTAGAAGAGCCTCCCATAGCCCCTAACAAGTGGCAATCAGTCTCATCATCCGGATCCGGAAGTGAGGAGGGGTTGTACTGATATTGTTCATCAAAGAAATTATCAGTAGCTGGGGCATCAGTTACCACAGGAGCCGTTGGTGCAAGGGGTGAATGTGGCCGTGGTAGGGGTTGTGGGTAAAGTGTTGGGGAAGAGAGCATGGGATATAAAGGGTCTTTTTTATCGCTCCTCTTCCTCCTTCCTTCAGACTGGGGTCCCGAATCAGCCTGCACTTTCTGTAAAGCTATAAGTAGCTCTTCCTTTTCCTTTCTAGTCTTAACTTCGGCAGCTAAAAGCTCATTCCGTTTCTGTGCTGCTTCCAACGTACAGTCTTTAATAACCAATTCCCATCTGTCATACATATCTAATCCAATAAAGACCTCCATTACAACAACCCTGTGTATTTCTGCACAGTATTTTTCTAATGTCCTGCACTCTCCTTATTCCACTTCCTACATGCTTTTTTAAAATCTAATCCTGTCTTCTTTTCAATGAGCTTTCTAGGGGACCCACCTTTCGATCCTGACAGCGCACTAGGAGCCTGGCAATCCCCCGAAAATAATCCTTCTAACATTAGGTTTTTAGGACTCGAGGGGGACTGTTTGACTGGCTTGCTAATTGTTTTTGCCCATAGTAAGCGGAAGGATCTCAGCAGAAAATGACTCGGCCCTCGATAAACCCCGTTCCACCCGCCGTCTGCTCCTATCCCTGGATTACAGCTTCAGGTGACTTCGTGTCCGTTTATTCGCATCAGCAGAATCCTGCATCAATACGCCCCGTGGAATCCAGGATATGGAGGTTTTAACCCCGATCCCTTCATCAGACGGTTTGTATGCGTCAGCTTGCCAGGGTATTGTCTCTGTCACCTTAGCAACCCGTTGAAACAAGAGTATAACTAGACAGCGGATGAAAAACCTCGACCTCCCGTTTATTTAGACACACATTCTCTAAATACGCCCTTTCACCCCCATTCCTCAAATTATTATAGGAGCGTGTCACTCGCCCCTCTTCTATTCCACTTCACAAGGTGACTAGCTAACATTCACACTGTGCCGTTTTCCGTAGGGTCCCAAAGCCACCTTCCGTGAGTCCCTAGAACCCTCCCATGGTTTCCCATACAGTATGCTCTCTTATTCTTTATTTTGCATTTGCTTTTAATTCTTTTTCTTTCTATATTCGTATTACGTCCAGCACACCAGTCAAACTAACAGGAATCCCCCGATCTACTCACCATGACTCAGTCCACCTGCCTGGAAATGCCCGTCAATTCGTGCCTCATATCGGCTAGGAGGAGGTCAGGGACTCGCCATGCAGGAAATGGCCAAGGCAGTCCAGTCCTAACTTTTACCAGAGCTGGACCCGATCTGGCCAGAATTGGCTCTACTACGGTCCTCTGGACAATCCTGCACGAGGAGTCATCTGCCGTCTCCTGCCCTACGTTTGGGCGCCAAAAACTGTGGACGAAGACTTCAGGCCAGACAGCAGGTGGAATTATAAAGCAGATTTATTTTAAAGAGTCACAGTGAGAAGAGTTTCAGAAAAGCAGACAATCAAATACTGTATACATGACAGCGTCAGGGCTCTTCTGAACCCTGTCTGTTGGGTGGGGCAAATTTTTATACCCCTAGAATGCGTGATTTAATATCATTATAAAATGTAACAGTCAACACGTTTATTATACACAATCCTTGAGCCCCTTCAATGTCCCTTATGCAACTTGATATCTTGGCCCCCTTTTGTTATGGTGTTCAGATGTAAGCTAAGGGAAAACGTGATAAGGCAGACTCATGTGTGGAATGCTCAGACCTTGAGTCCTTTGCACAAACATTTTTCTGTTTGCTAAAACAAAGCATGCTATTACATGGTTTTGTAAAGCTTACTTCTCAGACATGAATTAGTACAAGGGAATGAAGAGAACATTCGTCTTCCACAGTCACAAGCTGTAAACAGCGCTGCTCTGTCCAACTAGCTGAACTTAAAGCACTTACTGAAGCTTGCAAGCTATGATGCTGCCTTCTAAGTTGACATTAATCAAATATCAAGCACATCAGAAAAGCAATGAACTTGTTAGTGAAGAGAATAACATGGCACATGAGGTAGCCAGACAAGCTTCTGAAACACCAATTCCTTTATTAGTCCTACCTGTGATTATTGAGTCTGCCATCACTGAAAGAGACATAAGTGATATGCAGGAGAGGGCAGGACTGTATGAACAGGAATCAAAGAGAAGCAACGAAGGACAAACAAGAATTATGGCACTCTAGAGATGGCGTGATTGTTGCTCCTTCCATGTTGCTACATCTTCTTATAATTGATGAGTATGGTTTTAATGTGCGGTGGGTGGGGGGGGGGATTATTAAGAGGATTAAAAACTGAGAGATGGACGTCTGAAGTGGAGCTCCGCTAGCAGCGGTGTTGTTTTCATATTATTTGCTTATTATCCTGAGATATCCTGTATCTATTCAACCAAAGGAGACTGCTACAGTATATATGTAATTATATATAAACATGGCCAGCAAGAAAGGGGGTCCGAAAGAATCAAAAACTAAAGCTGCACCCAAGCTAAGATCAGCAAGGGAATAGCGTGGACACCGGCTACAGTAGAGCTTGATGCTTCACCTACTTTACAAGAAAGCACAATTGAAATGTCTAAACTGCAGGTGATGTTCGCTGAGCTTATACAAGATATAAAGAAAACTGAGAAGTGATGAAGGCAAAGAGAAAGGACAAAGGCACATGAGAGACTGAAACAGGAATTGAAACAGGAGATGCTGGTATTGAAACAGGAATGGCAACAAGCAAATGAGACACTGCGGCAGGAGTTGCAACAAGCAAACGAAACGCTGTGGCTGATGCTGCAAAAGGCAAATGAAAGGCTGCGACAAGAAATGCAAGTGGAGATGCGACTGGTGCTGGGTAAAATTGAAACGTTTACTGATCAATTGGAGGATCTCAAGGAGACATTTAAGACTAGGATTGAATTAGCCGAAAATTTAGCTACCAGTGCTGAAGAAAAAGCAGAAAATGTCAGCTCCGAATGCAAAAAATTCGGAGACAGACTGTCTGCTTTGGAGGATGGTAGTGGAAGGTATAATGTCAGAATTGAAGGTCTGCCTGAGAATCGAGAAAGTTAAAACCCGGAGAAATTCGCAGCTGAACTTTTTTCTAAAATAATCGGGGACGACTTTAAAGCAGCATCTGAGATAGCAGCAGCTTATCGCAAACGCAGATCAAACACCGTTAGACCCAGACCAAGGTCTTTTATAGTTCGTTTTGAATGATTATCATTTAAGCTAGAGGTGATGGCACTCCTCAGAAACAAGGAAGATATTATATATGAAAATAACCACATTCATATCTTCCCTGACTTCTCTCCAGCAACAGCTACAAAGCGCGCCTTCTATAACATTAAACAGCGGTTACGCCAAGCCAGCGTCAAATACAGCCTCTTGTATCCGGCAAAACTGAACGTGGAATGGCAGGGTCAATTCTATGTCTTCGCTAGCAAGGAAGAAGCAGAAAAGGAATTAAGAAAGCTGATCCTGGGACTATTCTGATACATAATAGTGAGTCATGGCGGTTAAAGCAAGGATTAATAATCTACTGTCTGATCTATTTGTTTTAAAATACGGGTTTTTATCAGCATATATTCTCATATATTCTCATTATTACTTAGTATTACTAGGGCGCTATCTGTTTATGTTTTATTGTGCTTAATTACTTTTTCTTTCTTTTTTTTCTAATTATTTCATCTCTACCCTAAACGAGACTGTTCAATATCATACCCTTGGTTTACTGTTATTGCTATTACTGCATTAAGACTTGTTATGCTTATTCTGGACACATCTTTAACACCATCACCGGGTTTATTATCTGGGTGTATCATCTTAATGCACTAAAATTGCTGAAGACTATATATATATATATATATATATATATATATATATATATATATATATATATATATATATATATATATATATATTTTTTTTCTTTTTTTTTTTCTTTTTAAAGACTATATTGGTAACAGATATCTCTATCTTTTAACCCTAAAGCGCGCTGCATGGGGCTTGTTGTGCTTTGGACGTGCTCTGTCTCTGGGTATGTCAGAGGACTGGGACTGTGTGAAGTGGGTTTTAGCCTCACTTGGGGAGGCAAAAAGGGAGGGTGAGGGGTTAAGGGGGGAAGAAAAGAGAGCAGGCTTGATCTATACCTAATCTATCTATTAATCTTTATAATTATAACTACCAACGTAATAATAAGCTGCATGGCAACAACTCTAGGGGAAATAGGAAATTAAGACCTAAGCTGTCTCACTTCCAGTTAAGACTATAAAATGACATCAAAAACTCAGAATCAGTGTCTCCATGATGGGACAGTTAACTTGTAAGCTGGAATGTTAAAGGCCTGAATCACGAATTAAAGAGAAAGAAAGTACTCTCACCTAACAGGTCTAAATGCTAAAATAGTATTTTTACAGGAAACCCACTTACTAAGCAAGGATCAGTTCCGGCTGCAAAAAGACTGGACTGGCCAAATGTTCCATTCTAGTTTTACAAAGAAAACTAGAGGTGGGAATTCTCATACATAGAACAGTACCATTTGTAGCATCAGATGTAGTATTGGATCCTGAAGGGAGATATGTAATGGTCATGGGAGACTTATCTAACTGTAAAATGATTTTGATAAATGTTTATGCACCTAATGTTGATGATAAGGAATTTATACAAAATTTATTTGCATCCATTCCCAATCTGAACACTCATAAAGTTATAATGGCTGGGGACTTTAATTGTGTTCTAAATCCACTTTTAGATAAGACTTCCTCCACAGGAGGAACAACATCTAACACCGCAAAGATAATTACAAAGTTTTTAACTGATCACAACTTATCAGATCCCTGGAGGTTTTTAAACCCAAATTCAAGAACATATTCTTTCTACTCACCAGTACATCATTGCTACTCAAGGATTGATTACTTCTTTATAGATAATAACTTCTTGCCTAAGATTAAATCTTGCAAATACGATGCTATTGTTATTTCTGACCATGCACCTATGATCTTGGAGCTAAAATTACTAAGCCCCATACACTCACCCGCAGATGGCCTCAACCCGCTTCTATTAGCTGACGAGAATTGTACTGAATTTATATCCAAACAAATCAAATTCTTTCTAGAGACAAATACATCCCCGAGATCTCTGCAGGAATACTCTGGGAAACTCTTAAGGCCTTCTTAAGAGGACAGATTATCTCATATCTTTCCCACAGAAATAAATCCGAAGCCAAGAAAGTAGCAGAGATAAAAAGCGAAATTACTAAAATAGATGAAGAACATGCCAGACTACCAAGCGAGACTCTACATAGGAGGAGGCAGGCTCTACATTCAGAATTAAACCTCTTGACAACTAAAGAAACTGAACAACTAATTTACAAATCCAGACATCATTACTATGAACATGGAGAGAAAGCTAATAAGCTTTTAGCTCAACAAATTCACAAGCAAGAAGTGCAGCGCAATCTCGTAATCACTAACACGAATGGAGATAAAATCATCGAACACAAAAATATAATGCACACTTTCAGAGACTACTATAAATCCCTATATACTACTGAGTTTAAAGAAGACAATACACAATCTAATGCATTTCTGGATACATTACAGATACCACAAATAGACGCTTTTAGTGTGGAGGAACTTGATAAACCTCTGGCATTATCAGAATTACTAGATGCTATAAAGTCACTCCAAGGTGGAAAGCAGCAGGCCCTGATGGCTACCCTGCAGAGTTTTACAAGAAATTCTCCGCTCAGCTAGCTCCCTCCTATTAGCAACATTTACAGAAGCCAGAGATAACCAATCTCTTCCACAAACCTTTGCCAAGCACTAATCACTGTTTTTCCAAAACAAAATAAGGACTTATTACAATGTGCATCATACAGACCAATTTCACTTCTGAATAACGACGTTAAAATACTCTCTAAAATCATAGCTAGAAGGATGGAGAAAGTGCTCCCTCGTAATATCACAAGACCAAACTGGATTTATTAGGGGCCGACACTTATCTTCAAATCTTGACCTGTTTAATGTAATATACTCACCAACTAAATCAAACACCCCAGAAATATTATTATCATTGGATGCAGAAAAAGCATTCGACATGATTGAATGGAAATACCTTTTACTACATTGGAGAAGTTTGGGTTTTGGCCCGAACATTTGTGCATGGATTAAATTACTGTATCTAACCCAGAAGCTTCAGTTTGCATCAACAACATTCACTCAGACTACTTTAAACTAAAACTAGATGCCCCTTGTCACCGTTGCTGTTTGCGATTGTCATTGAACCACTGGCAATACATTGTTGAAATACTGATCAGATAAATGGGATTAGCAGAGAAGGACTGGAACAGAAAATCTCATTATATGCAGATGATATGGTACTGTATATATCGGACCCAGAAAATTCTGTGCCTGCAGTCTTAGCAGCACTCACAAAATTTCAAAAGATCTCTGGTCTCAGAATTAATCTGAATAAAAGTGTACTCTTTCCAGTGAATTCTCAAGCATATAATATTAGATATTATACCTTTTATAATTGCAGAACAGTTTACATACCTCGGGGTAAACATTACAAGTAAATATAAAGTTCTTTATCAACAAAATTTCACCGTCTGCATGGAAAAAATTAAACAAGACTTGCATAGATGGTCAACCCTTCATCATTAATAAATCATTCTTTAGGCAATTAGATTGAACAATATCCTCATTTATTTGGAATTCAAAACATCCACGCATCAAAAGAGCGACCCTACAAAGACAAAAGGCAGAAGGCGGCATGGCTCTACTTAACTTCCAGTTTTATTACTGGGCAGCAAATATACAGGCGATAAGAACCTGGACACAGATAGAAGAACATACACAGGCTTGGTCTGCAATAGAAGTAAAATCCTGCAGTACTTCTTTGTATTCCTTGCTCTGTGCTCCAATAAACACACGTTATCGGCAATACAAATAACCCAATTGCGCACCACTCACTTAGAATCTGGAACCAATGTAGAAAGCATTTTAAGACGGAGAAGATTCTATCTGTGGCACCTCTGCAAGACAACCATCTCTTTCAACCTTCACAAACATATGCAGTTTTTAATATCTGGAAAAAATTTGGAATTAACTTGCTTAGAGATCTTTATATAGACAACGTCTTTGCATCCTATGAACAATTACATTCCAAATTTAACATTCCAGCTACACATTTCTTTCACTATCTTCAAATCAGGAACTTTGTTAAACAGAAACTTCCAGATTTTCCTCATCTTGCACCCTCATCCATGCTGGAAAAAATATTGCTCAATCTTAAGGACTTAGACTTCATCTCTACAATATATAAAATCATTGTACAATCCCTCTCTTTCAAAGATCCAAGAGGACACTGGGAAAAAGATCTCTCAATTAATATATTAAAAAAGGAGTGGAAAGTAGCAATGCAGAGAATTCACTCGAGCTCCGTATGTGCAAAGCATTCAATTATACAACTCAAAATTATACAGTGGTGTGAAAAACTATTTGCCCCCTTCCTGATTTCTTATTCTTTTGCATGTTTGTCACACAAAATGTTTCTGATCATCAAACACATGTAACCATTAGTCAAATATAACACAAGTAAACACAAAATGCATTTTTAAATGATGGTTTTTATTATTTAGGGAGAAAAAAATCCAAACCTACATGGCCCTGTGTGAAAAAGTAATTGCCCCCTTGTTCAAAAATCACCTAACTGTGGTGTATCACACCTGAGTTCAATTTCTGTAGCCACCCCCAGGCCTGATTACTGCCACACCTGTTTCAATCAAGAAATCACTTAAATAGGAGCTGCCTGACACAGAGATGTACACCAAAAGCACCTCAAAAGCTAGACATCATGCCAAGATCCAAAGAAATTCAGGAACAAATGAGAACAGAAGTAATTGAGATCTATCAGTCTGGTAAAGGTTATAAAGCCATTTCTAAAGCTTTGGGACTCCAGTAAACCACAGTGAGAGCCATTATACACAAATGGCAAAAACATGGAACAGTGGTGAACCTTCCCAGGAGTGGCCGGCCGACCAAAATTACCCCAAGAGCGCAGAGACGACTCATCCAAGAGGTCACAAAAGACCCCAGGACAACGTCTAAAGAACTGCAGGCCTCACTTGCCTCAATTAAGGTCAGTGTTCACGACTCCACCATAAGAAAGAGACTGGCCTGCAAAAATGGCCTGCATGGCAGATTTCCAAGACGCAAACCACTGGTAAGCAAAAAGAACATTAGGGCTCGTCTCAATTTTGCTAAGAAATATCACAATGATTGCCAAGACTTTTGGGAAAATACCTTGCGGACTGATGAGACAAAAGTTGAACTTTTTGGAAGGCAAATGTCCCGTTACATCTGGCGTAAAAGGAACACAGCATTTCAGAAAAAGAACATCATACCAACAGTAAAATATGGTGGTGGTTGTGTGATGGTCTGGGGTTGTTTTGCTGCTTCAGGACCTGGAAGGCTTGCTGTGATAGATGGAACTATGAATTCTACTGTCTACCAAAAAATCCTGAAGGAGAATGTCCGGCCATCTGTTCGTCAACTCAAGCTGAAGCGATCTTGGGTGCTGCAACAGGACAATGACCCAAAACACACCAGCAAATCCACCTCTGAATGGTAGAAGAAAAACAAAATGAAGACTTTGGAGTGGCCTAGTCAAAGTCCTGACCTGAATCCAATTGAGATGATATGGCATGACCTTAAAAAGGCGGTTCATGCTAGAAAACCCTCAAATAAAGCTGAATTACAACAATTCTGCAAAGATGAGTGGGCCAAAATTCCTCCAGAGCGCTGTAAAAGACTCATTGCAAGTTATCACAAACACTTGATTGCAGTTATTGCTGCTAAGGGTGGCCCAACCAGTTATTAGGTTCAGGGGGCAATTACTTTTTCACACAGGGCTATGTAGGTTTTAATTTTTTTTCTCCCTAAATAATAAAAACCATCATTTAAAAACTGCATTTTGTGTTTACTTGTGTTATATTTAAATAATGGTTATTGTGTTTGATGATCAGAAACATTTTGTGTGACAAACATGCAAAAGAATAAGAAATCAGGAAGGGGGCAAATAATTTTTCACACCACTGTATATCGAGCACATCTGTCTCAACTAAAACTCTAAAATGTTTCCAGGGCATGATCCAACCTGCGAACGTTGCAACTAAGTTCCAGCCTCACTGGGTCACATGTTCTGGGCCTGTACTAAATTAACATTATTCTGGACAAAAAATTTTAATTACCTCTCAGACAGCCTTGGACTCACAATCCCTCCTAACCCATTAACAGCTGTGTTTGGGGTTCTTCTAGAGGGGATTAAAGTGGAGAAAGACAAACAAATTGTTATTGCATTCACTACACTGTTGGCACGCAGACTCATTCTGATAAACTGGAAGAACCCAAACTCTCCTCTTTTTAAGTCAGTGGGAAACCGATGTGTTATATTATTTGAAATTGGAAAAAATCAAATACTCAGTTAGAGGATCTGTACAGACTTCTTTCAAAACATGGCAGGATCTAATCAGTAATATTTTAAAATAAGTTCATGAAGCACAGAGAATTTATTAATTTAGGTATGTTTACAAGCGTTAAATTTTACGCCATTTGGCTTGCTGTCTCTCAGGGGTGGGGATCGATCTGTTCTTAACTCAATTTTTCTTTTGTAAAAACTTGATTGTTTTGTATGGATTCCAATAAAATTAATAAAATAAATAAATAAATAACAAAATAAATAAAAAATAAAGAAGATTAACTGGGTAGATGCTCTGCTGCTTGCTTTAATGAACTATCGCATGCAAACTAACAGAGTAACGCATCTAACACCACATGAAATGCTTACTGGCCGTCCAACACCTAGGACTGTTTTCAGGGAGCCTTATAAGAGTCCCCCATTAGAACAGCTGCAACTAGAAATTAAAACTTACATGAAACACTTCACTGCTATCCATTGAGCTATCTATTTGCAGAAGAAGAATAGACAGCCAGAGCCAGCTGAGGAGCCATGAGTGTCATCAGGCCCAGGGTTCAAGATTTCCTGAGGGTGTTCTGAAAGAACTGGAACGAACCGAGACAAAAAGGTCCATATGAAGTTTTTATGGGCAACTCCGAAGACCAATCAAGTCCAGCAGGAAGTGTTATGGAATCATCTGATGGCTCACCCCAGTGACAACCTATACCTTATAATGATGTGACAAGAAGGAGCTTGTGTGATGGCACTGTACCTGGCAGCAGCACTCATAACCCTAATGATACTGCCAGGAACCATAAAAGCTGGAAGAGCTGCTTACAGGTGAGTGGAATCAGAGGATGTGCTGCTGATGGATTTCTGTCAATTCCATCACTGGTCCCCTTGTCATATGAGTGGTTATCTCCCTCCCAGTTACCAGAACCCTTCAGAACTGATGATATTCTCTTCCGTTATCAGCCAATCACATGACAGCATCTCAATGCATTTTGGCCTGTAGATATTGTCAAGACAACCTGCTGAAGTTCAAACTGAGCACTAGAATGGGAAGAAATTTGACTGAAGTGACTTTGAATATGGCCTGGTTGTTGATGCCACACAAGCTGCTCTGAGTATTTCAGAAACTGTTGATCTACTGGGATTGTCCCACACAGCTAGGGTTTACAGAGAATGGTCCAAAAAGAGGTAAATATGATTGGCAGTTTTTTGGGAAAATAAATTATGTCTTATTACTGCCAATAGTCAGAGGAGAATGGCCAGGCTGATTTGAGCTGATATAAATTCAACAGGATCTCAAATAAGAACTTGTTACAGCCGAGGCAGGACCACACAGAGTGCCATTGCTATCAGCTTAGAACAGGCAACTGATGCTACAATTCACACGGTCTCACCAAAATTGGATAATAGAAGATTATACAAATGTTTCCTGGTTTAATGAGTCTCAATTTCTGCTGTGATATTTGGATGGTAGGATCAGAACTTGGCGTCAACAACAAGAAAGTAGGTATTAATCTTGCCTTGTATCAACGGTTCAGGCTACTTGTTCTGGTGTAATAGCGTGGAGGATATTTTCTTGCCACAGTTCGGGACCCTTAGTACCAATTGAGCATCGTTTAAATGCCACAGCCTATCTGAGTATTGTTGCTGAACATGTTCATCCCTTTATTACCGCAGTGTCCCCATCTTCTGATGGCTCCTTCCAGCAGGGTAACGCAACATATCAAAAAGTTCAGATCATTTCAAACTGGTTTCTTGAACATGACAAGGAGTTCACTGGACTCAAATGGCCTCCACAGTCACCAGATCTAAATCCAGTAGAGCAACTTTGGGATATGTTAGAAAGGGAGATTTCCATCGTGGATTTCAAATTCACAGCAACTGCATGATGCTATTGTGTCAATATGAACCAAAATTCCTGAGGAATGTTTCCAGTACCTTGTTGAATCTACGCCATGAAGAATTACAGCAGTTCTGAAGATTAAAAGGAGTAAACCTGGTACGAGCAAGGTGTACCTAATAAAGTGGCCACTGAATGTGTATGTGTATATATAAAAAGACATATAATACATATATAAAACACATATATATATATATTAAAAGATATATAAACACCTCTGTATTGGATAACAGAGAGCTGCTACTGGCAACAGTAACTTGTGTTTCAGGCATGAGAATATTTGAGAATCCCACAGGTGTGACGTGAGGTGACATGGAGAAGGAGTTTCATTATTGAAGACTTGCCTGTACTTTCGTTGTAATATCAATACATGTCCTCATTAATTTTAGTCTGACATAAGGTGAGTCCTTGTTCAGGACTGTAATGTTACCCCAACACACACACACCTTTATTTGACATCACCACCAGCTATTTGATCAGATGCTGCTCAAGACCTTCACACTCCTCACTTTATATTAATTCATGAGGTCACAGAGCATCAAACAAGTCATCTATGAAAGTTCAAGGTCTCTGATTTCTTGGTACTCATTTGACCAGATTTCTCCTTCTCTTGTAGGCCCAAAGGACCAAACCAGACCAATCATTACCAAGAAAGAAGTCAAAGAATGTCTATTAGTTTAAAATAAAACCAAACACATTGCAGCAAACTGCCTGGCTCCTTGTCCACTTGTCTGATTGTCCATCTTTGATTGTCTATTTGATTTCTGTTGTCTTTGGTGACCTTCAAAAGAACAGAATTGGTGCTATGAAAATATCTGAACCTGACTGGAGGGACTCCATTAGATTATACAATATACAATACAATTTATTTTTGTAGAGCCCAAAATCACACAAGAAGTGCTACAATGGGCTTTAACAGGCCTTGCCTCTTGACAGCCCCCAGCCTTGACTGACTAAGAAGACAATGAAAAACTCCCAAAAAAACCCTTGTAGGGAAAAAATGGAAGAAACCTTGGGAAAGGCAGTTCAAAAAGAGACTCCTTTCCAAGCAGGTTGGGCGTGCAGTGGGTGTCAAAAGAAGGGGGTCAATACAATACAAAATTATACAATACACAAAACAGAACAAATCCTCAATACAGTATAAAAATAAAAATTTTACAAGTACAGACCAGAATTTAACAGTAGATGATATCACATAATATGATTTGGATTTGTCTAGTGTCCAGGAGAATTCAACCATCAAGCTGCCTCTCCCATTTGGGACCCCTCTTTCCCATGATTCCTGCGATCCTCCATCAGGGATAACTTTACCTTAGGCAGGCAAAAGAACTTGGCAGGTGGGCCGTGGCACCAAGTGCCACATTTGAGTACCGAGAAGAGAAACAGAATAGGTTAAGGTTAGTAACAAATTATAACTATGATGTTACTTATGTTTTAGTGCTAATGGCTAACATCAGAGATGCAGTCTGTACAGTTAATCAGCAGCTCTAGTCAGGATGTGCTAAACTGAAGTCGTGAGTCTTCAGCCGGGATTTAAAGGCTGAGACCGAAGGGGCATCTCTTATAGTAACAGGAAGACAATTCCACAGTTTAAGGGCACTCTAACTAAAAGCTTGACCTCCCATTGTTATTTTATTAATTCTTAGAATCCTAAGCAGACTGGCATCTTGAGATCTTAATGTGCGCTCTGGATTGTAAGTCATGATAAGTTCAGAGAAGTAAACTGGACCTTGGCCATTTAATGCTTTATATGTTAAAAGGAGGATTTTGAAATCTGCCCTAAACTTAATCGGGAGCCAGCGTAATGATTTCAGAACTGGATTTATGTGTTCGTACAGTACTTTCTTGCTCTTGTAATAATTCTTGCAACAGATTATCATTACTAAGGAAAGGCAGAAGCTGTTAAACAACAAAGTTTAAGAATTCAGACAGGAATCATAATTTAGAGATAAGACAGAAAGAACCTCGGGTCAAGTCAATGTTTTAAAGCACAAGCTGGACCCCTGCATGTTTGAAGGATAGAGGGACAGTAGCAATGGCAGGTCAACAAGTTCACCAGCAGCATTTGCTCAAGAATATGCCGTCCTACTCACAGCTTTGGAAATACAGTAGGAGTGTCAGTATGCCAAATCTGCAATATGCTAAAATAAACTCTGGTCATGGATCTGCGCACAGCAAACCCACATCTGTTAATATTGCACTGTTTAACTCAAGATCTCTTAATGGCAAAGCACTGGTGGTGTCAATTCATTACAGACTCAAACCTTGACTTGCTATGCTTAACAGAAACTTGGCAAAAACTAAATGACTTTACATCTGTTACGGAGGTGACCCTACCCAGATACATTCAGTTCACAGAGCCTTGCAGCTCAAGACAAGGAGGAGGAGTCGCAGTGACTGATAAATCAAAGTTAAACATCAAAAGAATCCCCATTGACGGCCCATTGTCTTTTTAGTGTCTGGCTCTTAAGCTGATAGCAAAATCTGGTTCTGTCTCACTTATTGTTGTCTATCATACCCTGAAATACAATGTGTCTTTTTTATCTGATCTGAATTTTTAACCCACTTAACACTAGAATTACCAGAGCCTACAAGAAAACTCGTCAATCCGGCCAACCTTAAATCCATTTGCACCTCACCGTCAGTGTCTTTTGTCCTGTAAATGTGTTGATTATTCCAACACATTCCATCACCCCACCATTGTAGAAAGTTCACAAAATTCTGCCAGCTCATGCCTTGTTTGATTATCTGGGAGTGAGTGAACTGCTGGAGTTTAGAGTGGAAATAATAGATTGTTATTTGGAACAAATGCATTTTATGTGTTTTCTGTTTCTACAGTAATCTGTGTAAACACATTGTTAAAACAGAAACTTTTTCATATTTTAGTAATAAATGTTACAAAATGTAGGCATAAAGTATAGAATGTGTGAAGCCTGAAATCCAAAGATCAAATAAACACTTTCACAAAAGGTTCAAGGCTGATACAACAGCTTCTGTGGTGTAGTGGTAATATTTGCTGACTTGTAATCAAGAGTCCCTGGTTCGATCCTGACTCACTCCTATATTTGCCTTTTTCAGTAGTGAGCTGCTCTTATTGTTAATATTATACAGTACACACAGACATTTGGTTTGCATCTGTAACAGATGGTGTATGTTTATAGGACTTATAAAAGTTACTGTTTTTTTTTTTCACTTTTATTCTCTCAGTCACGATCACGATACATACTACCACCCTAGGGATCAGACGCTGTTAGTTTTTTTTTGAAACTGGGAGTAACTGTAGATGTGAGTGGTGTTTTGAGGTAATGGAACTGGACATTCTCTGATCTGGAGGGATAAAAGCAGACACACAAACGCTGGTCAATCTGCCTTCTTCATATGTCACCATCACTTGATTTTTTTTATATTCAGTTTTATTGAGTGTTCCTGCTCACGCTGAATTAGTTTTCGCCTTATGGTCTATGATGTCAAAAAAAAAAAAAACAAGAGACATAAGTATATGTGATATTTGAAATTATTCATTTTATGACCTGTATAGTTCATTTCAGAAAACATTGTGGCACGGATGCAACATTACTCATATTATTCATATTCATTTGCATAACATCTTGAAGTTGTAATCAGTGACCGCATGTTTTGTTTTATTTTCCCCAATCTTGCCAGTCCCCACATGTTGCTGTTTCTTTTGTACTCCAGGATATGTAACGGAAAGAATAGTAAAGAGTGGTCAGTTCACCGCTATATGCAATCATCAAATTCAAATGTTAACAGTTCATACAAACTCAAGGACTGTCCTTCCTAAATTTACGACATGTTGCAATGTGCACATTTTTCTCTGTGCTGTGATTTCTATTACATTGAAAGGGCACCTGACACTGACTCAGTTTACGTTCCTGGGGAAAGCGGCTCTCTTGGAACAGAAGCTTGTCAATGTTGCATCCTCCTTGTCTTTCTCCATCACCTGTTCTACTAAGATGCAATGACGAAGTTCCTCTCAAGATGAGCCATGAACACTCTTCTTTTCACAGTGGCCCCCGAGCATGCCTTGCACAGTACATGTGTGTTGATCCTGCTGCACTGAATAAGCTCATGCCTTTTGGTGCACGATGTCGACGCAGCATGGAGAAAAAAAAAGAAAGAGACAAACATATGGGAAATTGGGTATAAATTTATGGTACTTGTAAAAATTTGTTTTTTTTACGCTGTACCCGCTCACCCAATCTGACTCTAAGTAACAGTAACAGCATAAATTCACACACGATCTGACGCTGTTCGTTTTCAAATAATATTGCATTAGTGCAATGCTGTTTTCTGATTAGTACTATTCAGGTCATAAAATGATTTCTTCAAAATGTCACATAGATTGTCTCTTTCTTTCAGGTGTGTAATAGAAACCACTGCATAGAGAGAAGTGTACACATTGTAATAGGTACACATTTCGCAAATGTAGGAAGGACGGTCCTTGCGTGTGTGTGAACTGTGTCACACACGTGCGCTTAGGAGGCAGTCAGCATGTCCTCAGGTGAGTGAAAAAGTAACAGATGGGGGGTTGTACTGTGGTAATGATGCCTCTCTCTCTGACCTTACAGAAACAAAGATGACAAATAGTACAATCCAGATAGATGAAAATGGTGACTCAACCACTTCCACGTCACTTCAGGCTCTGAAGGATGACATCATTTCCCGTCCTCTATAGATGACGTCACTTCCGGCGCAGCATGATGATGTCACTTCCGCTATGATGCATTTCCGACCACCATTTTCTTGTATTATATAAAG
Source organism: Polypterus senegalus (assembly GCF_016835505.1). Taxonomy (NCBI): domain Eukaryota; kingdom Metazoa; phylum Chordata; class Cladistia; order Polypteriformes; family Polypteridae; genus Polypterus; species Polypterus senegalus. Next base: position 9,283,977 of record NC_053155.1, on the reverse strand, counting down.
CCATTACAGATTCATACTGTCTGTCGAATGTTTGAACCTTTTTTCTTCATATTTGACCACAAGAACGCTACAATAATATACGGGGCTATTCCTCAACATTTCAACTTTGTTTTGTGTCTATAATTTATCACAACTGTTAACATTTGAAACTGATGATTACATATAGTGCTGAAATGACTGCTCTGTACTATTCTTTCCTCTGCATGTCCTGGAGTACGAAAGAAACAGCATACAGCAACATGTGGGGCCTGGCAAGATTGGAAAAAAAACATGCGGTCACTGATTACAACCACAAGATATTATGCAAATGAATATGAATAATATGAATAATGTTGCATCCGTGCCACAATGTTTTCCGAAATGTACTATAAGGGTCATAAAATAAATAATTCCAAATATCATCAAATATACCTATATCTCTGTTGTTTTTTTTTTTGTCAGTGCGGATTTGACATCATGGACCATAACGCACATACTAATTCAGCGTGAGCTGGAACACTCAATTAAACTGAATAAAAAACAATCAAGTGACATTGAGATATGAAGAAGGCAGATTCACCAGAGTTTGTGCATCAGCTTTTATCCCTCCAGATCAGAGAATGTCCAGTTCCATTGTCTCAAAACACCACTCACATCTACAGCTATTCCCAGTTTCAAATAAAAACTAGCGTCAGATCCCTAGGGCGGTAATAGGTATCGTGATCGTGACTGAGAGAATAAAAGTGAAAAAAAAAACAGTAACTTTTACAAGTTCTATAAATGTAAACAGTCTGTTACAGATGCAAACCAAGTGTATGTGTGTACTGCATAATATTAAGAATAAGAGCAGCTTACTACTGAAAACGGCAAATATATGAGGCAGTCGGGATTAAACTAAGGATTCTTGATTAGAAGTCAGCAAATCTTATTGTTATGTCACAGAAGCTGCTGGCTCTTCCTTGAACTATTTGTGAAAGTGTTTATTTGCTCTTTGGACTTCAGGCTTTACACATTATATAGTTTATGCCAACATTTTGTCATTTACTACTAAAATATGTAAAAACGTTTTTGTTTTAACAATATGTTTACAGAGATTATTGTGAAACGGAACATACATAAAATGCATGTGTTCCAAATAATGATCTATTATTTATTTCCACTCAAAACTCCCAACACTTCAATCCAGATAATCAAGGCATGAGCTGGGAGAACTTTGTGCATATTCTGTGGTGGCGGGGGTATGAAATAGCAGGATGCTTGCTGCTTGTCTTTATCTGCACATTTACAGGACAAAAGACGCTGACGGAGAGGTGCTATGGGATATTAGGTGGGCCCGATCTAGGAGTTTTTTTCGTAGGCTCTGGTAATTGTAGTGTTAACAGTTCAGCTCCATGGTATAATTCAGAATTGCGATGTGTGAAAGCAGCTGGCTGACCCCTTGAGAGAATGTAATGTAAGTCTGGCCTTACCATGCACATCCAGGCTTCCCTGACCACCAAAAAGCTTACACAGAAGCATTAACTGCTGCCAAGAACACCCTTATGGCAGAATTATAGAAAGTGGCCATGACAACCCAAGGGTTTTGTTCTCTGTAGTTAATAAATTACTTCAACCTGCATCTGTTACCTCCTCTAATGAAGTCAGTGAAAAATTCCTCCACGTTTTCTGCAATAAAATTAAAGATCTAAATAATTCAACCAACATAAATCTATCATCATTTATATCCTTCCCTATTTTCACACTCCATCCAGCTCCTTCTCTAAGTTCTCACCAGTCATGTCTGCTTTTGTTAATAACCTGCTTTGTAAGATGAGGCCGACTACTTGTGTACTGGACCCCAACCCCACCACACTACTTAAATCCTGCCTTCATGCCATAATCCCAACTGTTACAACAATAATAAACTCAATCCCTTGACAATGGCTCTGCGCCGCTCACTTTTAAAATCACTTCTGTAACCCCAATGTTAAAAAAGTCTGGTCTTGATGATGATGATTTTAACAATTCTCGGCCTATTTCCCACTTACCTTTTTTGTCAAAAGTTCTTGAACGTGTTGTAACCTCCCAGCTCACCAATTACTTAATTTCTAATAATTTGATGGCACCCTTTCAGTCTGGTTTCAGAGCACAGCACAGCTGTAAAACTGCTCTTCTTCAAGTAACCAAGGATTTGCTTATGGCAGCAGACTCTGGACAAAGAAAATATTAATTCTAATAGACCTCATTGCAGCATTTGACACTCAGGTCAGACATGACATTCTACTGTGCAGAACGGAGAACATGCTGGGTATCTCTGGCACTGCCCTCCAGTGGTTCTTGTTCTATCTGACTGATAGGCAAGAGTTTGTTAGTCTTGGTAACAGCAGATCCAGCTCGGCGCCAGTCACACAAGGAGCTCCTCAGGGCTCTGTCCTCGGCCCTCTTCTTTTCTGTATTTATATGCTTCCCCTTGGTCATATTATTCATAGCTATGGACTGGGTTATCATTTTTATGCAGACGATACTCAACTCTATTTCAATGTTAAAAGTGCAACTTCATCAGATCTTTGTCATCTCACAACTTGCCTCAGTGAAATTAAAACCTGGATGGAGCAGAACTCTTTAAAATTAAATTGTAACAAAACTGAACTCCTGCAAATTGGGACTAAAATGCAACTTAATAAAATGAGCTCCTTTTCAGTCACTCTTGACGGTGATCTCATCAGACCTTCTTCTGATACAAGAAATCTTGGTGTCATTTTTGATTCCTCCCATTCTTATTTTGCCCACATAAACCACATTAAGAAACTTTCTTACTTTCACCTCCATCACATATCCTGTGTTCGCTCATCCCTCTCCTTTTCTAATGCTGAGAAACTTGCCCTTGCTTTGATCACATCCCGTATCAATTATTGTAATTCCCTACTGGCAGGTGTACCTTCTAATCTTATATCACAGCTCCAGTTGATTCTAAACTCTGCTGCAAGAGTCCTTAATCGAACCAGCAGCAGCGAGCACATCACACCCATCCTGCTCTGACCATCACTGGCTCCCTGTGTCTTACAGAATTGAATATAAAATTCTGTTAATAACCTACAAAGCTTTAAATAGCCTTGCACCAGACTACATCAGTGACCTTCTAAATCACTAGGTTCCTGTTCACCTACTAAGGTCTTCTGATTGTGGTAATCTTGTTGTGCCCCACACTAATCTACACTCCATGGGTGACAGCAGGGCCTTCAGCTCTATAGCGCCCAGACTCTGGAATGACCTACTGAAATTAATTAGATCAGCAGACTCCATTCATTCTTTTAAAAAACAACTTAAAACTCATCTATTTATAAAGGCTTTTAACTTAACATTCTGCCCTTTCTTTCAGTTTACATCTCTGCCAAGGTGCTCAGGATAATTTGTGTGTCTGTTATATCACAAGTTAGGTTATTTGTTAGTTTTTTCTTTTAGTATTGAATTTAGTATTTTACTCTGGTTTATTGTTCTGTATTCTATTTAATGCTTTATCTGTTTTATTGTTCTATTCAGGAAAACATTTGTATCCAAAGTTACATATACCCTGCTGTTTTTTCTAAGACTCTGTGAAGCACCTTGAGCATAGGAAAGGCACAGTGTAAATAAAATGTATTATTATTATTATTATTATTATTATTATTATTAACAATAATCTGAAAAATCTCTGAAGAGATGAGCTGGAATGATATCAAGAGGGGAAGATGTGAGCTTCATAGTAGGTACAGTTTGGGCAAGAAAGGGAAGACAAACAGAGTCAGACTGAGTAAAGACAAGTCGAGATAACAAAGGAACTGAGGCAGGTGGTGTGAGAGAAGATCTCATCTTATCAGTTTTAACAGTAAAAATTCAAAAACACCTCACATGTATGAGTGCCTACAGTACAGCTAAGTGCTGAACAGAACTCTAGACATCTGATCATCATTAGAAATATCAGACAAGGGTTTTGTCTCTGCTAATTTGACAGGCTGCTGGAATTCAAACAGATGGGTTTTCAGAATCTCCTAAGATGTCTGTCATTTATCTTTTCCATCTATGCTCTGTTTTCCTGCATTTCGTTCTAAGAGTCTGCATTGAGTCGTTAAACTGGGGATGGCCTTTAGTGTCTGATTTTCACAAGAGCAACAGAATCAAGTGTGGATCTGCATGTAGAATTACGAGGACAGAGTAACTGATTGTGTGGCACAGAACTAACAACAGAAGAATTTACAGAAATATCAGAACAAATATATTTACTGTAGGAATTTATAGCATGAAGGCTGCTTCTTGAGACCCCAGGAATGCCAATCTGAGAAGGTGCCACAGCACTGAGTATGGCTGGTATTTTTGCATCATCACTGACAAAGAAACCAAATGATAAAATAAGATCAAGCATATGACCCTGAACCTGAGTAGGACCATTAACAGACTGAACAAGATTAAGAAAATTAAGCAATTGAATAAACCTCATAATGAACTGTTTTAGTTTAAAGTACAAGAGACATGAATGTTCAGATCACCTATGATTAGTATTTTATCAGATAAACGCTTACCAGTGACAAAAAAAATTACAGAAAATCTCCTAATAAAATCTTTACATCATTTAAGAGATCCATAGACAAGAGTGACAAGCACTGCACCTCTTAATTCAACTTTTAACAATTGTCTCTCAAATGTTAATTATGTTTCAGTGTGAAGTGTGTAATATTTATGAACATTTTTAAAAACAATGGACATCCAATCCCCCACTACTTTGGTGTGTTAACAAAGCATACGGTCAGCAGTGGAAAGTTCTAACAGGGGTCTTGACTCACTAAAGTCCAATCCAGGAGGCCCAATAACATCATTTTAATTAAAGGTCTTGTCTTGCCATGCATGTGTTTATGAGACAAATCAAATATCACAGACCGCTCTCAAAAATGACTTCAATTCTACTACCAGCCACAAAAAGGGATTGGCGTAGTCGGCAAAATTCAAATGCTGTTGATGTGGCGTACAAGTGGACCCCATTCAGTGCAAATCACTAGCAACGAGCAAATTGAGTTCTGTGAAAACAGCAACAACTGAGCAGACCATTGAGATGTCAGTAAAGATGAGCAAATCATTTAAAGTCAGTGGGAGATGAACAAGGATGACACAGTGAAGGATAAAAATCAGTCAGCAGGATACAAAATGGTCACAAAACAAACAGCAAGTCAAGGGGATTGTGTGCCGAGTAACAGAATGTCACTTATTAATTGTAAAGATGTCACAAATGAGGTAATTAGGAGACTCTGTCAGTCATTAACCAGTCAGACGTTTGGAGGAGGTAAACAGAAGCAGATCAGTGAGGATGAGCGGACCTGACTGTGTAAAATGTAACTGTGGAGAGAATGGAGAATATGTGTTGTAATAGCAAACTGGAGGAGCTCACCCAGGTGTCCATCACAGAGGTCATTAACGCCAGTAGAGGGAGATTTAGGTGGTGTGGTGGATGGCCAGGGACCTTGTCCAGCTGGGACGGCCCTACAATCGACAGACCGAGGAAAGAGCATATTCAGGGCATTACTTCTCCCAGAATGCTAGAGAGCAACCCCTTTGGCTCACATTGGGCCCACAGGTTTGGAGCATTGAAGCTGAAGCCTGCTGGGGCCTGTTGTCACCGTCAGGGGGTTCCTGGATGATTACTGAGTCCCTGGTTGAAGGTCTTGGAGCACCTGGAGCCATTCTGTGTGCCCTATAAAAGGGGCCGCCTCACTCCATTCAGGCAGTCAGAGTCGGGTGGAAAAGGACAGAGTTTGTCAGGAGAAGGGGAGGCACACAGAGAGAGAGAGGTAAAAAGAAAGAAGAGAATTGTGCTTTTGTGTTGTCCTTTGAACTGTGCTATACAGGTGGGAAACAGGGGAAGGTGATTCCCACAAGAAAAAAAGGCCAAGACTGATGTGTTAGACAACGATGAGGAGTCCTGCAGGGAACTTCTAAACTAACACTCAGAAAGAGAGAATTGCAGGGGATTTAATTAATAGCAGTACTGGCACTCAGGTTTCAATGCATCAGATCCTGGCCAAAGTGCCAGTACACCCATTTATCATAAGAAGAGCACATACAGCAAGTGCCAAAGCAAGAAGGAATGACTTTCAAACACAAAATCTAGATTAATGACGACAGTATGTTGAAAGGGATGCCACAAAGAGCTGGCAGATTGAAATGTCCTGGAATGACATAATCAAGATGGCTCATTAAGTCTTTCACTTCCTCAGATTTCTCTGGAAAGGCCGGATTTCTCCATTTATGACCAATGACTTTTACAGGTGCCCAGTGGAGTCCATCCTCAGTGGCTGTTTATCACCCCGGTACGGCACCTGCTCAGCCCAAAGCCAGTGGACACTACAGAGGATGGTGAAGTGGGTACAAAATATTGACAACCATAGGTGCCTGTTGTTCAGGACATAAGAGGAAGGCACACAGTTTCTTGAGCAGGTCTGGGTTGGTGAGTTCATCATGCGGGACTGTGAACCTCAGATTGAGACGTCATCTTCCAGGAGCTCTCTAATAAGAAGATGCGAGGTCTCAGTGATACTGTAGACTGTGTCTATCTTACTCATGTCTGCAGTTACACACATCAACAACACTTCAATCAGTAAAGGCAGTTTTACTATGATATTCTAATAGTCCCTCTTAATTCCATTTTTGTTTTCCAGTTTCCACTAAGTATATGTAAATGTAAAAACATTAAAATATCTCTGGATCAATAAAGCTCAAAAGGCGTATTATAGTTAAATATTTATTTAGAACATTCAAGAAAGGATTAAAGAAATGCTTATAACAAAAGAGGCAGGCAGGAAAAAAGAACAACCTGAAGTGAACAAAATCCTTCTATTTTAAACCAGAGATAGGACCTGAGGGCCAAAACAGGACCACCAAAAATCAAAACGTAAAGCAGAGACCACCAAACAGGATAAAGAGCAGTGCTGGAGTGGCTCTTTCATCTGCAGCATTTTATTAAATACCCATGTGGACGGAGCACCAGCCTCAGTGTCAAGTGGCCCCGCCCTCCTTGGCTCCACATGAAGCATACAAGGAACACACATTAAAGAGGTACAGCAAAGCTAACTAAATACATAAACATGAAATAAAGAAGCAAAATATTCAAAAACACACAATACATGCAACAACAGAATCAATACCACTTACGAAACAATTCATAAAAACATCTATCTATCTATCTATCTATCTATCTATCTATCTATCTATCTATCTATCTTATAGTGCCTTTTATTATCTATCTATCTATCTATCTTATGGTGCCTAACATATCTATCTATCTATTGTGGCAGATGCCTGGGGCGACAACCCGGCTGTTACGCCTTGGAGGACCGAAAGAGGGCGTACGCCCACCTCAGACCATGTGTGGGCAGCCACCCTGGTTGCTATGGGGACCATGGGTACAGAGCTATGCAGCTCAACCCTGTAGGGGCCTGTTCTCACCGCCAGGGGGCGCCCCAGTGCCTTGGAGACCCTGGACTTCAGCACTTTCGCCACACCCGGAAGTGCTGGGGGGGAAGAAGAGCAGGGACACCCGGAGTGCTTCCGGGGATGCAGCCGGCACTTCCGCCACACAGGGGCGTGTCGGTGGGAGGTTGCCGGAACACACCTGGAGCACATCTGAGTGCTTATAAAAGGGGCTGCCTCTCTTCATTCAGGGCTGGAGTCAGGTGAGGAGAGGGCAAAGCAAAAGAAGAGAGAGCGGAGGCGGCCTGAAGTGAAAGGCAAAGTGTGTGAGAGGCCTGGACTTTGGGGAAGCCTAGGGGTTGTGTGGCACTATTTGGCATTGTAAATAAAAGTGTGGTGGTGATTTACAACATGTCTACCTGTCTGTGTCCGGGGCTCATTCCACACTATCTATCTATCTATCTATCTATCTATCTATCTATCTATCTATCTATCTATCTATCTATCTATCTATCTATCCATCCATCCATCCATCCATCCATCCATCCATCCATCCAAATTCAGAGTGGCAACAAGAGGCAGTACTCTGGCAACTAACCAATTAGTGCTTTCTTTTTAATTTGCTTTTTGAGTGTCTGTCAGCTGACCAGCAATTCATTTTCTGAGATGTCGGAGTTTCCAGGGTACGAGTAGTGAAAGTTCTGGGGTCAAGGAGGAGGAGGTGCAGTTTATTGTCTAATGTGACATCAAGTGACTGTCACTATGGCCGACATCTGACTGACCGGTGAGTCCTAGTCTTCGCACTCACAATGTTTTCATTCAGAAGTGATGGACCCCTGAGTGAATAATGGAGGGGCACAATACTCTAGTCACATTGTCACTCTGTGCTTCTACATACAGTCACCATTGAGGAGCTCTTAATACTCAGTCTACATGTGCCTGCCAATAGTGCTGTTCCAGCAGGACCACATGCCTGTTCTACTTAGAAGGTGACATTCAATGAGACTCAGGGGCCACAGCAGTTGTTCTAGTGTCAGCCTAAAGCACATATTACTTTGAGTCAACAGTGACCCCTGCTGGTCAGACTGGAATTTGTAGGTCTGAGGTGTCACCAACCCTCACTATGAGCTATTTTGCTACTCAAACCCAATAATAATGGAGACCCTGACAGCCGCACTCATCCTGCATTCTCATCCACAAAGTCAATAACAGAGCTGCTGCCCACCCACCCATCCTGTAAAGTTAATTCTGACCCCAAACTACAAACACAAAGAGGATCTGCACTTGTGGGGACATCAAGTGACCGATCGAGGGTACTGATCAGTGGCCACATGGTGTCAGACGACAGATTTTTACGCTGGACTTACAATCAAGCCAAAATCCAAACCCTGGATAGAGGGGCTCAGTGAAGGAGGTGTTGAACCTATGCAGGAGGGTCATTGTGTATGAGACGCTATAAAATGACAGCAAGCCAGCAGGCCAGTCCAGATACACACCTATTCTGGGGCAGTATGGGGTGCTGATTTCAGTTTCCTCATCATTGTGACGCACAGTGTACTGGGAATCAGAACACAGTAAACTCCAGGACTTGCTGTTATTTCCAAAGCTGCACTCCCAGCCCTCTCCTTTCCTGCTCAGTCCTTTATATGCGACTCCAATCCTCATGAAGTCTCCAGTGCACTCCACCTCCCAGTAAAAGCGAGTCCCAGTCAGAGCCTCTCTGCACAGAACTTGTTCCCAGTAGTCAAATCTGTCAGGATGATCAGGATATTCAGGCTTTGTCATCTCACATGTCACCTTCTGGTTCCCTTCAGACAGATGGAGGTCTCTGTGTGCCGTATTGATGTCCAGTGTGAGTGGACAGAAGTCTGAAAGGAGACAAAATAAAATGACTGGGTGGCACTGCACCAAACTGACAATTAATTAGAACCAATCAGGAGCTGCGCTGACAAGACACAAATGTATGCCATCGACAGTAAAGAGCTCATCTGATTGGACAGAATCTGTGGGAATGAAAAATAAAATTCTGAAATTACGATAAACACCATTAGGTCACCGTTGAGGTCAGAGTTCTAATGGACTGTCCACACTGACCACCAAAGAGTGACTGAAAAGAAAGAAATGGAGGGTCCTAGAGTGGCCAAGTCAAAGCCCTGAACTGAATCTCATCGAGATGCTCTGAGGGATTTGAAACGAGCTGTGCACCCAAGACACCCCTGAGACGTCACACAGCTGACAGAATTCTGCATGGAGGAGAGGAATAAACATCTCAGTTGACGTTAGTGACTTCTGGGAATGGCAACGTGAGGGGCAATGTCAGCTATTAGAGTCAAGGGGAGATTTAACAGACGCAGATGGGACATCTGTTCACTTTTTATGGAATAAATTATTGCAAAATGGAAATTTTCTTTTTAATTTTAATAACTTTATTAATTATCTATAAATGCTGTTAAAATGAAGAAAAAATATTAATATGTCTAGATAGGATTAAAAAAAGGAAGGGTTGTACTTACATTATCACATGACTGTATATGCGTATCCTAATGGTAATTTAAATGTATTTGTGTGTGTGTGTGATGAACATTGGGCTTCTTTCGTTTCATGGAGTCTTCTGTATAAATAAACCATTATTCGCAAAAATATAAGGTAACTGAAACAGAAAAGCAACAAAATGACGAGACTGGAAAACAAATAAAAACAGTAAGAACAAAAAAAGACAAAAAAGTAAAAGGAAAAGTAAAATAAAAATCGAGGTTGAACTCGAGTGGAAGGAACAGCTGGCGTAGTTGTCAGGATTTCATTTTTTATTTCATGTGAGGTCACCTGATCCTTCAGAGACTCAAGTCCAGCAGACAGCTTTGGTGATTCACTTCCTGAGTCTCTCTATCCCATAATGCACTGGTCTTAGGACCCACCCCCACACTTTCAACTCATCAGTCACATGACACTCACACGGCTCTTTCTTCTGGTTACACTTTCATATCATAACCTGACTTGAGATGTTAAAAGAGAAACAATTTCAATTGTGATGATCTGTTGAGTCAAAGCACAAACTCACATTGTAAAAACTCATCTCTGCGCCGAGGCTGAGGAGGCTGTAGGGTGAGAACTGGAGCTTCATGACCTGAAAATTAAAAGATATAAAGAAGAATGAAAACTTTAAAGATGACTTTGTGCGATGTTAGTTAATTTATTAAACACGTATTACAAGTGCACTGCAGGTAAAAAAAAAACAGAAAATGACAAGCAGTTAAATCACAAAATCTGAGTGCAGAAACACTACGCAGTGTACAAACATAAAAATCTATAAATATATAATAAAACATCATTGATCAAAGGATCATAATTAAATGTAAAAGCGCAGGCCTTCTTTATGCGTCTCACAACTCAATGTCCGCTTATCGTCACTCTGGTTCTTCAAAAAAGGACAATAAGAGGACATTCAGGGGTCTTTCAGAACAAAATGAACAGATGCTATACCTGATGTCAAGGTCATGATATCCCACTGAGTGATCTTCTTCAGAATCTTTTTCAGACATGAAAGCTCCTTTCTCAGGTCCTCTGAAGAGACATCAGCAATGACAGTGAAGCTGAGCAAGTCTCCGTCAGCAGGAAGTACACGGCAAAATGGAAAAGTCTGCATCTGGAAAGAAGACAGGATGAGACATCAGAGAGGACCAACAAAACAAACCATTTCTTAGAAGATCTTTAATGGATCAGTGTATAATGCTTCACCCTATCCCAGATGATAACACTATAATCCACTAAGTGATGTGTATGTAACGTCAATCTGATCTCAGACCTCTTCCTGTGATACTGACCGATTAAATATGATGACCTAATTAAAGTCTGAAAAGTATATGACAACTGGATCTGTAACCCAACACCCCCAATACATACAGAATATGCAAATAACGTGAGGAAAAGATGGTAGACAACACACAATGACTACACATGTTTTGTCACTTCTGATGTAAATTGGTGATCTTTTTCTCAATCTCCAGATGCATTGTCCCAGAGTATAAATATTGATACAGCTAACTCAATCTCGATCATCCAAACAGTCCTGCTCATTTCTTGATGTACCCTGTCAGGTCAGGAACAGCCATGTTTGGAAATTCTTTTTGAGGTGGGCACTTGCAAAACAAAAGAGGACTCAATACCTGAATGAGACAATCATCTCACTAGTCCTAGATGGTCTGTGACTGTTTCATCCTTTTCTTTATCTTTTATATTGTAGCGGGGCTACATAGTAATAGTGTTGTTCAATGTTTGTACTGAGTGCGTTTTGTTTCCATTGTCCCGTTTGCTGTTTGTGCGCGTCAGTAAATTTTGTCCCCGTAAATACAAGGGGGATGGATAATGGAAAGAGACCGCAGCCCCAAATTGGAAAACACTTGTTAACTATCAATCAATTACATCCGGAAGTACTATATAAACAATTGGGAGAGAACAGGGGAAAGAGATGAAGATCTCATTTCACCACAACGCGTCAACTTACCTGCTGTCCTGCTGTTTACCACATTGCACCATTGCAACCAGTTTGTTTTCATTCCGCCGGACTGACTTCAATTTCCTCATCACCAGAGACCCTGGGGTTGGATTACATCATCCACCACAAGCTGAGGATTCACGGTGAGGTTGCTCCATTTATTCCAGGAAATACAAGCGCATCTCTTATCAGTTGACCAGTCATCCGCATTCAGGACAGTTTTACACTCGGACTCAAGTTCAATATCATTGCCATTTTCCATGTTCATTTATTGCTGTGTTTTGTATTCGTTATATGTTACTGTTTCAAGGGTTAGGGTTCGTCATTGAGTATACAGGTGCCGGTCATAAAATTAGAATATCATGACAAAGATGATTTATTTCAGTAATTCCATTCAAAAAGTGAAACTTGTCTATTATATTCACTCATTACACACAGACTGATGTGTTTCAAATTTTTATTTCTTTTAATTTTGATGAATATAACTGACAACTAATGAAAGTCCCAAATTCAGTATCTCGGAAAATTGGAATATCAATTAAGACCAATGCAAAAAAGAGATTTTTAGAAATGTTGGCCAACTGAAAGGTATGAACATGAAAAGTATGAGCATGTACAGCACTCACTATTTAGTTGGGGCTCCTTTGGCCTGGATTACTGCAGCAATGTGGCGTGGCATGGAGTTGATCAGTCTGTGGCACTGCTCAGGTGTTATAAAAGCCCATGTTGCTCTGATAGTGGCCTTCAGCTCTTCTGAATTGTTGGGTCTGGCGTATTGCATCTTCCTCTTCACAATACCCCATAGATTTTCTATGGGGTTAAAGTCAGGCGAGTTTGCTGGCCAATCAGGAACAGTGATACCATGGTCCCTAAACCAGGTACTGGTAGCTTTGGCACTGTGTGCAGGTGCCAGGTCCTGTTGGAAAATGAAATCTGCATCTCCATAAAGTTCGTCAGCAGTAGGAAGCATGAAGTGCTCTAAAACTTCCTGGTAGACGGCTGTGTTGACCTTGGACCTCAGAAAATACAATGGACCAACACCAGCAAATGACATGGCACCCCAAACCATCACTGACTGTGGAAACTTTACACTGGACCTCAAGCAACGTGGATTCTGTGCCTCTCCTCTCTTCCTCCAGACTCTGGGACCTTGATTTCCAAAGGAAATGCAAAATTTACTTTCATCAGAGAACATAACTTTGGACCACCCAGAAGCAGTTTTGTCTTTAGCCCAGTCGAGACGCTTCTGACGCTGTCTCTTGTTCAAGAGTGGCTTGACACAAGGAATGCGACAGCTGAAACCCATGTCTTGCACACGTCTGTGTGTGGTGGTTCTTGAAGCACTGACTCCAGCTGCAGTCCACTCTTTGTGAATCTCCCCCACAGTTTTGAATGGCTTTTGTTTCACAATCCTCTCCAGGGTGCGGTTATCCCTATTGCTTGTACACTTTTTTCTACCACATCTTGTCCTTCCCTTCGCCTCTCTATTAATGTGCTTGGACACAGAGCTCTGTGAACAGCCAGCCTCTTTAGCAATGACCTTTTGTGTCTTGCCCTCCTTGTGCAAGGTGTCAATGGTCGTCTTTTGGACAACTGTCAAGTCAGCAGTCTTCCCCATGATTGTGTAGCCTACAGAACTAGACTGAGAGACCATTTAAAGGCTTTTGCAGGTGTTTTGAGTTAATTAGCTGATTAGAGTGTGGCACCAGGTGTCTTTAATATTGAACCTTTTCACAATATTCTAATTTTCCGAGATACTGAATTTGGGACTTTCATTAGCTGTCAGTTATAATCATCAAAATTAAAAGAAATAAACATTTGAAATACATTAGTCTGTGTGTAATGAATGAATCTAATATACAAGTTTCACTTTTTGAATGGAATTACTGAAATAAATCAACATTGACATGATATTTTAATTTTATGACCGGCACCTGTATAGTGTCACGGTATTGCTCTGTTGGAGAGATATCCTTCTATATAAAAGTGGTCGGGATTGTCCTTCCGTCCCGTGAGTGCTACACAGGCGCGGAGTTTCACACATGCCCCGTCCATTTTGCAATGCACGATGGGATTTGTAATTTTGTTTTTCCAGGTAAAAGATGATTTTCTACTCCAGACTGTGCGGTATCATCTTCTTCTTTCTTACTATATAAAAGCGGTCGGGATTGTCCTTCCGTCCCGTGAGTGGAAAGCGTAGCAGTATTCCGCTTATCACAGACTTACTACTTGAAGCTTGCGGTACGAAACAACAGGATGTGAGCAGAGTTCTGGAGCTCCCATCGTTCCCTTGCTTTTGTGCGCGATGCGCTGGAAAAATAGACAAAATTATGTCTCTGGAAATAATTAATGTTGATGGAGTACAAATGCCTCACCGCGTAGTAAATATCAGGGGTGTTCAAAAGGGCGACCTCAATATAGAAAAAAATATTTAAATTTCATCACAAAAATAACAGAAACTATGAGTATTAAAGTAATCCCGCTCAAATGCAATATAACCAAATTAATGAGTTTGTATAAAATATCAAATTGATCTACATATTGAATTGCCTTAAAAAGTGGTGAACTTAAAAGTCGGTCGCCTTAAAGGGCAGGTCAGCCTAGTACATGTATATTCTACATGGGGTATGTGCAATAGTGTTTTGTTGTGCTCTCTTTTAATATATTCACTTATTTTTACATATCTGCTTTTCTTTTGTGCTTATGTTTACACCGTTGATTTTGGGGAAGGTATGGCTTGATATACAAGATTCAGACTCAGTAATTTATCCTGGCCACAGGTCTTGGAGGTGTAGATGACGGCTGGGAAAAGGGTCGGCCATTACAATTTTCCTTATTTAACTGTAGGTTGGCATTATCACCATAGCAAGCTCCCAGAAATCCTTACAACTAATCAAACTGCACAAAGGACCTCACTCTATCTATTGCAATCTGCCCAAAATGGCTATTTTAATCCTTCTAGTTTTTACACGTGCCCCAAATTTAGGATTACACAACAGAGATACAGAAGACGAACCAGTAAAATATGTTATGTGTCAGCGCCACACATTTGATGGGAAGTCAACCTGGATTTAAATGTGGAGATCACCTCTCATTCATTTATTGGTTATTAATGTCAGAGTATTTCAGTGCAGATGGACACAAGATATTGACTGGACTTTCAATAAGCTTTTCATGCAGTTCTCTGTGACAGCCAAGACATCTGATTGTAGATAAAGGGATTGAGGGGACACAGAAAGCAAGACATTGGGCCCATTGGAGTTCTGAGATGAAATTAATTATTAAATTAAACAACCATACATGTAGTAAGAAAGCTCTTCAATATAATTACACAACAGAAGGTCTGCACTAGAAAGTGTAACTTGTGATGAAGACTTGTTCACCACTGTGTGCTCATCATCAACCTCAAATAGACAGAGCAGAGAAGGTTAGTGAGAAGCTGAGTTATATGGCGCCTGTGATGTGTGAAGTATGAATTAAGAAGAGAATCTCCATATCCGGAGTCCATATCAGGAATATTGTATGTGGTGCTGGGCTCCATATTAGAGAAATTACCAAAAACACAAGATAAAATCCACAGAAGAGAGATGAGAATGAACTGTGGGGTTTGAAGGATCTGAATCTTATATGAGGTTTAGGATGGAGACATTAGGAGGTGACCTGACAGAGGGGATTACAAATATTCAGGGAGTTTATTTCATCTTGTTTCAGGTGGTATCTTTTAAAATAAAGTTACCTGAGCATAAACTTAATACAAATCTATTTCCTGACAGACACAGATAGATACATGGATAAAGTGCAGATGGAAGCAGAAACTAAGACTTTTGTACATTTTAATAATATTAGGGGAATTTGAAAAGACATTATGTGATTGGCTGAAAGGCCTGTTCTTGCCATGATATATTAACCCCTCATATCTTCTAAATTTCTTTCGAAATGTTCTCAGGTTCCACACACCCCAGTTTGCTCAGATTTCCTGTAAGTGTTGCTCTCACCTGCAGGAAGTGGAGGTTGTCCTTGGTCTCTGAAAGTTCCTTCAGCTCAGCAGACATCTTCTTCAGCTCCTCGATCTCCTTCTCTAGTTGTTCCACGACTCCTTCAGCCTTCTCTATTTCTCTCTTTTCTTGTTCTCTAATCTTCTTAACCAGTTTCTTCTGGGCTTCTTCAATGCAGTGCATTAGATCAGTGAAGCTCTTCTCATTTTCCTCTACCTCTCTTTCCACTGATATCTGATTGAATAAAGAATGAAATTGAATTGAGTCACATGATAAGAATTTCCAGTCATGAGACACTTTTGTTTGTATTTAATGTTGTACAGGATAGTTTGAATTGGCTGGTATCCTGTCCAAGATGTTTGGTGGTCCCTTGCTTGAACAATAGAGTTGAATAAAGGAGAGGCAGTGGGAGACTGTTTCCCAGTTCAATATGTTCATCCAGTATGCTGAGTGGCAGTGTCCTGCTAGCAGTGCTCCAATTTGGGTGACTTTGGCCCTTTTGAGGTCCAGTAGATCTATTAGAAGGATCTACTGGGGGACAGTAACATTATTATATGAGGACTCTAACCCAGAAGGGCCTCTGGGCTGCTTCCTCCCCATGTGCTGGACAGTCCACTGAGTCTGTTAGTAAAAATAGTCTCTACTGCTCAGCTGAGTGAGATGGACATGGGATTAGAGAAGTGGAGGGAATAAGAAGAAAAGTCATTTGGGTATTGTAAAGAAAAGCCTGCATGTTGTAAGGTAATTGTAGAGTCTTTAGGGACCAGACGCTTGTGTGGGGTAGCTGTGTTCTGCTTTGGGCTGTGAGATGGTCCATGTTGGTCATGACATGAAACTTGTCAGTTAGAGACATTAAACACGATTGTGTTCTTTATTTCAGCGGTTCCCAAACTGTGGTACGTGGAGCCATATCAGGTGGTACGCATCGTGGTCCCGGAAATTTAATTTATCTGTGCAAAACCCTTTATGACAAGCCTGTTGTGAGCAAAAACCATTGAAACTGTTTAAATACAATAATACGTGGATTCCCAAATTTAGAGTGGTGTGAAATTTCATCATCTGAATAAATAAATCCTATTATTCGAATCAGTATTTAGAGCTCTCTTGGCTCTAAAGCTGTTTTGGTAAATAATATAATATTAAGTACAAAATCTGATTTGTGTCTTCTTACTGAAACCTGGCTTAGTAAATATGACACTGTTCCCCTAGCTGAGGCGTCACCAGATGGAAACTCGTTCCTTCATAAGTCTAGAGATTCTGGTCGAGGAGGAGGCCTTGGTATAATTCATTGTAACAAATTGCAAATCACTCCTAAGAATTTAGGCAACTTTACATCCTTTGAGGCATTCATTTTAAATATTAAAACAGATTCCAACACAATTATAGTGCTAGTCTACAGACCACCAGGGCCTTTTGTCAGATTGTCAAAGGTCCAACTCATAATCATAACCATACATTAGATTTAATTATAACTTACAAAGTTGAAATTAAAAATTTAAATATTACTCCATTAAATGTAGTTATTTCCGATCACTTCTTAATTACGTTTGATTTAGTTCTGCCTATGCCAGCGCACTCGCAGATTAAAACAAAGACAGTGCGACATCTAGATTGTAATTCTGCTTCAAAATTTATAGATACCTTGAGTAAGTCGAGCGTAATTGTGGAAAACCATTTAGATCAGTTAACATCAAATGTAAACGTGGAAAACAATTTAGATCAGCTAATATCGCATTATAATGTGACCTTGAGAGATGCTCTGGACACAGTGGCTCCCCTAAAAACAAAAGTGATCAAAGCACATAGAAACCTTCCCTGGTTTAATGAAAATACTCGAGCTCTTAAATTAGAGTGTCGAAAACTGGAGCGCAGATGGAGAACAACAACGCTACATGTCTTTCAAATTGCATGGACAGAGTGTGTATATAAATATAAAAAGGCCCTCTTTAAAGCTCGCTCAGAATACTATTCTACATTAATAGATAGCAATAATAAAAATCCTAGGGTACTTTTTAGAGCAGTGGCTAAATTAACAAATGGGAATTCAGATCAACAGTGCAAAATACCAACAGATATTAGCAGTACAGACTTTATGAACTTCTTCAATGAGAAAATTAAAAATATAAGATCCCAGATCTCAGCATCACAGTACAAACCAAATACTAGCTTAGCAGACCCTGCCACATTGCATTCAGCACTTTAATAATTTTAATCCTGTAACTCACCAGGAAGTCTTAACTTTAATTACTAAAATGAAGCCCACTACTTGTTCCCTAGATCCAGTGCCAACAAACCTAGTAAAAAGTGCAATGGATGTTCTTGCAGCGCCTATTCTAACCATTATCAATAGTTCATTACTACATGGCACAGTATCTGATGCACTAAAAGTGTCAGTCATTAAACCTTTACTTAAAAAGTCAGACCTAGACCCACACATACTAAATAACTATAGGCCTATTTCAAATTTACCATTTCTCTCTAAAATACTAGAGAAAGTAGTCGCCAGTCAGCTTCAGTCACACCTTACGCATTACAATTTATTTGAGAAATTCCAGTCTGGCTTTCGCACTGGTCATAGTACAGAAACGGCACTAACACGGGTTGTAAATGACATTCTGATATCCTCTGATGAAGGAAATTCCACTGTAATTATGTTGTTGGACTTAAGTGCAGCATTTGACACCATTGACCATTCTATTTTACTGCACAGGCTAGAAAACGATGTTGGGCTTACAGGCCCGCTTGGTTCAATTCTTATTTATCAAATCGATTCCAGTATGTACAGAAATGTGCTAACAGTACTCCATCATTATACACAGAAGTTCAATATGGTGTCCCGCAGGGCTCAGTACTGGGACCTTTACTGTTTTCACTTTACATGCTTCCACTGGGATCTCTCATTAGGAAACATAATGTTAATTTTCACTCGTATGCAGATGACACCCAGTTATACCTTTCATTTAAATCAAATGAAGTTTCTCCGATGTTGTCTTTAATTAGTTGTGTTAGTGAATTAAAGGAATGGATGAATGAGAACTACTTGTCTTTAAATACAGATAAAACAGAGATGTTAATTGTTGGAGGGAATGACGCTGATCACAGCAATATTTTGTCGTCATTTAACTCAGTTGGAATCCCAATTAATTTTACTGAATCAGCCCGCAATCTAGGAGTTATCTTTGACTCTAGCATGTCATTTAAAGCGCATATTACAAAGTCATCCAAAACATGTTTTTTCCATCTTAAAAATGTTAGGAAATTAAGGCACTTTCTAAATAAACAGGATTGTGAGAAATTAATTCATGCATTTATCTCTAGTAGGATTGACTACTGCAATGCGGTGTTCACTGGCTGTTCAAACTGTTCTCTATACAGCCTCCAGTTAATCCAAAATGCGCTGCAAGAATTATTACAAGAACAAGAAAATATGAACACATAACCCCAGTTCTTAAATCTTTACACTGGCTCCCAGTTAAGTTTAGGGCAGATTTCAAAATCCTCCTTTTAACATATAAAGCATTAAATGGCCGAGGTCCGGCTTACTTGTCTGAACTTATCATGACTTACAAACCTGAGCGCACATTAAGATCTCAAGATGCCGGTCTGCTTAGGATTCCAAGGATTAATAAAATAACAGTGGGAGGTCGAGCTTTTAGTTACAGGGCCCCTAAACTGTGGAATGGTCTTCCTGCTTCCATAAGAGATGCCCCTTCAGTCTCAGCCTTTAAATCCCGGCTGAAGACTCACTACTTCAGTTTAGCATATCCTGACTAGAGCTGCTGATTAACTGTACAGACTGCATCTCTGTTGTTAGTCATTAGCACTATAACATAAGTAACATGATAATTATATTTGAATACTAACCCTCACCTATTCTGTTTCTTTTCTCGGTACCCAAATGTGGCCTTTGGTGCCACGAACCACCTGCCAAGTTGTTTGCCTGCCTATGGTAAAGTCATCCCTGATGGAGGATCACAGGAATCATGGGAAAGAGGGGTCCTTTCATCTGAGCAACGTTTCAGCCGTGGCATGGCCAAATGGGGAGGCAGCTAGATGGATGAGGTCTCCAGGACTCTAAAAATATCCAAACCTAATTATGTCATATCATCTACTGTTAAACCGTACTTCTAAAATTTTTATTATTATGCTGTCTTAAGGAATTGTTCTGTTGTGTATATTGTATTGTATTGACCCCCTACTTTTGACACCCACTGCACGCCCAGCCTACCTGGAAAGGGGTCTCTCTTTGAACTGCCTTTCCGAGGTTTCTTCCATTTTCCCTACAAGGTTTTATTGGGAGTTTTTCCTTGTCTTCTCAGATAGTCAAGGCTGGGGGGCTGTCAAAAGGCAGGGCCTGTTAAAGCCCATTGCGGCACTTCCTGTGTGATTTTGGGCTATACAAAAATAAACTGTATTGTATTGTAAACTGTATTTAGTTCATTTAACGCTACCATAATTCCGTTTCTCGGAAGCCAACTTCTACTTCTTCACTGTTTAAGCTTTTGGTCACTAGATGAAAGCACAACGTTGACACTATTTACGTCTTCAGTAACTACCTCACATACAGGCTAAAGGCAGGATTTAGTATCGGGGCAGAATTTATCAATTTATGTACATGCACAAATTTATTCATTAACTTTATGCATAATTTCTTCCAATTCTTTAACTTTTATTCAGATTTCGTGGTGTTTTAAATCCGAACTCCCCCCCCCTTACAGCTCTGCCTCCCTTTCAACAAGGTGCGGGTGGTACGCAATGCAAATCACTTAGCCTCAGGTGGCACTTGACGTCCAAAAGTTATTTATTATCCCTCTTCTTTTTTCCAATGTCTGACTCAGGGCTGTGAGTCTACTTCTCCCAGATTCTCATTCATTAATTAACAGCTCATTGTTACTGGTAAGTCTGCCAATGTTACTATGGTAATATTTGTTTGGCTCACCCAGATGTTGTAGGGGGTTAGTGTGCACTCTAAAGTGGCCGAGGCCAAGACACCGGCTGGTGTATTAACAGGTGGGTCACAGTCTGATGTAAGTGTAAGGTAAGAGTTGAACACTCTCCATGAACATCAACCCCAAAGCTAGAGGTGTCCATCTGTTTACATGACCTTTCATAGCTGGATGGTGAGCCTTAAGACCCTGAGATACCAGGCAGGAATGAGACATCCTAATTGCTGGCCTCCAACCAGTCACCAGAAAAAGGGAACAGTAGTGATAGTTAGGGATTGAATTATTAGGGAGTTGAGATGAAGGTTTGCTACAGAGACAGTCTCATATGGTGTGTTACCTTCTTGGCCAACGGCTGTCATTGCCAATGTTATCTACATGTGATTGAACAAATGACATAGCCAAGGTCAGAGTGACACACTTGTTGAACAAACGCAAAGAGTAAAGAGCAAAGCTAAGCAGCAGAACTTACAAAGTGATCATCTCAAACGTTTTACCTATGCCATGTGTTGGTGCAGATAAGACTGAGGATAACGCTCAATACACACCTGAAATCATGGAAAAGGATAAAGTGGTCTGGGATGGGTTACATTTGAACCAGAAGGGTACTAACATAAGCTTAGCACGTATCACAGATGCATTAATAGAAACAATTAGTAAAGAAGAGATTAAGTGACACACATCAAGAAAATGAGTGTTAGTGAGCGGTCAGCATGGATTTAGGTGGGGGAGTTCATGTTTCACTAATTTATTTTCCTACTTTCTGAATCTGTAAAGAATAAAACAAGAAACACTGATGACTATGAAATGCCATTAAGGATAAAATAAAATATCATCATGTACCTTCTCCTTGTTGTGCCTCTACTCATCATTACCAGTGAAGCTCTGATGGCTCTTCTGCTTTTCATGTATTTCTGATTTCTTTAATTTGATGTGTCATCTTAATTCCACTCACCTTCTTCTGCTCCATCACCCTCCTCGTCTCCCTCAGTTTCTTCTCTCTCTCCTCAAGTCTCCCTCTGATGTCACTCAGTGTCACCCGCAGCTGTTTCTGTTTGGACACACAAGAGGACACGCGTGGTGTTATCGGAATTCACATTCACTTTTTGTGTTTTTGTTCTCTTTGTGAGGCCTGACATTTTTACAACGAGCTTCTATTGTTGTTATCACACTGTATGTTGTATCACACTGTAGGTGCCACACAGATTTGACTCAAAAAATATAAATAGCAACACAAGATTAAAATAAAGGTTTAATTTACCAGTTTGAGTGAAGATGGAGTTTGAGCTTGAAGTGTAAGACAAGTGAATGAAAGAGTTTGAAGGCACACTGTTCTACATGTCAGTTCTTGAAATGTAGAAGATATGGGATTTTAGAAGTTCACACACACCATAACATACTGGACTGTGTAGGTGAAGAAACCCAGGAGGACTTGGACACGTAATGGCTGCAATGACAGGATCTACGCCATCATTTGATAACCCAAATCAGACTTGTGAGAATGTTGTGATGTGTTTTGTCAGCTGAGATATGTGACATCACTGAGACGTGAGTGATTGGGATTAGTTCAGTTACAGGGCCAATTTAAAGCAATACTCCAATCTTAAATTATTGTATTTTGGTAATATGTTGCTTATATCAGATGTTGTGTAGAGATGCCCAAGAAAAATTTGCAATCTATGTTTTAATGGAGATAGGATATACAAAATAGTTAATGGTTCAAGCCAATGGTGACCAACACTGTGCAACAGCCAATGAAATAAAAACACCCATGGAAAAAAAAATCTTACATCACTGGTGTCACATGATCCTCATGTCACTTATCATACATTCACTCACAATATACAAACCACGGGCAGTTTATTCTAAAATGTCATTAAATAGATACTTCCATAAAAGTCCTAAGTAGGAAATGCATTTTTGCATAATATTGAGCATTCAAATTAAAGACAGGACTCTTGACCAAAGAATAAGGGGGAGTCGAGGATCTGCCTATCAAGGCAGAGCAAAACAAGGATGTATCATTGAACTTAAATGAATCAAATTAGGTAGACTTTCAGAGAAGATGTCCAGCCCCTCGGAGCCTCTGCTCTCGTTCAGGGTGCCTTGATATCTTTGAGTGATTACTGCAGTTTAAATCTTCTGAGAAAATCACACAAAGGCAACCAGGTTAAGTTTGGTATTCACAGACTGGAGAACAATTCAATTGACTTTCAAGAAATTCACCCAACAGACTGAATACGCATGACCGTGATCTGAGACACTGAGCACCATATCATTCACATAAAGCAACACCTTTTCGAATGCCTTTTAACTCTGACTGCTTTCCATAGGTGGGTAGGCAGGGGTTCAAGTGAAATCATAAGAACATTGCTGATAACTGACCCTCCTGTCTGGTGTCACATTGTAAACTGAAATAGTCAAAATGAATTTAATTAACACAAACTAAGTCTTCTCAACTACAGTATAGTAGCTGAATCCACATGTGGAGACCAAACCCAAAGTTGCACAAAACGGTTCACAAATATCCTTATTCATCTCTGTTAAGAGCTTACTTTACATCCAGAGATCACAAAACCTCTGGAAACTCTGATACTGCAAGGGAAAATCAAAATATATTTATAAAATGACTAAACAGAAAATTCAGTGCCAGAGGTCTCTGTACTACCTTCCAAATAGTTTATGGTTGAAGTCCATAAATTGTCAAATATCCACACAAATCATCTTTCACTTTCTCTGTCTGTGGTTCATTGTTAGATGATTTATCATGAGGGTGCTTACTGTAATAAACCATCCCCTTTACCTTTTTCCAAATTTTTCCAGATATTAAAAACTGCATATGTTTGTGAGGGTTGAAAGAGGTGGTTCTTTTGGGGTGCCACAGAAAGAAGCTTCTCCGTCTTAAAATGCTTTCTACATTGGTTCCAGATTCTAAGTGAGTGGAGCACAATTGGGTTATTAGTGTATTGCCGATAACGGGATTTTACTTCTATTGCGGTCCATGCCTGTGTATGTTCTTCTATTTGTGTCCAGGTTCTTATCGACTGTATATTTGCCCAGTAATAAAACTGGATCCATGCCGCCTTCTGCCTTTTGTCTTTGTAGGGTCGCTCTTTTGATGCGTGGATGTTTAGAATTCCAAATAAATGAGGTTATTGTTGAATCTAATTGCTTAAAGGATTTATTAATGTATATTGGTATGTTTTGAAATAAAAAGGAGCTTAGGAAGAATATTCATCTTAACAGTGTTAATTCTTCCAGCTAGTGTGAGATGAAGGGTTGACCATCTATGCAAGTCTTGTTTAATTTTTTCCATACACACAAATTTTGTTGATAAAGAGCTTTATGTTTACTTGTGATGTTTACCCCGAGGTATTTAAACTGTTCTGCAATGATAAAAGGAAGGGTGTCTAATCTAATATTATATGCAATTCACCGGAAAGAGTACACTTTTATTCAGATTAATTCTGAGACCAGAGAGCTTTTGAAATTCTGTGAGTGCTGCTAAGACTCTCTGTTAAGAGCTTACTTTACATCCAGAGATCACAAAACCTCTGGAAACTCTGATACTGCAAGGGAAAATCAAAATATATTTATAAAATGACTAAACAGAAAATTCAGTGCCAGAGGTCTCTGTACTACCTTCCAGCCAGGACACCAGAACCATGAAGAGATCTGCTCAGTTTATGGTTGAAGTTCATAAATTGTCAAATATCCACACAAATCATCTTTCACTTTCTCTGTCTGTGGTTCAGAACTGCTGTTAGATGATTTATCATAAAATATCCCAAACGCACTTACTGTAATAAACCATCCCCCCTTTACCTTTTTATCCAGGGTGGGGTGGTGAGGCAGCTGGAATCTATCCCAGCAATCACCAGGCACAAGGCAGGGGAAACATCAGTTCAGGGCACAAGTCTATCACAGGACCGGCACACACACACACACACACACACAGAAAGGGCAATTTAGCATCAACAACAAATCTGACCTGACCTGCATGTCTTTGGATTATAGGAGGAAACTGGAGTATCCAGAGGAAACCAACATGAAGAACTGCCTGCAGGGAGTCCCTGGGAAATGATCCCCAGGAAAAAAAAAGTGGGGCTTGTTTTGATTTGGATGTGCTCTGTCTCTGGGTATGTCAGAGGACTGGGACTGCGTGAAGTGGGTTTTAGCCTCACTTGGGGAGGCAAAAAGGGAGGGTGGGGGGTTACGGTGGGGAGAGAGAAAGAGAGCAGGCCTGATCTATACCTAATCTATCATCTCAATCTTTATAATAATAACTACCAACGTAATAATAAGCTGCATGGCAACAACTCTTGGGGAAATAGGAAATTAAGGGCGAAGCTGTCTCACTTCCAGTTAAGACTATAAAATGATATCAAAAACTCAGAATCAGTGTCTCCATGATGGGACAGTTAACTTCGTAAGCTGGAATGTTAAAGGCCTGAATCACGAATTAAAGAGAAAGAAAGTACTTTCTCACCTAACAGGTCTAAATGCTAAAATAGTATTTTTACAGGAAACCCACTTACTAAGTAAGGATCAGTTCCGGCTGCAAAAAGACTGGACTGGCCAAATGTTCCATTCTAGTTTTACAAAGAAAACTAGAGGTGTGGGAATTCTAATACATAGAACAGTGCCATTTGAAGCATCAGATGTAGTATTGGATCCTGAAAGGAGATATGTAATGGTCATGGGAGACTTATCTAACTGTAAAATGATCTTGATAAATGTTTATGCACCTAATGTTGATGATAAGGAATTTATACAAAATTTATTTGCATCCGCTCCCATTCTGAACACTCATAAAATTATAGTGGCTGGGGACTTTAATTGGGGATCGATTTGTCCTTAACTCAATTTTTCTTTTTGTAAAAACTTGATTGATTTGTATGGATTGCAATAAAATTGCTAAAAATATATATAAAAAAGTAATATTTTCATAACATAAGGATAACATTTTCTATGGAGTAAGATTGCTGTCAAAAAGAACAAATTTACATTTTACACATGTCAATTACGCTTGCGTATCTGAAAATCACGCTTGCTTCTAAAAAATATGCTTGCTTTTGAAAATTACGAGTACAATTCTCAGGTGTGAACAATCAAAAATATGTCATTGAATGTACAAGGCATTCTCTATTGAAGAAAAAATAACTGATTTTGTTACTATGCATGTGCCATAAAGGTGAAAAGATGGGAGTTATTTTTGACAGCGACCCTACTCCATATATACGAGCTAAAGCTCTGGGCGTCGGTTCAGTTGCCATCTCAGTGTTGTGTGTTTGTGATCTTTTTTATCACATTGTTGAAGTCAGTGAGTGTGATGAGTGCACATGACTGTCCATGAATAGTACCTGGCATCACATCCTGGACTGTTTCATTGCCATGCACAAGGTTTCACCAGGATGGCCTTCAGTTTGCTCTCTGTCCTGAGAAAATCAGGTTTATAAGATGGATGAATAGATTCCTCTGTTGCTCTGCATTTACAAATCCCTTAGCCCCTGGTACTTCATTTCTATTAAGCAATAAATCCCACTCACCACTTTTTCTCCTCTTTCTGTCTCCATCTCAGCCATTTCATGATTTTTATGTCCAGTCACCACAGACTTTGAGCAGATACACGTCTCATCAGTTGTGTTAAGTATGTCCTGATATTTCTGATGATTTGCAGAGAATTTCTCCTTCAGATTATCATCTGGATCAGTCAGCTTGTGGTCCTTCCAGGCTGCTAATTTAAAGTGAGGCTGCAGGTGAGTCTGACAGTAGGAGGCTGGGCAGGTGAGACAGGACTTCACAGCTCTGAACTTCAACCCAATGCAGAAGTCACACTCCACATCTCCAGTGCCAGCATAATTCTGAAATGGTGGAGAACGGAGTCCTACCTTCTTCAATTTCTTGATGACTTCATTCAGCACGGTGTTTATGTGAAGTTCAGGCCTCACGGTGAAGTTTTCTCTGCACTGAGGACAGCGGCACACTTGGCTCTCATCCCAACAGTCTGTTAGGCACTCCAGACAGAAACTGTGACCACAGGGGATGGAGATGGGGTCAGTCAGGGTGTCCATGCACAGCGAGCAGGTGAACTCATCCTGTACTAATCCACACAGTTGAGCTTCAGCCATTGTTTATTCTGAGGAAAAACAGGCAGAGAGAGTCAGTCAGGCAAAGAAAGAAGTGACTTGTGAAGAAATTAAAGTGAAAGTTTGTCTGTGCTCAGTGAGGAGGAGGAGGAGGAGGAGATTTAAAGAGAAACCTGAGAGCACAAACAGAGAGAACATCTGAGGAGATACTGAAGATGAACAGTAAATGTGAGACATGAGCATAGGAGGTGAAACAGAAGAGATGACCGGTCCAGAAGGTTTGTTAAAGTTTAATTCAGACAGTCAGTAATTTTCCAACCCGCTATATCCTAACTACAGGGTCATGGGGGTCTGCTGGAGCCAATCCCAGCCAACAGAGGGCGCAAGGCAGAACAAACCCTGGGCAGGGCACCAGCCCACTGCAGGCTTAATTCATGTTTCTTATTTATTTATTACATACTGCAGTTCACATTAGATAAACTCCAAGCTCAGTGCACATTTACAAATTAAATAAAGTGAAAATAAAACAGAAAAAATATATGTGACATAAGCAGCAGCATCTTTAACCACTCATCCACATGGTGACCCACTATATTTCAAAGTTGTTTATGTAGGATGCAGTAATCCCACAATTCAAATACAAAAATTATTGGTATTGTTACACTCTGAAAGGTGTCATCTGTCAAATAAATGACAAGTTTCCAGGTTTCCTACTCTCTTTCTTATTAAAATATGTGATTTGCAAATGCATATCATGAGTCGTGCACCGCATCACAACTGAGTTAGTCTGCTTTTATCAGATATCCCGCCTACATCTTGCTACATACAGTGACAGGTTCATTAGAGTTGGATAGCTGAGGTTCAGAGTCTTCTAATGATATGTCATTGTCTATGATTGGTCATTAGCACTAGATGTCATCAATGTGCATAAACGGCAACAAATACAATGCCTATGAAACCTCTCATCTTTACACAGTGCTAGACACTCAGCTTGGTTCAGATTTTGAAGAAGGAGGAGGTGCAGGACCAAACTGTGTGGAAAAGGCTGATGAGGCATATCAACCCCATATAGAATTGGGAAGAAGAAGAAGAAGAAGACGAAGAAGAAGAAGAAGAAGAAGAAGAAGAAGAAGAAGAAGAAGAAGTCCATCGGTATCAGATGCCTGAACCACCTCAATTGTTTCTTATTTATGTGGAGGGTCAAGTGGCTCTGCTTCGAGTCTCTCATGGATGTCTGTGCTTTTCACTCTGACTCTAAGGTAGAAGAGCCCCGTAACCCTGCAGAGAAAGCTCCTTTCAGCCACTTGTACCTGCGATCTTATTCTTTTGGTCGGTACCCAAAACTCATGACCATAATTGAGGATAAGGACATAGACTGATAGGTAAAATGAAAGGTTTACCTTCTGACTCAGCTCCTTCTTCCCCACAACAGATCAGTATAGTGACCTCTTAATGGCGCTCATCGCCCTGATTCATCTGTCGGTATTACCATCCCTTTGCCCCTCACTTATTAACAAGACCCCGAGATATTTAAACTGCTCCACTTCAGGCAGTAACTTACCTCCCTTTTCCTTCCAGAGGATCACATCCTCAAATCTATAGTGGCTGATCCTCATTACTGCCGCTTCACATTGGTCACAAACCATCCCAATGTGTTCTGGAGTGTGCACCCGAATGCGGCCAACAGGATCATGTCATATGCAAAAAGCTGTTGCTCTAATGTCACCAAACTGGACACAAACACATGTAGACCAATTGGGTGTACTCCCATGCCTCCTCAAGAATCCTCATGAGAGTAAAGTGCCGGTCCACTGTTCGACAGCATGGATGGAATTCACATCTGAGGTGAGCCTTCTTTCTAGTACCCTGACATAAGATTTCCCAGGGACACTGAGGAGTGTGATTCCCCGATAGTTGGAGCACACTCTTCTGTACCCCTTTTTTAAAAAAGAGGACTAACACCTCTGTCTGCCACTCCAGAGGCACAGCTCCCAATGACCATGCAACATTAACAGGTGTGTCAGCATTTCTGGATGGATCTCATCCACCCTGTGGGCCTTGCCACCATGGAATTGCTTAAATTAATCCTCCATCAGCTTCTGACTCTGCCTCCTCCACAGAGGGCAATTTCATTGGAATCAGGAGATCCTCGAAGTGTTCCTCAGTCTGGGTCAGCACTTCTTGCTGAGAACAACCTGAGTGAATCCCTTCCCTGCCCTTTCTGAGTTGCCTAATGGTTTGCCAGAACCTTTTTGAGCCTGATCGGTAGTCACATTTCATGGTCTATACAAATTCCTTCAACACCCACGTGTTTTGCTTCCCTTGACACCGAATGCTGCAGCTCTTTTGGCCTTTTGGCACCTCTCTGCTGCTTTGGGAGTCTACCATACAAAGAAGGAGAAGGACTTTGATATACATCAACTTCAAATATATATAAACTTTATATATATATATATATACACAGTATATATATATATATATATATATATATATATATATATATATATATATATATATATATATATACAGTATATATATATATATATATATATATATATATATATATATATATATATATATATATATATATATATATCTGTAGTACTAGGGTGTTCTACCGTAACTAAAAAGATTACAATATGCAAGCTTTCAAGGCAACTAAGGCCCCTTTTTCGGGCAGGATGTCATACAGAAACACTGTATTGAAAAACCCATCAGAAATTCTAAAGACTTTGTTGGACAGTTATCTTATCCAGAGATCTTGACCAGACATTGTTCTCCTCTCTTGCTAAATGAATCTTAGCCTGAAGAGGTCCATTAATTTTTTACATTTAAGATATCTCACTTAAAATATTTCCAATGTTGTATCTGTCCTGGTGTGTATATAAACACAAGGAACTCCAGTTTCTGTGTTATATATCTTTTTTATTATTACAAACTACAGGAAGACCTCACAGATCTGTGCAAGAAGGAACTAAAAAAGATAGTAAGTAGCTCTCTTCTTGACATCATTGTTCACGTAAACGGTTTAATTCCTGAGAAGTCCAAGATGGGTTACATGGGTTACTTCTACATGCTTTTTCAGGCTGAGTGGAGCACATCCTTAACACTAGAATTACCAGAGTCTATAAAAAAACTCGTAGATCCGTACCACCTTAATTCGCTTCTTAAATCTGTTCTCACCTCTCTGACAGCGTTTTTTGTCCTCTAAATGTGCCGATAAAGACAATCTGCAAGGAGCTGGCTATTCCTTCCCACCACTGACTTAGAACATTCACAATCTTCTCCCAGTTCATGCCTTGTTTGATTATCTGGGGGTGGAGTGGAGTTTCAGAGTGGAAATAATAGATTGTTATTTGGAACACACGCATGTCATGTGTGTTCCGTTTCTACAGTAATCTGTGTAAACACATTGATAAAACAGAAACTTTTACATATTTTAGTAATAAATGTTACAAAATGTAAGCAGAAACAATAGAATGTGTGAAGCCTGAAGTCCCAACATCAAATAAACACTTTCACAAAAGGTTCAAGAACACTACAACAGCTTATGTGGCGTAGTGGTAAGATTTGCTGACTCATAGCGCAGCATGCCTGCTGTGCCTCAGAGAGCTGAGTTTGATTCCCTACTGGAAAAAAAAGTGTTTTGTTTTTTTTTTCTTTTTAACCTCAAACGGACATAAACTTTATAAATTGGTATACACTGTAAATCGTTTAGTTTAAAATCGCGGTTATTTCTGTTGATTAATTCATGCTTTTAATTAAGAGTCAGGACAGGAGCTTCTTCAGTGCATACAAGAACATGCAGGTGGCCAGTTGCTGTGTGCTACAACATGCTGGTGGTGATCAACGCACATTTTAAAAAAAGAAAGACAAAAATTTATGTGATGTTTTGAAGAAATCATTTTATGATGTGAATAGTATCAATCAGAAAACATCATCGCAGTAATGCAATATTATTTGAAAACGAACAGCGTCAGATCGGGTTTGAATTTATACTGGCGCTGTTAGAGTCAGATCAGAAGAAGGGCAAGGGAGAGCGTGAACGTGACTCAGAGAATCAGACAGAAAAAAAGTAAACTTTTAGAAATGCCACACATTTACAGCTGATCTGACGCTGTTCATTTTCAAATAATATTGCATTAGCTGCGTTGACATTGTGCACCAGAAGGCGTGAGCTTATTCAGTGCGGCAGGAGCTCGCAGGTGGCCGGTTGCTTGTATTATCAAAAGCTTTTTTTAAAATGTGCGTTGATCACCCCCAGCATGTTGTAGCAAACAGCAACTGGCCAGCTGCATGTTCTTGCGCGCACTGAATAATCTCCTGTTGTGACTCCTACGTAAAAAGCATGAATTAATCAACAGAAATAACCGCGATCGATATTTTAAACTTAACGATTTACAGTGCATACCAATTTATAAATTTTATGTACTACTACACCATGAAAGCTGTTGTATCCTTCTTGAACCTTTTGTGAAAGTTTATTTGATGTTTGGACTTCAGGCTTCACACATTCTATTGTTTATGCCTACATTTTGTAACATTTATTACTAGAATATGAAAAAGTTTCTGTTTTAACAATGTGTTTACATAGATTGGAACAGCCGGCTGCTTGCTGCTCTTAATCTGCACATTAACAGGACAAAAGACGCTGGGAGAGGTGCGGACAGATTTAAGTAGCGATTTAAGGTGGGACGGATCTACAAGTTTTTTCGTAGGCTCTGGTAATTCTAGTGTTAAACCCCTTGCCCGCAATACCACCAGCTACATCCAGGACACCAATGGTTTCTTAATAAAAAAACTGCCATAAGGCCCCTTACCTGAAGGAACTTACTGGCCAAAATGGATGTTGAGGCCCTTTACACAAACATCCCCCATGATGATGGCATATTGGCGCGAGAAAAATAGCTCAGACGACATGACTTACCCACAGAGTCAGTTATACAAATGCTAAAATTCACTCTGACACAATTTATTCTCAACTGGATTAGACTTCTACTTGCAACAAATGGGGGCTGCAATGGGCTGTCAGTTTGCACCTCACTATGCAAACCTATTTATGGTAAAATTGGGAGAAGATTTTATGTCAACGTGCATCTTAAAACCAATGTTGTATCTCCGTTACACAGACGACATCTTCATAATCTGGACCGCCAGTGGGGAGAACTTCCCCTTCATTTTCATAATAAATGTAATTCGTTCTACCCCAACATAAAGCAGCAGCTGAATTACTCAAAAACTGAAGTCAGCTTCCTTGACACCACTGTTCAACTGAAAGACAACACCCTTGTAAATTCTGTTTTTCACAAACCAACAGATAGACGGACCTATCTAAGAAGTGACAGCTTCCACCCCAATCATATAAGGCACTCCATTATTTTCAGCCAAGTAATACGATACAATCATATTTGCTCAGATCTGACAGATTAGGATAAACAACTTCAGGAGCTTAGACAGTATTTCATCAGACAAGGTTATACCCCAAAAACAACAAACCCTCAAATAAGAAGAGCTACTGCCATACCTAGAGACCACCTTCTGGAATATAAAAACAAAAGACAACAAGAACCGCATCCCATTTGTTGTCACCTGTAACCCACATCTGGAAGCACATTGAAAAATTATAAAAGAACTTCAGCCAATGCTACACAATGATGAAACTATGGAAAATCGATTTCCAGAACCACCCCTCCTGGCATACAGACAACCACCAAACCTGCAGCCAACAGAAAAGATGTAAAACATGTGCCCACATTTATGATACAGACTGTGTAATTACACCACACTGTCGACTAGAACAGCACATAAAGGGATCATTTTCCTGCAGATCATCTAATGTGGTCCACCTCATTCTTTGTGTGAAATGTCCTGACACTGCACTCTGTGTGGGGGAAACTGGATAAACACTCCGACAGAGAATGAATTTCCACAAGTGCCACATCAAGCAGGGCAACACAAATGTTCCTGTAGCACTTCACTTTAGAAGCCATGGACTCTGTAAGAAGGTCTTTAAAGTCACAGAGCTTATGGGCAACTTCAGAGCACAGCAAGAGCGAAGGGAATAGGAAGTGAAACTCATGCTAACACTGAACCCATTACAACATGGTGTGAATAGAGACGAGAGTTATAAGACCAGATATGAGGATTGTTTGCATCTCTCAGACTGACAAGACTACCTGACTACAGACACACATTGTAATGAAAAACTCATCAGAAACCTCAACAGATTTTTCTGGACAGTCATCTTATCCAAAGATCTTGACAAGACGTT
Source organism: Polypterus senegalus (assembly GCF_016835505.1). Lineage (NCBI taxonomy): Eukaryota > Metazoa > Chordata > Cladistia > Polypteriformes > Polypteridae > Polypterus > Polypterus senegalus. The sequence goes on along the minus strand of NC_053155.1, from coordinate 9,250,795 downwards.
GTTCTTTTCTCTTTCTAAATGAATCTTAACCTGAAGAGGTCTATTAATTTTGTACATTTAAGATGTCTCACTTAAAGGTTTCCCAATGTTGTATCTGTCCTGGTGTCTCTATAAACACAGGGGACTCCAGTTTCTGGATGACATGTTGCCTGAAAAAGGGGACTGAGTTGCCTTGAAAGCTTCCATATTGTAATCTTTTCAGTTAGCTAATAAAAGGGGTCATTTGGCTTGACTTCTCACTTTATATATTTCTAAAAGAGAAGGATGAGACCTTCAAACTTTCACATAGGCCAGGGTCTCTGATAATGAATTTGTATGCTATGGGCTCTTATTTGAAAACAGTAAATGTGAGAAAAGGAATCCTGTGTGCTGTACTGCTTCAAAACAGGGAAACTAGACGCGTTACTTCAGAACAGTTATTTGTCTGGGTTCTCTTGACACATTCTCTTGACACTTTTTTGTTTGATAACTTCTACCAACTCCTATGGAAATAGGAATAGCATTCCAAGTTTATTTTTTGGTAAAAATGTTACTGAATTTTGAAACTTATTCTGTTGTAACAGATGTGTAAAAATGTCTGAAAGAAAAATGTCTGCCCTTTATTTTGTGGGGTAGAACAGGAAGAACGAGTGACATATGATGAAGTTATAGCCAGTTAAATGGGTATAAATGAGGCTGAGTTTAAAGAGTTAATAGGAAGTCCAGACACCTTTCAGGGATTCTGAACTAATGTGACGTTATGACAGCACAGAGCAATAAAGAACTCTAAGTACTGTGATGTGTGATATAGAAAAGCCTATGATACGTCTTAAAGGAAGGACACAAACATTCAAGTTACATACATTTAGATCATCTTATAAATTAGGGGTCTACGCTATTCAGAGTGGGGTTGATTTATTGAAAAACACAGAAGATATAAAGTGGGCCTCAACCAGGCTGGGGTCTTAGCCTGTTACGGTTTAATGTCATGATAAGTCACAGGTGTCAAACTCCAGGCCTGGTGGGCCGCAGTGGGTGCAGGTTTTCTTTCTAACCCTTTTCCTAATCAGTGTCCAGTTTTCACTGTTAATTAACTTCTTTTCTCACTATTTTAATAGCCCTGTTTTTAAGGATTAAGTCTTCTGAATTGATTCTTTTCTTCATTAAATGACAGCCAAACAGAAATGAGACATGAAACGAGCCGACAGATGACCAGCTAAATTGGGGCTTCAAACTCCAACCAGTTCCTTAATGAGAAGCTGATTCCTGCTGTTAATTAAACCCGTTATTCAATTCCATGGATTGTTGCTGCTCTCTTTCTGCCATAGCAGACATTTCTAAAACTGCTGATATTGTTTTTTTCTAAAAACTCTTAAAATGTTTTGGTAACCTGAGGGATCAACCTTACTGAGATGTTCATCTTTATTTTCAGATTTTGTTTGATGGGTACAGGTGAGCTAGTCATGTCCTGCTTGTTTTATGTCTCATTACTGTCCGGCTGCTAATTAAGTAAAACAACTAAGGGGCCTGAGTCAAGCTAATTAAAGCTAAAGAAGTTAATTAGCATCGAAAACTGGTAACTAATTAAGAAGATGGTTAGAATGAAAACCTGCAGACACTGTGGCCCTCCAGGACTGGAGTTTGACTCCTCTGTCAGATAAATGATGATGTCTTTCCTCACACAGGAATAGAGGAAGCTGAATGTTGGTGTGCTGCCATGTCAGCTGGGCACTGGGACATCTCAAGATGCTCCCATGACAGTCAAATCCACTCGGGCCACATCAGGGCAATTATCTTCACACCACATGCTAATTCATTTTCTACATGTCGCTGTAGCCCTCAGCCCAAATCTGTTTGTCAGTCAGGTGAGAGGAGGCAGCAGCCAACGACTCAGAGCTGCCATCACCACAGCAGAATCAGCCCGTCACTGTGACAGACGTCAAGTCAGTCAGTCTCATCCTGATTCCCTCTGCTGATCTTTACATTAACTGCATTAATTTCATCCTCAATGACATCTTGTGCTGTGTTTATCACTTTCCTTATCTCGGTTGTCCTTCATTAGGATGTTCTTTCTGACTGCATCACTAAACAGTAAACAGGCAAACTCAACAGAAGGCAATCCACCAAATTCTCATTCCTCCATTACCAAAGACACACCTGATCATTTTGTGTCCCACTTACTAAGCACAACAGACCCCGAGACATGAATGCCTCCTTCTGATTGGCTCCCCTCATTTGTTTCTCTAAATCTTCCTTGAGATCCACCGGACTGTGACTTTGGTGACATCCCCTCAGTGACCCCAGTAACGCAACTCTAACCAGTGTACCCCTGACAGACAATTGAAACTCGGACTTTCATTTGGAATCTTCCCTTTCCTCACATGCCACCTCTCCGTGTGCCCATCTGCCCGATCCTCTCTGCCTCTTTCCTTCTCACAGACAACGACAGTGCCAGGGTTACCTATTTGTTTTATTCATTTCTCTCTCTGCAGTGTTATTTTGGGGTTGTTCCTGGTCTGGTTTTGGTCTACGTCTAGTACCTTTGGTGTGAATGTCCACCTGTTTCTCTTTCACAGCCATCTTTTGACATTACTCTGGACTGGTTTGGATGGCCAGAATATTCACAATTTGTTCAAGAGTTTTACTGATTTTATACTACTTTTTGTCTCGGAATTTCTCTTTCTTTATCAGGTCATTTTTTCCTTAGAAACAGAGGATGTGAATTAGAAAAAGCAAAAGAGAAGAGAGTGAGAGCAATGGAGAAGTGAAAGAGTGGAAAAGACAAGAGGACAGAGAAAGGAGAAAGAATGAGATGAATGAAAGTGGGCCAGCACTTGTGGGACACACCAGGAGAGGACATGAAGTGGCAGGATCATCAAATCAATAAGAAGTCAAACTCACCTGTAAAAACTCCTCACCACTCAGAGCCTCAGATGACAGAAGGAGGACAACTGGAGTTTCAGTACCTTTACATGAAAAGAGCAGAAAGGGGACGGTGAAGAAGGTGTTTGGTGACATCTGGCAGTAATTACTAGGATAGGTCGCTTCAAATGTCACACAAACCGACAAGCAGCTAAAACACAAAGTGACCTGCTGACCCCCACTAAAGCACCACTTAATGCCCACCATACCCACTGGGCTCACTGGTGTTTAAAGACCTTTTGTAGACTCACCAGCTCTCACTTTATGCCTTGGCTGTTCCTCTTTACCACAGATGGTCTTCGGGTCCTCTTAGAGATGTGAGACAAGAAGTGTTCAGCAGGAGAGCCCACCAAGAATGAGCAGAACAGAATGTGCCGAGTGTCTTTAAAGGCTTTAGTCATCATGTGCCTGGGGTGTACATGTTTCCATCTCTCTGTGACTTTGTGTCCAAACAGAACCTTTCACAAAGTTTCACTTCCCAGAGTCCTACATGAAGAGAAGAGCTGTGGGGTGACAGTGGCTGTCATTCAGGGTCTTTTCACAGGGGTTGCCTTTTAAGAAGCCATCAGCTGTTTGGTGAGGTGGCCTGTTGGTCACTTTCCATGTGTGTCTATCAGGAGTGGTCCTGTATGGCTACTGTGGCTGCATGTTTACATTCTAACCATCATCTTCATCAGTCCTCAGTGTCTGCTGTTCACTGACTTCTTTTCACTTTATTTCCTTGTTATTTAAGACTCGGTCCTCTAAATTGCTTCATTTTTCATAAGTGGCACCCAAACGGAAATGAGATGTGAAGTTAGTGAGCCAACAGATAACCAGCTAAGCCTGGGCCTCAAACCCCAACCAGTTTCTTAATTAGCAGTCGATTCTCATTGTGAATTAAACCCATTATTTAGTTTTATGGCTGCCGTGGCAGACATTTCCCAAACTGTTGATTTTCTTTTTTCTTTGACCACCAGTGAAATGTATCGTGGATCTGAGCAGATCAAAACTACTGAGCCCTCTTCTTCTTCATCTTTCAGCTGCTCCTGTCCCATGCCCACCCGGGATGCCCCTTTGACACTGGGACTGGGGGAGCAGCCATGGGATGCACACTATGTCTCCTGGAACGCATATTGGCAGCCCTCCTGGGTTACATTGGGGCCACAGGCCTTGGACTTCAGGACTCAGACCTGTTGGGCTCCTTGACCACCACCGAGAGGAGTTGCACAGTTTAACGAGCCCGTGTGGGCAGGAATGCAGCCACACCTGGAAGTGCAGTCTGGATTAGGATAATTGTCACCTGAAGCACTTCCGGGTGGGCTATAAGAACAGCCTGCAGCCACTACTCGAGGCACCAGAGTCAGGAGGAGGAGGAGGAGTAGGAGGACAAAGCTGCCTGGGAGGAGTAGAGGAGAAAGAAGAGGGTGGGTTTTTTGGTGTTTTTGTTTGGGGTGTTTTTGGGGACTGTGTAGGGCCTTTGGGACACAGTGAAGATATGCCCCATGGCTGAAGACAAAATAAATCTTTTATTTTCATTTTCACAAAACATAATGTTCATCAAACTCAAAAGCCAACCCAAGAGACCCATTGCTGAATGGTCAAAAGGGATGAATTTGACCTTCAATGGTGAGGGGGTACAGAAGGGGCTGATTTTGTTCTTTAGGGGTTTCTTTTTCATTAAATGGTGGCAGAAGATAAAGCTTTGTGTGATTCACGTTATCTCAAACTGAAGCTTTCTAATTGTCGTCATTGTTGTTTGACTTTATTTGGACTCCAGCTTGTAGTCTCAATGTGAAGAAATGTTGTGCTGAATATCGATATGAAGAAGGTGCTAAACACGAGCTGAAAAATAAATGAACACATTCTGCAGTATATAGCACCTTTCACACACAAGTCCAGATTATATGTACATGTATCAATGTAACATTAATCATATTTTTAGATTGTTTAAAGCTATCCATAGAGATCTCTTTGTGTGTTTGTGCCTGTTTGCCTTTATCTCTAAATAAATCTATTATTTTGGATTTATTTCTAGTCATTTGACATTGTTTTTATTGGGTTTATGGTGTCCCATTTCTCGTACATATTTATATTTCAATTTCCTCTTCCACACTTTAACTCTTTGAGGGCTGAATATTTTTTTAAAAAATGTAGTTTTCTGAAAAGCCCACAATGCACTGGTTTCACACATAAATCAACATAAAATGTCTGTTTCTATATGCTGTGGCTGCTGTTGGCCCCTGTTCAGCAACTCTGGCAACAGTGACTGAGCAGGGGTGGCTCCTCTCTGCCTTCACACAGCAGGTGGGCTATGGTGGCAGTGACAGTGTGACGCAATATGGTTTGTACTTCTTGTCATCATAATTTGTGGTCCTCCTAGGCGAACGCTGCTGTGAACATGTTCAGCACCACGATCAGCTGGGGACCAATAGGCTGATGCTGGTACCCCACTTTTGTTTTCGATATCCATCTCCAGATCACTTGCATCAAACTCAGAGTCCGAAAGTCAGAGTGTGATTCAGCGATAATACGTAAAACGTCCATGGAGTATTTTGCTCTGCACAATTGCTTTAGTCTCACCAGATGCTGATGCCATTTCAGAGGGTTAGTGACCTCTTCACTACTCACGAGATCAAATCAACAAAGCTTCGTAACTTTCCTTTAAGCAAAGAATGTCGAACTAAAAAATAAGGGTGAGTTTTGTCGCAGTTTACAGCTGATTGCCTTCCTCTCCCCCTGAATTTCGACTAAAGTCAACATCAGCCCTGAAAGAGTTAATCAATATTTCTTAAAAACTACTGTCATAATTCTCCTAGGCCCCTCACTGGCCCTACTATACTGTCATGGTGTCCTCTTCCTACTTATACATTTCTCTTTAAGCCCTGACTGTTTCATTTTCTTTGGTATTTAGATCCTCTTACATTCACATTTTCAGATTTATTTTTGACACTCAGCTTGTGGATGTGTTTATTTTGTTTAGACAGTTATCATTTTTATTATTATGATATACACAAATTGACACCCTGAATTAGTGAAAATGTCCTTTCACATAAGTGACACACAGGACTATCCCAGGGTTCTTGACAGGAAGGTCCATCTGTTGGTTGAGTCGGTCGTGCTAGAAATAATTCCTCTAAAACCTCTCCGAGGTTGTGTTTCTCAACATTGACTGCTGATACACAAATTCTGTTAATCTTCATCTTCATGCTGGTAAGGAGTGGGTTAACAGGTGACAGTTGCTTTGGTTACCAAAAATGGCTTTCCATAATCCTCTTTGGATGAAGTAAAACTGGCTCAGATAAGCCTGACGTCTCAATTTAATTGAGGGGCTTCATGGGATATCCCTAATCAAAATGTATTGACCTTAAAGATGGCATCATCTGCCAGTCTGTTAATGTCATATAAAGGCTGCAGTTGGTGTAGTGATCTGTCGATGTGAGTGTTGCTGGCCGTAGGTTACTCACTAGCTTTATTTTGACTTTATTGGTGTCTTGATCAGGGTCACTTATTGCACACAAGCCCATTTTTCTTTCTGTTTTAGAATTTTTTAAAGATTGTATTTAGCACACACTTACTTTACATGAGTTGTTTAGCCATCAGTTCTTTTATATAGCAGTGGGCGGTGAGCACGATGCTGCATTTGGTACAGATGAAGCAGAAACTGCCATTCAAGCAGAGTTTGCCCCCTTACAGTGAACCGAAAGCAACTTAGTTTTTTCATTTAAATAAGTCCAACTGCGCCACCACCTCCTACTCAAAGCATCATGATGCTCCAACATTGATGGACTGAAAGCCAGATGTCTACATGACCATCATCATCAAGTCCTTCCATGAGAACCCTAAATCCAAAGAGGAGTGTTTCATTTATGTTAGGTAGAATGCCCAGAGGGGACTGGGCGGTCTCATGGTCTGGAATCCCTACAGATTTTATTTTTTTTCTCCAGTCGTCTGGAGTTTTTTTTTGTTTTTTCCGTCCACCGTGGCCATCGGACTTTACTTATTCTACGTTAATTAATGTTGACTTATTTTTATTTTTTACTGTGTCTTCTATCTTTCTATTCTTCATTTTGTAAAGCACTTTGAGCTACATTTTTTTTGTATGAAAATGTGCTGTATAAATAAATGTTGTTGTTGTTGTTGTTGTATTTGGACGACGTAGTCATTTTCAGTAATGACTGGAGATCTCATCTTGTCCGCCTGCAAGCGGTGCTTTACAGTTTGAGGCTGAGGGGGTTGATGGCTAACCCTAAGAAGTTCAGACTGGGTATGTCGTAAACCCATTATTTGGGATATTCCATGGGGAAGGGTTTGCTCATGCTTCAAATGGATAAGGTGGGGGAGGTGCTTGCCTATCCACATCCTGAAACACAGAGGCAGGTTTGTGCCTTCCTTCGACTTGTGGGATATTATAGATGGTTCATTCCCAATTTTGCACATCTGGCTGCACCCCCTCACTGACTTGTCAAAGGGTGAAAAGAACCATAAGTGTTGTCTGGACTGTGACAGAGCCTTCTCATACCTAAAACCCACTTTAATCTTATTCCTGGTCTGGGAAATCTGGACTTTTCGAAGGAATTTATTCTGAAGACAGATGCAAGTACTTTCGGTTTAGGAGCAGTGCTTTGATAACGCTTTGGGGGAGAAGAACACAAATCACGTTTCTCAGTAAGAAACTGCTTCCCAGGGACTGAAATTACTTCACCATTGAGAAAGAATGTTTAGCGATTAAGTGGGCTGTGGAAACTGTCCAATACTACTTCTGGGGGCAGCAGTTTACCCTGGTGACTGACCACACCTGGCTCCAGTGGCCCTACAAGCAGAAGGAAATGAATGTTCGGCTAACTCATTTTTTTTTAGTTTACAGTAATTTGCTTTTGATGTTTGCCACCGTTTGCTGCACACATCAGTGTTAAAGTTCTCTCATGCCTGGCCAAGCCTGGCTTGGACAGTCTCTTTGCCCACACTAACAATGTGAGATTTCTGAACTCTTTTGAGACCCTCTCCAATGGGACAACATGCAGAAGCATTATTGCCACATCTGTTGAGGGCTGCTTGTCTGTTGCCGATGCAACCATAGGTTTGCAGAGTCACAGAAACAACTGCAAGCTGATCGCTACCACTTGCAAAGTGTCTGCCGCCCAATGGGTGATTAAGAGAACTTGCCCACTGACCTGGCCATGACCTGCCTGATTGCTGTGTCTGTGTATAGTAGAGCGAAAGATCCCGCTACAATAAATAACCTTGCTGTTCCTGCTTCGAGTTGAATAAAGCTGGTTTTGCTAAAGTACTGAGACTCAGTCTCGTGTTTGGTGTGCAAGGCAGCGACTCACGCATTGCACCAATGACACACATATCCCAAGGTATTAAATCACAGTTCTCTCAGGACATCTGGAAGAGGGACATGTCACCTGATGTCAGTCTGTAAAAAGAGGGATATGAAGGCCAAGGCTGATGGTGCCTCCATCCTGCATTACAGGCCTCACCAGCAGGTGGCAACTGTGAGTTCTAAGCCTGTTACCATCATGGAGGCTGAAGGGTTAAAAAGACAAAGAGAAAGAATTTGAGTAATGAGTAATTGAGAATGTGAATTTTCCCTTGGGATTAATAAAGTATCTATCTATCTATCTATCTATCTATCTATCTATCTATCTATCTATCTATCTATCTATCTATCTATCTATCTATCTATCTAGTGGAAAAGGACTGAGGGTTGAGGGTGACAAAGAAGAGTCATAGGGGGATAAAGAGAGAGATGAAGAATTGTGAGAGGTGGTGTGAAACAGGTGGTTGTGCTGCTTGTGTGTCTGTGTTGTTGTGATGCAACACTAAATAAATAATACTAAAATTTAATTTTCTCCACTTTGACTCCATACACACTGATGGTCATCCTGTGATCAAAGATTGTATTCTTTGTTGAACAAATCTGTAACCCGATGGTGATTGACATCTGATTCTTATAGCACTCAATCCTCGGAAAGGCCATCACATGATAAGCTCTTCACTGCTGACCTAAACCCTACTGCCATCTTCTCTCTGCTATTTCAGATCATCCATTGCTTCCGTCCTTGCTGTCTGACCTCATAAATCCACTGGTTTGTCTGGTCACTCAGGTCCACATCACATCTTCACATTTGCAGTCATTCAGACTCTACTGGCTAGTAACCGTGTTGTCTTGCCATCTGGACGATTGTATTTCTTGAGGTTATTTTAGACTGACCTTAGAGATCAGGATTAGAAAACAGTGTGGTATAGTGGGTCTGTGACTCTAAACGAATGGCTAGTTTTTAAATAATCACAGCACTCATGGCTTAAGGAGGGGGCGTGGTAGTGTGGCGCATTGCAGGCATGGCCATTTCTGTACTGACGTGCACAGGTGTTGGATCGACTGTGTCCATAATTGAGGCCAGGAACTGCAAATCGCCACACCTGTGCCACGTCCCCATTATAAAAGGGAGAAGCACGAGTGCGGAAGGGAGAAATAAGGAATAAAATAATGATTGAAGAGCAGAGATTAGTGGAGAGAAGAGGAAGGTGACAGAAAAAAAGAGCCAGTGTGTATGTGAGCGAGCAGGAAGAGCAGGTTTGCTGGTGAATGCAGGCAGCCGGGAGGAGAGCCCTGAGAGTGGCCAACTTCAACAGGCAGTAAGAAGCGGTCGCTCCAGCTGAGCAATTTAGAGGAGCTGGAGTGACCAGAAGGGTAGCCAACTTGCCCCATAAGTCAGTGGGAGTCGAGGAGGCTTGGCAGGGAGAGCCCCAGTGTTAATGCACTGGTTGCTGGGGACCCGAGTCTCGGTCCAGCGGATGAGTTGTACAAAGCTAGGGGACGGAAGGCAGCTGATAGGGCAACTCCCCTGTTGCAGGGCCCATATGGTTGAAGCAGGTGAGCTGCCAGTGTAGCAGATTTAAAATGGTTGCTAATGATTTGAAAGAAGACAGACACACCAATATCCAGATTCTGCCATTCATTCTAAAAGACAAGCAGTATGGAGCACAGTCAACACACACAGTGACAGGCGCTCTCTCAATCTCCTGCAACAGCGTCATCCAGCTTTTTGTATATATATATATATATATATATATATATATATATATATATATATATATATATATATATATATATATATATATATATATAAATACAATGAGAACAAAATTACACAAAATAAATAATGAAATTAACACCAAATGAAACAAATACATTTTAAAAGAAATCAAATCCTGGTCAAACAAGTACAAAATATATCCTGTTCCATAAAAAGAAATACTTTTTTCTTACCCAAATTAACCTTATAAAAACCATACAAATTCAACAAATGCATATCAACAATAACAATGAAGGACAAACTATAATTAACGTTGCTATAAGACAAGCAGTAGGGGACACAGTCAACACACGCAGCGACAGGCGCTCGCTCTCTCAGTCTCCTGTAGTGAGCCAAACAATACGCTAATGAGGCTGGACCTCCGTCAAATTAAACACTTTTAAAATCCATTTCTGCCAACTAAAAAGTGACGGCAGAACCTCAAGATACATCAATAACCACATGACGTGATGTTTCTGTGCAGTTTCAGACAGAATACACTATTTCAAAACTTGTCAGCTTACACGAGAGACAGAAAGTATTGAGAAGCGTCTTACCTGCACCAGCGTCATCCAGCTTTTGCCAGGAGTCTGCTGTTACGCTACCTGCGCGGCCTGTGTTTCATTAATTAAACCTCCCCTGCTACAACAGGTAAACAGAAACTATTATACAAAAGATATACTGATTGCATTCGTATTAAACAAAATTCACAAAATACAAAACAAAAACATTTCACTATTAAAAAAAAACATAGTTTTAAGAATGTTCACTAAAATTAAACATAATAAACTAACTCAGCCACACCAGCTAAATGGAGATCGCATCAGGTTTTTATAAAGGACAGCTTCCAGCCTGTTGATTTTAACCTCATTTTATAAGATTATTTCCATCCATCTATTATCCAACCCGCTATATCCTAACTACAGGAGTCTGCTGGAGCCAATCCCTGCCAGCACAGGGCGCAAGGCAAGAAACAACCCCTGGCAGGGCGCCAGCACACCGCAGATAGGATTATTTATTCATTTTTATTCATTATTTATTTATGAAGTTTTGAAGCACTACATTTTATTTGGACATATTTACACCATCTCCTTGCTACAAGTGTGAATTGTCCCCATCTTCTAGTTCATCTGGTTACATTACTATGGCAAGCCAAATTAACATTTAGAGATATCTCAAAATGAATTTTGGATATCTTAAAATGTAATTTACTTTTTAAGATATCTGAAACTCGCTTTGAGATATCTTAAAATAATTTCCTTTACATTTTAAGATATCTGCAATACATTTTGAGATATCTCAAATGTATTTCAAGATATCTCAAATACAGTTTCAGATATCTCAAAATAATTGTGTCTGCATTTCAAGATATCTAAAATGAATTTTCAGATATCTTAAATTGACCTTTCATGCATTTTAAGATATCTTAAATGCATTTCAAGATATCTCAAAATCATTTCCTGTAAAATTGCCTATTATTTCAATGGGACTACTTGTTTATTATAAGATATCTTGAAATGTGTAGGAAGTCATTTTAAGATATCTTGAAATGTATTTGAGATATCTGAAAATGGACAGGAAGCTGTTTTAAGATATCTGGAAATGTATTTGAGATATCTTAAATTGTATTGTAGATATCTGAAAATGCTATTGAGATATCTTGAAATAATTGAGTGTCCTTTTAAAGATATCTTAAAATGCATTTTAGATATCTTGAAATACAATTTGAGATATCTTGAAATACATTGTTAGATATCTGAAATGGAGCAGAGACCCATTTTAAGATATCATGAAATTAATTTTAGATATCTAAAACTGTATTTCAGATATCTGAAAAAAAATGAATTTCAAGATATCTTGAATGCTTTTAAGATATCTAAATTATATTTCGAGATATCTCAAAATAACTTCCTTCTCATTTTAAGATATCCCAAATTCATTTTGAGATATCTGAAATGCATTTTCAGATATCTTAAAATGACTTCCTGCACATTTCAAGATATCTCAAATACATTTCAAGATATCTTAAAATAACTTCCTGTGTATTTCAAGATATCTCAAATTCATTTTGAGATATCTCGAAATAGACAGGAAGTCCCATTGAAAGAATAGGAAATGTTACAGGAAGTGATTTTGAGATATCTCAAAATGTATTTGAGATATCTTGAAATGCACAGGAAGTTATTTCAAGATATCTCGAATTGCATTAAAGATATCTTAAAATGCATTTCAGATATTTCAAAATGTACAGCATATCATTTCAAGATATCTTGAAATCTATTTAAGATATCATAAAATGCTTTTTAGATATCTTAAAATAGATGCACTTTTAGATATCTGTAATTCAATTTGAAATATCTAAAATGCATTTCCAGATATCTTAAAACCCATTTTGAGATATCTCTAAATGTTAATTCGGCTTGCCATACATTACAGACAGTGTTGGGTTCAAGAGGCTCCCAAGGTAAGAAGAGGGAGCTAACAGTCGGACCCACACAGTTACAAACAGACCATTGTGAAATGGAAAATGTCGGTCAGCAGTGTGAACAGTGAGCTGGAGGAGGACACATTTAGGTCAGGAGCGATCAAGCATTCACATACAGTATAGTGCAGATATTTCTGTATAATCTTAGATCTACGTTAGTATATCAATAGGAGAAGGTACATTTCAGATTTCCAAACCTTTCCTTTTCCTTTTACTGGTAAATTTGTGTTTTTTATTTACAAATGTAACCTATTAAATAGCAGGGCCCCCTTCAGATTAAACATTGTAGGGTTAAACAAATATAATCAAGAGGCACTAATTAATAACCAGCAGCGTTATTAGCTAAATGAACCAGGTTGAGGAAATCCAACAGAAGCAGGAGAAGAAGTAAAGGAACTTGGAGACACCTCACATCACATTTCTAATGTTCAGGTATACACATCTGGTGGCCATTAGGTGTCTGTTTCGACATACTGATAAGGCAGTCCTTGTGACAGAGGTTACAATCCCTGCCACTGTAACCCTGCTGCTCATCTAAACAAATAGAACTGAAGACTCTGGAAGGTCAAACTCTGTTACAAGTTGTGCTTGGACACAAAAACGCCAAGAGGCCTCCAGGCACTTCAAAGACACTCAGCACATTCTGGTCTGCTCATTCTTGTTGGGCTCTACCAACAGAATGCATCATGTCTGACTTCTCTAAGAGGACCTGAAGACTGTCTGTGGTGAAGAGGAACAGCCAAGAAATAAAGCGAGAGCTGGTGAGTCTACCAACCAAGTCTTTATTCAGAGCTAACCCTGAGATGTCTGCTTTGTATTTTATGAGAGAGCTGCATGTTACTTAATGTCACATTTGGAGCACACAGTTTTCTTAATTAGTGGACAGTGAATAAATAGATCTCAGGTTTCAAAGGCCTCATTAATAGCGGCCATTTTTCTCCTTCTATTCAGTTACTGAAGCTTCAGTTTTCATTCTGCGGTCTTCTGAACGTCTGAGTGGTGAGGAGTTTGTAAACATGAGTTTATGATCTTATTGATGTTTTCATCCTGTTGAGTGTCTTCGACACTTCACGTCCCTTGCTGGTGTGGACCGTGTGTGTGTATAAGGGGGTCTTACAAGTGCTTTCAATCATCTCTCTCCTTTTTTCTTTTTTTCTGTATTCTTGTTGCTTTCCACTCTTTTCCTCCTCTATTTCACTCACTCTCTTTATTTCTTTTTTCTAATTCACTTTCCTCTGTTCCTAAGACACCACATTTTGCTGTAAATAGGAGAAAGAAAGAAGAAGGATAGACAGACAGACAGACAGATAGATAGATAGATAGATAGATAGATAGATAGATAGATAGATAGATAGATAGATAGATAGATAGATAGATAGATAGATAGAGTGAAAGGTACGATAGATAGATAGATAGATAGATAGATAGATAGATAGATAGATAGATAGATAGATAGATAGATAGATAGATAGATAGAGTAAAAGGCACTATATAATAGATAGATAGATTGCTTTTGGATAAAAACTGTTTTTAAGGTGCTTTGTCCTGGTTTTCATTACTCTATGAGTTCTGGAGTGACACCATTAGGCATGATGTGTAAAAATGAGGAATAAAGGAAAAAAACATTAAAAAAGAAAGAGAAATACTGAGAGAATAAAGAAGTATTAAATAAAGAAAAAATTTAAAACGAATTGTGAATATCCTGTGCCATTAAGCTGTTGACATTTTAAAAAAATAAGTGAATGCCACGTTCATGGAATAATGAAAAACTTCCTCTCCAAGGAAGATAAATGGTAGAGCAAATAATTTATTTGGTACCCTGAGCACTGGGGTTACTGGAAAATCAAAATGCTTTGCTTATCAGGCTGTGACAATAGTGATCAGTAAAGAACGCAAACATCAGTCGTATTCTGAGGTAAAGAAAAACAAAACATAGGTTAGTTTTAGGATGAAGGATGAAAATGGCATCGCTGCCCTCCTTTGAGCTGACCAAGTTGTCTCAGCACAGCCACGGGCCTTTTAACCCCCCAAATGCTTGCTCTGCAGCAGGTCTGGACTCCTTATGATTTCTATCGTTTATTTCGCTTGCACTCGTCCACACAAAGAAAATGCGATGCCTTCTAGTTTTACATCACAGAACACATCATTTTCCCATTTAGTTTAAGGAAAATGTTTTAGAATTCCCGGAGTTAATCAACATGTTAGAAAAGTGGTGTAGAAAATCAGTGATTTTATAACTCAAATGCCTAACCCTATCTGCTTTTACACCAAACACTGCTATTAGAGAGTAGCAATGGCCGTATTAGAGTCTTCTACTGTAATGGTTGTGACGTGTGGGTCGCTGTCTTGCACCCCAAAGATGAGTCTCAGTACTTTAGCAAGTCCAGCTTTATTCAGCTCTTAACAGGAACAGCAAGGTTATTTATTGTAGTGGGCGCTACAGTACTCCTCTACTACACACAGACACAGCAGACGGGCAGGGCCGGGGCCAGGTCAGTGGCCAACTTATAATGTTCCCTGTGTCACCCATCGTGTGACAGATGTATTGCGTGTGGAGGTATTGAGCTGGCCATTACCTCTGTAGAGCTCCAAAACTGTGGGGTGCTGTGAACCTGCGGTTCCCTTGGTGACAGACTAGCACCCCAAAACAGAAGCTGCAATCATGTTTCGGCATGTTGCCCTGTTGGGGAGGGTCTTAAAAGTTTTTAGAAATCATACGTGGTCTTAATTTAGGAAAGTCTTACTAGGGCTAAAGCCATGTGGATGGTGGCATTCACAGTTAGGGTCCAGGACCTGAGATATTTAGAACAATTCTAGAGAGATGAATATGATGTACGGTTTTAAGATGAACATTAATGATTAATGAAGAAAGTCCACGTATATTATGAATAATCGAGTTCCACTCCTTGCCTGACATATTAAGAGTGTTTAGTGGTGCACACCAT
Source organism: Polypterus senegalus (assembly GCF_016835505.1). Classification (NCBI taxonomy): domain Eukaryota; kingdom Metazoa; phylum Chordata; class Cladistia; order Polypteriformes; family Polypteridae; genus Polypterus; species Polypterus senegalus. The sequence goes on along the minus strand of NC_053155.1, from coordinate 9,235,400 downwards.
GACTTTAATTTGCTTTTTTGAGTTCCTCATCACCAATGTGAGATCTTCTATGAATATCCCCTCAGCTGACTTGTATAGCAGTATCATTTCAGACAGTCTGTTATTTTACTTGTAGCTCTCCACAAACCCAGCTCCATCTTGATTCTGTTCTTCTTTTCCTGTCCTAAACTTTTATTCAGATCCATGTGGTGTGTGTCACATACTCTTTGTTGACATGAAGGGAAACATAAAAGAAAAAAGCAAGTCAGGTCACAAAAATGTCAAACAAATGTGATCTAAAGAACACGGGACATTCAGAAAGAGAAGTAGGAATTGAAAAGTGAAATCTGATGAGACCCCATGTGTGTCCTCTTGTGTCCCCAAACAGAACAGATGGGAGCGACACAGAGTGACATCAAGGAGAGACTGGAGGAGGAAGGGGTGAAAATCAGGAGGTCATTCAAGATGAAACGGGTGAGTTAAATAAAGATAAGGATGGCAATTTACAGCAAATCATGAAGTAATAAATTAAAACTAGATGAGCAGTCAGAGTTTCATTAAGTTTGAAATCAAATCTCTAATTAAATAATCTAAATAATATGAAACATCAGGAGATATAAAAACCACCCAAACAGCAGGAGTTTCTCATGGATGAGTGAAGGCACAGCTGTACGCTCTGAAACAATCAATACATAAATATTATGAGGATGTTAAGCTAATCCACACAAGATTTCCATAGGACTTAGAAACAGTTGAGCAGGTCGCCCCATTAATTCTAGAAGCAGACTGCTCAACAAGAATAAGGTTAGAGTAGAAGGACTGTAAATAATTAAAAAACAGAGTCAGGAGGTTTCTAAGTCAAAACTCAGGTCAACTTTGCAGAAATTGTTCCTGAAAACAACAGAGGAAGGAGAAAGAGCAGAAAGATCCAAAAGAAGGAGAACGTGAGAAGTCAGTGGACTATTACAGCAGAGGACATGAGAAGGATGGAATAGAAAATATGGGCCTCAGAATATAAATATGCTAGCTGTTCCCCGCGGCTCTGCCCAGGTAGTAGTGAAATAGGATAAACTTTAAACCTCAATAAAAAAAAACAAAATATAATTCTGGCCAAATGGAACGTAGGTACACTCCAACATTGGCACTTCATCTGATCGTGTTCAGCTCTGACGGGGGAGCATTCCCCATGTGGGAAGAAAAGCACGTGGCCATGATATCTCTGTCAATCAGCCGCTACCCACTAAAACACATGTAGGTGTGATAACTCTCAAAAACGTCAAATGTTACTCCTTAACAATCTCTAGATGTTAATGTCTGCTGAACAAACAGGTATCTACACTACCTACACAGAGACAAGGTGCACTCTAACACGTGGCGAGAGGTAGAGTGATTCGAACAGAGGCTGACACATCTCTCTTGGATTCTCGCAAATAACTTGTTAATGTAAGTGAACTATGATGAGAGAAGTCGCAAAATCAGCCAGAATATTCAAGCAAGTTATAGAAAAAACCTGATCTAATCTGTTAAGTAGTTCTCTCGTGAAAATCAAACAGGCATACAAGCAGACAGACAAAAAGAGAGAGAGAGAGAGAGAATATATCTATACTAATAAAAGGCAAAGCCATCACTGACTTACTCACTCACTCATTCACTCACTCACTGACTCATCACTAATTCTCCAACTTCCCGTGTAGGTAGAAGGCTGAAATTTGGCAGGCTCATTCCTTACAGCTTACTTACAAAAGTTGGGCAGGTTTCATTTCGAAATTCTACACGTGACGGTCATAACTGGAACCTATTTTTCTCCATATATTATAATGGACGTTAGCTCGCTGGACGTGGGAGGCGGGGCTGCATGTGACATCATCACGCCTCCCACGTAATCACGTGAACTGACTGTGACTGCAGTATGTGGAAAAGAAGGAAGAGCTCCCAAAGCACTGAAGAAAAACGCTGAATACTTTATTATCACACCTCCCACGTAATCACTTGAACTGACTGTGACCGCAGTAAGTGGAAAAGAAGGAAAAACGCTGAATACTTTATTCGCCAGAAACAAGTTTAATGAGGAGACACGAGGTATAAACGAGACTTTGGATCACTTTGTAATGGAGTTAAAATTTCTGTAGCGAGAAACTTTTAAGTGCCGGGTCTTAACTAACATTAAATAACGCCGTGGACATCGCAACATCACACAAGAGAGCAGCTCACATGAACTGACTGACCGCAGTACGAGTGATCACTTTCATGAATCAAACCTGTTCAAAAAACGCATTACACAATTGACAAGGTGGGAAAAGAATGTGCTCCGAGCTGAGCTCCACAGCTAACGTGGTCTTGCGGACGCAACCTCGTCACGCTGCCACCAAATACTCACAGAAAAATCCACAAGTTAATACACACGCAGTCCCTAGAATTTCTCCACACTCAATGTATTCCTCACATCCCCCTCTGATCTCCCATTTCAATTCAGATGCCTCCAATTTCCAGTAAGGCTCTGCTTCGCGATGAGAAGTAAGAAGTCTCAGGGACAGACCCAACAAAAGGTTGCCATTGATTTCAGACAAGATTGCTTTTCTCCTGGACAACTATACGTTGCATTCTCAAGAGTGAGCTCGCGCAGCTTCGTCATATTACAACCAGAGTGCTGAACTGACAACATGATGTATAAACAGTACAGAACCGCGAAGCAAGGAGAAACGACGGCCTTATCGAAATGGATGTACGTACTTATTTCGATGGTATGATGCCACTGTCGGCCGCCATATTGAACTTTCCACCGTCACTAATTCTCCAACTTCCCGTGTTGGTAGAAGGCTGAAATTTGGCAGGCTCATTCCTTACAGCTTACTTACAAAAGTTAAGCAGGTTTCATTTCGAAATTCTACGCGTAACAGTCATAACGGTCAACAACGTCCACCATGTTGAACTTTCTTATTCATGGCCCCATCTTCATGAAATTTGGTAGGCGGCTTCCCTGCACTAACCGAAACCAATGTACATACTTATTTCGGCGGTATGACGCCACTTTCAGCCACCATATTGAACTTTCCAACGTCACTAATTCTCCAACTTCCCGTATAGGTAGAAGGCTGAAATGTGGTACTTATTTCGGTGGTATGATGATATTGAACTTTTCAACGGTCTTTGTTACTTATGGGCCCATCTTCAAGAAATTTGGTACACGGGTTCCCAACGCTAACTGAATCCTACTTACGTACATATATACGTCCATAGCCTGCAGCTTGGTCACCGTGTGAGCTCTGGTCTCTTTATTCCCTTCTTTGCTTTGCCACGGGATTCACGTCTCCCTGCTGATAACTGCAGCCTGTTTATTTAATCCACGGCTTCTCTGTTTTATTGTTCGTTTATTACGATTATAGTTATTGTTTAGGTATTTTAGACTTAGTTTACATTGTTTAGGTACCCATTTCCTTTATCGTTCCAACCGTACCCCCATTAAAATGTCTATCGAGGTGATCACTATCAATCAAAGAACTGTCACTTACCGAGTGGTTTCCATGGCCGGAGATGCCGCCTGCCTTTTCCATTCTCTGTGTTACATATTTTACGGCCATATCAGGCTCACTCTTGATATCCGGAGGAACATTGTGTCTTAAGTATTGAATGACTGGGACAGGTTCAAGGTGTGGACTGATGACGGTACAGGAGATAATTATACTACACAGGAGCACTATAAGAGTGAAATGCTTAAGCCCTTCACCTATGGTTCTGCATGTGAGTTGATGGTTGCCACTGAATTGTTCGGTTGTCGCTTTCAAGTGTACCGAAATGGCCAAATATTTTACACCTTTGGACAATCGCCAATGGCTCTTAAACATCTTAGATTCACTGGTGACGATTTCAGTAGTGGACACTTTGAAGTTTATGAATGTTTAAACTCTCAAAAGCTGGATGCGAAGTTATCGATGAAACCGGTTGTATGCTTACAACGCTTGACACATACCGAATGTCACTTCGACACAGTAAGTCCTGCAAATACTGTTGTAATTGAAACAAACCATGAAACTCAAACTGATTATGACAGCAGCAATCCAAGCTGTGAGATTTGAAACAAGATTACTGTTCACATGGCCAACTGTATGTTGCATGCTCAAGAGTAAGCTTAGCGAACAGCTTAGTCATATTACAACCAGAGGGCCGAACTGACAACGTGGTATACTAAGAGATCTTTAACAAATAATTATTGGTATATTTTCCCTCAGTTTAAAAAGGTTTACTTTTCTTCTTAATAAAAATTTTAAGGCAATACTTTGCCACTGCAAAGCGTGGGTATTTTGCTAGTGTATATATATATATATATATATAGATTAAAGTCATGCTGTGCCCCAGATCGGGTCACCTCCTATAAAGAGACAGGATTTACTAAACACAGGGATGATGTATTTTGTTCCAAACTGTGAGTGTATAGGATATTAATGATATTATTTCAAATTAATTTATAATATTAATTTATCCATTATCCAACCCGCTATATCCTAACTACAGAGTCACGGGGGTCTGCTGGAGCCAATCCCAGCCAACATAGGGCGCAAAGCAGGCAACAAAGTGGCATTCACTTATTTTAAACAGGCATGGTGCAAGCCCGCTGCATTATAATATTAATATTAATTCATAATGTTAATAATAATTAATTTGCTTGGCTGTTTTAAATTCAGAATATTCAAGTAGAGAAGTGGCAGATCTGGGTGAACCAGCTTAGGTCCAAATAAAACCAGTTTGGAAGGCTTCCAGGAGATTTTAGCCAAAGCCAAGCAGATGTTAAGGTTCATGCCCAGTTGTGTAATTCCAAATCAGGGAACAATCTTCATTTTAACAAGGTCTCGATCATTACAACAGTAGCTGCCTGTGTGACGAGCAGGACAGAGAATCTTTAACACTCTTAAAACTCCACTGGTATTGTACTGATGTGATGTAAAGAAGAGAACAGAATGATAATGTTATACCCAGACAAGGCTTTGACGGAGCTAAATAAGCCAATGACATCAAGAAAGTCAGAGGTGGTGTTTCCAAGGAACATTCAGATGTCCTCAGCATGGAGAGGTTTAGTGGTGGGTATTGAGTACAACAAAGGGATAAATGAAGTCTAAGTTACAAAATACAACTGCTAGAACCTCAAGGAGCAAACTAAACAAGATGGAACAAAGTGGAGTGTAGTTAGTGCATCAGGCCCGAAGCCTGGCCAAACATTGTGTGTCCAAGATCATCAGAAGAAATTGGGTGATAGCTTGAACAATCAGAGGGCTCTTAGCCTTCATTTATCAAGATGATAATCAGGACTGTGTTAATGGAAATGCCCAGTCCAGTGAAAGAGATAGCAGCTGTAAGTACTTGATAATGTCTCCAAAATGCGGAGAGGAAGTCTAGCAGGAACCCATCTGATAGTTTTCTGTCACAATGCTGTGATCATTGTCTCTGTTGCTGATTTGCACTTGACAAAGTTGCTAGCCCTGTGCCCAATCCCCTATCCTAGAGGACCAGTAGAACATTTTAGCCTGGTCTCTAACTAAAATGGGACTCTGGGGTATCAAAGAGCCAGCCCAGGCCCAGAAGATCCAGACAGTGGACTATCTCTTCTCTCTTACATGGCAAGCATGGAAAAATAAAAGGGATTTGGAAGGATAGGGTCAAAATAAACGGTGTACCTGGTAAACCACAAAAGCCTGAAATGTTTATTTCATAAGGACCCCACTCTGAGAACTTGAGCTAGAATCTTTATACTTGAAAAACAACCATCATATCCCCAAGATAACAGTACCCACTCAGATAATTTGGCAAACAGCACTGACTTTAGGGCAGAGTTGTGTAATCAAGCTCCAGCACAATTGGCATTAAAGCATCAGTCTAACAAGTCCCTGTTTTGTTTTTTCTGAGGTCTTCTTGATGGTTGTGGTACAAAACTATTTACACTGATTTAGGTGTTGTGTTTTATTCTCAATTTATAGCATTTATAAAAGTGTTTCCTCACAAGTCACCTCCTTGTTTGTCTGACTGACCTTGTCTGCCTGCTTCTCCCTCTCATAGGCAATGGCCAAAGCCCAACCATTTACATATCATGATGAGCATTCCTGCTCGGTGTGTCTGGACACCCTTACTGACCCTGTGTCACTGCATTGTGGTCACAGTTTCTGTCTTAAGTGCCTCACCAACCTCTATGATCAAAGTCAAGTATGTAGCTGTCCTGAGTGTGGAGAGTCCTTCACCACGAGGCCTGAACTACACATAAATGTTGAGCTGAATGAAGCCATCAAGAAATTAAAGAAGATGGCCATCTGTCCTCCTCCATCTCAAAATTTTGCTGGCCCTGGAGATGTGGAGTGTTACGTGTGTCCCATAAAGAAGTTCAGAGCAGTGAAGTCCTGTCTGACTTGTATGGCCTCCTTCTGTCAGATTCACCTGAAGCCTCACTTTGACAGAGCAACCTTGAAAGACCATAAGCTGACTGATCCAGATGGAAATCTTCAGGAGAAGCTCTGTGCAAAACATCAGAAATGTTTAGAAATATTTTGTAAAACAGACAAGATGTGTATTTGCATGATGTGTGTGATGACTGAACACAAAGGTCATGAAATGGTCGAGCTGGAGACAAAAAGAGATGAAGAAAAAAAGCAGGTGAGTGGGGTTTAGTGTTTAATGGAAAAAATCAGGAGGAGAAAGGGCTGTGAGACTGAATGTCACTATTTGAGTATAACTTGAAGTTATTATTATTATTATTATTATTATTATTATTATTATTATTATTATTATCTATACTAATAAAGGCAAAGCCCTCACTCACTCACTCACTCACTCACTCATCACTAATTCTCCAAATTCCCGTGTGCGTGGAAGGCTGAAATTTGGCAGGCTCATTCCTTACAGCTTACTTACAAAAGTTAAGCAGGTTTCATTTCGAAATTCTACGCGTAACAGTCATAACGGTCAACAACGTCCACCATGTTGAACTTTCTTATTCATGGCCCCATCTTCATGAAATTTGGTAGGCGGCTTCCCTGCACTAACCGAAACCAATGTACATACTTATTTCGGCGGTATGACGCCACTTTCAGCCACCATATTGAACTTTCCAACGTCACTAATTCTCCAACTTCCCGTATAGGTAGAAGGCTGAAATGTGGTACTTATTTCGGTGGTATGATGATATTGAACTTTTCAACGGTCTTTGTTACTTATGGGCCCATCTTCAAGAAATTTGGTACACGGGTTCCCAACGCTAACTGAATCCTACTTACGTACATATATACGTCCATAGCCTGCAGCTTGGTCACCGTGTGAGCTCTGGTCTCTTTATTCCCTTCTTTGCTTTGCCACGGGATTCACGTCTCCCTGCTGATAACTGCAGCCTGTTTATTTAATCCACGGCTTCTCTGTTTTATTGTTCGTTTATTACGATTATAGTTATTGTTTAGGTATTTTAGACTTAGTTTACATTGTTTAGGTACCCATTTCCTTTATCGTTCCAACCGTACCCCCATTAAAATGTCTATCGAGGTGATCACTATCAATCAAAGAACTGTCACTTACCGAGTGGTTTCCATGGCCGGAGATGCCGCCTGCCTTTTCCATTCTCTGTGTTACATATTTTACGGCCATATCAGGCTCACTCTTGATATCCGGAGGAACATTGTGTCTTAAGTATTGAATGACTGGGACAGGTTCAAGGTGTGGACTGATGACGGTACAGGAGATAATTATACTACACAGGAGCACTATAAGAGTGAAATGCTTAAGCCCTTCACCTATGGTTCTGCATGTGAGTTGATGGTTGCCACTGAATTGTTCGGTTGTCGCTTTCAAGTGTACCGAAATGGCCAAATATTTTACACCTTTGGACAATCGCCAATGGCTCTTAAACATCTTAGATTCACTGGTGACGATTTCAGTAGTGGACACTTTGAAGTTTATGAATGTTTAAACTCTCAAAAGCTGGATGCGAAGTTATCGATGAAACCGGTTGTATGCTTACAACGCTTGACACATACCGAATGTCACTTCGACACAGTAAGTCCTGCAAATACTGTTGTAATTGAAACAAACCATGAAACTCAAACTGATTATGACAGCAGCAATCCAAGCTGTGAGATTTGAAACAAGATTACTGTTCACATGGCCAACTGTATGTTGCATGCTCAAGAGTAAGCTTAGCGAACAGCTTAGTCATATTACAACCAGAGGGCCGAACTGACAACGTGGTATACTAAGAGATCTTTAACAAATAATTATTGGTATATTTTCCCTCAGTTTAAAAGGTTTACTTTTCTTCTTAATAAAAATTTTAAGGCAATACTTTGCCGCTGCGAAGTTTGGGTATTTTTCTAGTGTATATATATATATATATATATAGATTAAAGTCATGCTGTGCCCCAGATCGGGTCACCTCCTATAAAGAGACAGGATTTACTAAACACAGGGATGATGTATTTTGTTCCAAACTGTGAGTGTATAGGATATTAATGATATTATTTCAAATTAATTTATAATATTAATTTATCCATTATCCAACCCGCTATATCCTAACTACAGAGTCACGGGGGTCTGCTGGAGCCAATCCCAGCCAACATAGGGCGCAAAGCAGGCAACAAAGTGGCATTCACTTATTTTAAACAGGCATGGTGCAAGCCCGCTGCATTATAATATTAATATTAATTCATAATGTTAATAATAATTAATTTGCTTGGCTGTTTTAAATTCAGAATATTCAAGTAGAGAAGTGGCAGATCTGGGTGAACCAGCTTAGGTCCAAATAAAAACCAGTTTGGAAGGCTTCCAGGAGATTTTAGCCAAAGCCAAGCAGATGTTAAGGTTCATGCCCAGTTGTGTAATTCCAAATCAGGGAACAATCTTCATTTTAACAAGGTCTCGATCATTACAACAGTAGCTGCCTGTGTGACGAGCAGGACAGAGAATCTTTAACACTCTTAAAACTCCACTGGTATTGTACTGATGTGATGTAAAGAAGAGAACAGAATGATAATGTTATACCCAGACAAGGCTTTGACGGAGCTAAATAAGCCAATGACATCAAGAAAGTCAGAGGTGGTGTTTCCAAGGAACATTCAGATGTCCTCAGCATGGAGAGGTTTAGTGGTGGGTATTGAGTACAACAAAGGGATAAATGAAGTCTAAGTTACAAAATACAACTGCTAGAACCTCAAGGAGCAAACTAAACAAGATGGAACAAAGTGGAGTGTAGTTAGTGCATCAGGCCCGAAGCCTGGCCAAACATTGTGTGTCCAAGATCATCAGAAGAAATTGGGTGATAGCTTGAACAATCAGAGGGCTCTTAGCCTTCATTTATCAAGATGATAATCAGGACTGTGTTAATGGAAATGCCCAGTCCAGTGAAAGAGATAGCAGCTGTAAGTACTTGATAATGTCTCCAAAATGCGGAGAGGAAGTCTAGCAGGAACCCATCTGATAGTTTTCTGTCACAATGCTGTGATCATTGTCTCTGTTGCTGATTTGCACTTGACAAAGTTGCTAGCCCTGTGCCCAATCCCCTATCCTAGAGGACCAGTAGAACATTTTAGCCTGGTCTCTAACTAAAATGGGACTCTGGGGTATCAAAGAGCCAGCCCAGGCCCAGAAGATCCAGAAAGTGGACTATCTCTTCTCTCTACATGGCAAGCATGGAAAAATAAAAGGGATTTGGAAGGATAGGGTCAAAATAAACGGTGTACCTGGTAAACCACAAAAGCCTGAAATGTTTATTTCATAAGGACCCCACTCTGAGAACTTGAGCTAGAATCTTTATACTTGAAAACAAACCATCATATCCCCAAGATAACAGTACCCACTCAGATAATTTGGCAAACAGCACTGACTTTAGGGCAGAGTTGTGTAATCAAGCTCCAGCACAATTGGCATTAAAGCATCAGTCTAACAAGTCCCTGTTTTGTTTTTTCTGAGGTCTTCTTGATGGTTGTGGTACAAAACTATTTACACTGATTTAGGTGTTGTGTTTTATTCTCAATTTATAGCATTTATAAAAGTGTTTCCTCACAAGTCACCTCCTTGTTTGTCTGACTGACCTTGTCTGCCTGCTTCTCCCTCTCATAGGCAATGGCCAAAGCCCAACCATTTACATATCATGATGAGCATTCCTGCTCGGTGTGTCTGGACACCCTTACTGACCCTGTGTCACTGCATTGTGGTCACAGTTTCTGTCTTAAGTGCCTCACCAACCTCTATGATCAAAGTCAAGTATGTAGCTGTCCTGAGTGTGGAGAGTCCTTCACCACGAGGCCTGAACTACACATAAATGTTGAGCTGAATGAAGCCATCAAGAAATTAAAGAAGATGGCCATCTGTCCTCCTCCATCTCAAAATTTTGCTGGCCCTGGAGATGTGGAGTGTTACGTGTGTCCCATAAAGAAGTTCAGAGCAGTGAAGTCCTGTCTGACTTGTATGGCCTCCTTCTGTCAGATTCACCTGAAGCCTCACTTTGACAGAGCAACCTTGAAAGACCATAAGCTGACTGATCCAGATGGAAATCTTCAGGAGAAGCTCTGTGCAAAACATCAGAAATGTTTAGAAATATTTTGTAAAACAGACAAGATGTGTATTTGCATGATGTGTGTGATGACTGAACACAAAGGTCATGAAATGGTCGAGCTGGAGACAAAAAGAGATGAAGAAAAAAAGCAGGTGAGTGGGGTTTAGTGTTTAATGGAAAAAATCAGGAGGAGAAAGGGCTGTGAGACTGAATGTCACTATTTGAGTATAACTTGAAGTTATTATTATTATTATTATTATTATTATTATCTATACTAATAAAAAAGGCAAAGCCCTCACTCACTCACTCACTCACTGACTCATCACTAATTCTCCAACTTCCCGTGTGGGTGGAAGGCTGAAATTTGGCAGGTTCATTCCTTACAGCTTCCTTACAAAAGTTGGGCAGGTTTTATATCGAAATTCTACGCGTAATGGTCATAACTGGAAGCAGTTTTCTCCATTTACTGTAATGGAGATGAGCTTCAACGCCGTGGGGCGGAGTTTCGTGTGACATCATCACGCCTCCCACGTAATCACGCAGTACATAGAAAACCAGGAAGACCTCAAAAAGCGCTGAAGAAAACATGCATTATATAATTGAGAAGGCAGCGAAACAATAAGAAGCGAGCGAGTGACATATACAACCATATTCATGAGTTCTGCTACTTCGGAAACAAAGCACGATGTAAACCTACACTTTAAATTAAGTTCATAGACAGGCTGCGCTGGCGTTTGTAATTTAGTGCCTGCCCATATAAGGCAGTCCGTCAGCGGCAATCCAATAGCAAACTGCCACTAAATATTCACGGGTGAAGGACTGTGCTTATGGAGAGGAAGATGAGATGGTCAGGGTGGTGTTTGACACAAACTCAGCGAAACTGCGAGAGAAAGTTTTAAGTGCCAGGACTAAGGTAACATTAAATACAGCCATGGACATAGCACGAGATGGCACCAGCACAGCTGGGAACCTTCGATGCATGTACACCGAGTGGCTCACGTGAACTGACGCGTGCACAGATAAAAGCAACAGTTCCAAAGAGCTGAACAAAACCGAATTACACAATTGAAAAGGCAGCAAAAATATGAAGCGTCTGATAAGCATATTCATAAATCCAGCTACTGCGAAACAAAGCACACGTGGAAAAAGTCAATGTCCCGCTAAAGGAAGACAGTGTAAAAAACCCGTGCATGCAGTGTGTCAGGTCTCAGATAAAGAAGAAGACGAGCTGTTTATTGATGCAGTAAGAAACGAATCGATGAATGAAACCTGTCATCTTTACAACGATTGACAAACACGGAATGTAACTTGAACACAACACATCCTACAAATACGAACCTGATTGAAAGAAATAATGATAATCAAATCCTTGATGACAGCAACACTCAGTAACACTCACAAAACAAATACTGTATATTGACAGTCATGTTACGTTATTTTTAAAATGTTCCCTTTTCTTTTTCTAGCTTTTTAACACACTACTTCTCCGCTGTGATACGCGGGTATATATATATGTATATATATATAACCCGATCTACATACTCGAATAATGGATACTTTATTCGCCATCAATGATTGTTTTGGTAAAGCCATACTCAGTGTATTCATTAGATGAACGGTAAAAAGTAAGGGCAAGGGAGGATGACTTATTGAGGCATGCAGGCTGTAGTGCGCGTCAACTCTATCTGAATTGCGATCACATTTGAAAAAATATATCTTTTCAAGTTCTATTTAGTCCATATGTGTCAAACTCAAGGGCAGCGGGCCACATCTGGCCCGGCGTGTAATTATATCCGCCCGCGAGATCATTTTATATACTGTATTATTGTTATTAAAGCCCGGTATATGAAGCGCTGGTAACACAATAAACTACAGATCCCATAATGCAGCGCTTCAGCTGCCTTGCCGAACAGTTACCGCGTTAATCAAGTCTACCTTAAGATGCTGCAAGTTATTGCGAAGCTAGCTCACATGATGCTGAAGAGAAAAGTTGATTCTGAAAATAGAGCCTTTAAAAACCGATGGGAGGCTGAGTATATGTTTACTGAACCCGTGTGTCTCATTTGTGGAGCTAATGTGGCTGTAATTACAGAATTTAATCTAAGACGGCACTATAAAACAAAACATCAGGGTAACCTGAAAGACCTGAATGCAATGCAGAAGATACAGAAAGCAGAAGAATTAAATAAGAATCTGACACTTCAGCGGACGTTTTACCCGTGCACAATCACAAAGTGATTTCAATTGAGCTGCTTTTATGGGAGACACAACCACTTGCCCCACTTTCCCTGTTGCCAAGTAATGTTAAACCAAGTCGTCACTACGGTGTTCCCAAATACGCACTTTGCTGATAAACTGAGCGCACTGAGTTTGCACGGCGCTTTGGTGACTTTGAAGAACAAAAAGTCCGTCTACATGCGGCTCGAACGTTGTGCATGTTTGGTAGCACATATCTGTGTGAGAAGCTCTTCTCAGTGATAAAGACTAACAAAACAGCACACAGGAGTCGCCTCACTGATGAGCACCTGCAATCCATCCTGAGAATCTCCACAACACAGAACCTCACACCAAACAGAAACGAACCTGTGGCCAAAAAAAGATGCCAGGCGTCCAGCTCTAAAATGACATATGAGCAAAGACAACTGAATGATTTGATTTGTTATTGCTGAAAGGAACACATTTTATTTATATTTCCAGGTTTTGTTATGCAGCATGTTCATATTTGAATTTGTATAATTTTGACAGGATATATTTTTATGGAGAGCAAAATCTTTTGGGATATTTAAAATCTAAGTTTATTTTTATAAAATATAAAATTACATAAGAGTAAAGAAATTTGAATGTTTGTTCTTTTAATGTTTACTTTATTTCTAACTTGTATAATTTAGACAGGATATATTTTTATGGAGAGCAAAATATTATAAGTTGTTTAAGGTTTGAGTTGATTTATTCAGGAATAATATTCCTGTCTGTTTTTACCATTCCTACCAAAGATATTTCTGTCGACTAAATAAAAATTCCTTCTATTTAAAATTTAAATAGAACTTGAACAAATATAGTTCATAATATCCACGCAGACTTGCACGTAAGAGCGGGTGTCATCCGTTTTAACAAACAGCGTATTGCACTGATACTGAAATAGCTGTGTGTGTATATATGTAGATATGTATGTATATGTATATATATGTTTATATATGTGTGTGTGTATGTATATATATATATATATGTATTTGTGTGTATATATGTGTGTGTATGTATGTATGTGTGTATGTATATATATATATGTATTTGTGTGTATATATGTGTGTGTATGTATGTGTGTATGTATAGATATGTATATATATATGTTTGTGTGTGTGTGTAAATATATATATATATATTTATATTTATATATATATATATATATATGTGACAACAACACTCATCACTCACAACAGTGACAAAACAATAACATTGACAATCATGTTACGTTATTTTCAAAATGTTTCCTTTTCTTTTTCATTGCTTCTTTAACACACTACTTCTCCGTCTGCGCTGCGCGGGTATTTTGCTAGTTATTATATAAAAAGGTTTCATTTAAAGTCTAAAATTGATATTTGATTGTAATTGAAAGGTTGTTTGTTTGACCTCACACTAATCGTGTTACTCCTGATATCCTATGTGCAGATTTGTGTTTGCATCAATTACGTACAAAGTCAGTCTTTTTGTCATTTTGAATGGTTTGCTCATTATCGTCATTAATAAAACTTATCATCCACACCACTTCAGAGCGCAGTATGAAACTGATTTAATCCAGTCCCATCGCTCTGCGTTCTGATCTTCACAGCAGTGTTTCTAAATACTTCTCCAGTGCCCTAATAATATGCAATTGTACATCTGATCCTGTTCTGATTCATTTATAAGCCTAAGATCCCTGACTGTTGTTTAATGCTCACTGAAGCTGACGTCATATTTAGGTGCCTTCTACCTGAAAGAAATATCAGAACTGGTGACTGCAGTTACTGATCTTGTTACTGAAGCCTGTCAGTTTTTAATCAGTAAAAATGGCAGCTAGCTAAGTTAAATTGCATAACGAGGTGATAGCTTTCCAGGACAGTTTCACACGTTCAGAGAATTGAGTGTTCAGCCCTTTATCTGAGAGCCAGTATCAGGCTGCCTGAAGGAGCCGATGCTGTACGAAGGGTTACCAGGGACTGAGAGTTCAAATGCTATCTCTGCCCTCTTTTTGTTGTTTTGTTTTTTTTATTCTGTCATGGTACATAAGACACAAGACACAAGGCCCGGTCATATATATTGTGAGAAGTGTCCCAATGTAGGAACAACACTTCTGCAGGTGCAACCATGGGGCTGCCAAGAACACCTCCAGGACAATTGTGTTTTGCAGAATCACAATTTTTATACCGAGAACCTCAGCTGAGAGTTCTTGAAGGGCCTCAAAGGTGAGATTAGCCTCCAGTTACAGTACATCAGGCAGTTCACTTGTGTTTGCGCCACCTGCAGGCCTAAAAATGTGAGGCTGAAGAGCTGCTCCATAGGGCAGGCCATTACGGATAGGAGCCGTCTGAGAAATTGAGATAGAGGCATGTTTATTCTGAGAACGAGATGGAACAGGGCCTGATTGAACAGTTGCATCAGGTCTAAATTCATGCAGATATCGGGCTCCATTTCTTCCAGCCCAGCACCTTTTATTCTGTGTCTCCCCAGCTCGCCCCATCCCTTCGGGTGTTCTTGGCCTTCCTCAACTCTCTGCCAGGCTCCTTCTGCCCACCAATTTGTGACCTACAGAATGTCAATGTTGAACAGCTGAGCCGATCATAATGAGCAATCATCTCGCCTTCTCATCGACATCCTGCAGCACTGCTGAGCTCCCACTCCCCCACGCACCATCATGGACCCCTCACTTCAAACAGCTTCTGTCTCAGTCTGCTGAGGACCACCTGGTGCTGGTCACAATACACATCTGATGTAGCAACACCTAACTATTTTCATTCTTTTACATTGATAAATGTGAACAGAGCTCTGAGTCTGTCTAATTTGTTACAAACTATTAAATTGATCTGAATTAAAAATTAGCAGACAGCCAGCTCTGATTCTTAACGTCTGTCTCCTCAGATGTCCTCTCTCTGTCTGCTCTCCCATTTGTCTGACTTATTCTTATTATGTCTTTGGATTACAGGATGAGTTCATCTGCTTGGTGTGTCTGGAGACCCTGAGTGACCCCATCTCGCTCCCCTGTGGTCACAGTTTCTGTCTGAAGTGCCTCTCAGACTACTGGGAGCAAAACCAAGAGTGCAGTTGCCCTCAGTGCAGAGAGATCTTCACCACGAGGCCTGAACTGCACATAAACACTAAGCTGAATGAAGGCATCAAGAAATTAAAGATGGCGAGTACTCATCCATCTCAGAATTGTGTTGGCTCTGGAGACGTGGAGTGTGACTTCTGCACTGGGAAGAAGTCCAGAGCAGTGAAGTCCTGTCTGACGTGCATGGTCTCTTACTGCCAGGCTCACCTGCAGCCCCACTTTGAAGTAGAAGCCTGGAAGGACCACAAGCTGACTGATCCAGTTAGAAATCTGAAGGAGAAGCTCTGTGTGAAACATCACAAGAGTCTGGAGATATTTTGCAAAACTGATGAGACCTGCATCTGCATGATGTGTGGCATGATTGAACATGAGAACCATGAAAAGGTTGAGCTGCAGATGGAAAAAGAAGAAAAACAGGCGAGTGGGATTTAGTGTTTAATGAAAAAAATAAAAGATTTAAGGGATTTCTAAAAGTAGTTTGACAGAATCATCTTGGCGCCCATCTGAGGAGTCTAAATGTTCTTGTCTTTGATGGTAGGGAGCTGAAACACATCCTGGTGAGACTGGGCACAAGACATTATGTGTCTTCATCATTAAAATATTTACCCAGGAACACTTTGGAAAGTCAGTTAGAAATATGTGTGTAATATTCAGTTTGGAGCTTTACACATTATACTGTAGCTGTGGATGTGGCTGACTCCTTCATAAATATATTTTACTTATAATAGATGGATAGACAGATATGTAGGTAGGTAGGTAGCACTTCATCAGTTCCAATGAGAAATGCTTTTAGAGAAACTCAAAAAATACAGAAATATTACACGGCAAAAATAAGCCTTACAATGAGACACAAAAATTACTAAGAAACCAAACTTCTGACTTGGCTAATGATGAGAGTGCAATCCAGGACAGCACACCATATTGGCCATCACAGAGCCGTGAAGATGTGAAGGATGTCACTTCCCACATTAAAGTAATGCAATCTCCTTAGGAAGAACAGTTTACTCTACGCTTTCTTCTGTACTTTCTATGTTTTCTAGCAGGCTCTCTTATCAATTTGTGTTTCCTTCATGACCAGCTTGTATACCACTGACTGATTTGCACCCTTGGCTGTAGCCCTTCGGCTTGTCTTGCCAGGCCTTGCTCACCTTTATTGACCATCTCAGTTGCCTATTTAGTCCTCAGTGCTTTCACAGCCATCACTTAGGCCATCGCTAGTAACCACGCCTGAATGTGTTCCCCTTTCATGACCTAAAGCAGCCCACCATGTATGTGTTTTATTCTCATCTTCATAAATGAAATTGGAGTTAGTTAACATTTAGTTGTCTTCTAATTTCTGGAATTCAATTTTAAATGAATTTTTAATGATATTATATATATATAAGAAAATAGACAGTAAATTAAAGTAAAAGTGAATTCTGATAAGACCTCACGTGTCCTCTTGTGTGTCCAAACAGAAACAGCTGGAGGCGACAAGGAGTGAAATCACAAGGAGACTTGAAGAGAGAGAGAACAAACAGAAGACGACAAGGATGATGGTGGACAAAATGAAGGTGAGTGAAATTAAGGTGACAATCCACATGAATAATGGAGAAAAAAGTTAAAACTAGAAGAGCTGGCAGAGTAATGATATGTAGGGACATGAAAAGGAAAATGGAGAGAAGGCGTTTTATTGTGTCCTCCATGTCTCACTCATCAGTGATTCACATAGTATGGCCCTCTTGTCTTTTGGACTTTCCATCACAGTTATAATCTAGCCCTCAACATTAACTCAAACTTCAGGTTGGCACTGTTCTAATTGAGATCAGTGGGCACAACATTCCTTAATGGACTTTTCATGATCATTTTCAGGTTTTGTTTGACTCAATAGCTTTTTGTGTTCCCCTGTTTGAGTGAGTGCAGTTTTGATTATCGTGATTGCTGTTCTTTAGACATTTTTTTCTGTATATCGTGATTGCTGTTCTTTAGACATTTTTTTCTATATCTTTTAGTCCTGTGTGACCTACTGTACTAGACTTTTGCCTTAGATTCTGAACCACTAGGATTCTAACAATATGGTTTCCTTCGTAAAACTTTATTTTAGCGGATAGAATTATTTAGGACATAATGATGGTTTCCTGGGGCCGTCTGTCTGCTCACTTCTGCTGCCTTACAGATCCAGTGTCCTCGAATCTTTGTACAAGTGCAGTTTGTGTTTTTACTCCATCCCGTTGTGGGTTTTCCATCAAGTATTCTGTTGGCAGGGACTCTACATTGGCTCGCTATGATTGTGAGTGTTGGTTTGTGTGGTCCTGTATTGGACTGGCACAGTGTCCTGGAGTGTTTCTTGCCAAAATGAATTTTTGAGAATATTTTCACCCAGCAGTGGAACAACTTGTCACTTTAAAATTTTTCAACCTAATTTTGTTTCATCTCAGACTAATATTAACATTAGAATTACCAGAGCCTACGAAAAAATTTGTAGATCCGTCCCACCTTAAAACGCTTCACACCTCTCCGTCAGCGTCTTTTGTCCTTTAAATGTATTGATAAGCAGTCTACTATCACATCCCCCACACCCCACAGTTTTCTCAGCTCAAGTCTGTTTACCCGTGTGTCAGTTGCTTAGAGTTGTATAGAGTGAGAAGTCAAGCAAAATGACACCTTTTATAAAGACTATATCATTATTTGGAAACATACATTTGATTCCAGTCTGTAACAGCCAGTCAGTGTAATTTATGATACTTGTAAAAGCTAGTTTTATTTATTCAGTTTTATTCTCTCAGCCGCGTTCACGATCCCAACTCCAACAAAACCCCGCATTTGACTCTGCTGTTTTCTCAGATGCGCTATAACAAAGGTGAACTCAAATCATGACGACAGTTCTACATCGGAGCAAGAAAGCACTTTTGTCATCACTGTACTTTGTATATGTATATGGGAAGTTCTGCACTCTACTTGTGACTGTAGGAAGTAAGTAAATAAATAAAGGTAAATGGGTAAATAACATTTGATTAGCATGAGATTAAGCAGGTTACAAAATGACATGACTATTCTATTGTGGAGGATGGACCTTCTTACGAGCCATACTTGCCTAGGTGGAATCTTCAGTAACATTAAGAAATTAGTAAATAAAATACAAATGGATCAACCCAGGTAATAAAGTCTAAAACTCTTTTGAGTTTTACAATGAAAAATAGATGTGAAAGGATAAATTAATAAAGTGTTCATGATATTAAATGAAATGAGAACCCCCTAAACCATCCACTAGGCACTTGTGTATCATATCTCCATCGCTCAAGTTTGACTTGCACCCCAAACAAGTACAAAACTACTACACTTAAGTATCTGGACCATAAAGAGTCTTTTACTTTCACGCAGTTACATCCTGTTCCTTACAATACCTGTAATACCCGTATCTCTTCTTTTCCGCTCCTCCTCTGCTCCAGGTGAGTGCTGTTCTACTCCATTCCAAGTTACTTTTAAAGTTAAACTCTGGAGTATTTCTAGCACTCATAAGGTGTACCCCAGAAACACGTCCGGGTCTGACAGAGTCCTCAAAGTACAGTTAGCTGTCCCCTATAGATCACTCTAGCAGCTCTATCTCAACATGGCTGCCTGTTTAGACTATTTATCCCATAAAGCCCTGTGGATACCCAAATGGGAGCACTGGCAGAGGGATGCTGCATACTAAGAGAACATATTGCACTCGGATATTGCCCACTGTTCTGCCATTATTCTAGTTTCCTATCTGGGTAAAGAATCATAATCCACACTAGCTGTGGTGCCAGCCAATCCAAGTTATTCTTTACAAGTAAGTACCAAAGTACCAAAAGAGTACCAAAAATGTGTCTTGTGAATGGTATGTCTTACTAGGTGACTCAATTCAGTGTCTTTTTCCATCCAATCAGATTTCTGTGGAAAAAGAAGTGGAGGGATATGAGAAGAAATTTACTGATCTGATTTGCTGCATTGAAGAAACTTGCAGGAAACTGGTTGAGAGGACCAGAGAACAAGAGAAGACAGAAATGGAGAAGGGTGAAGGAGTCATAGAGCAACTGAAGGATGAGATTGAGCAACTAAGAAGGAAAGACGTTGAGCTGAAGGAGCTTTCGGAGACCAGAGACCACATCCACTTCTTGCAGGTTAGGTGACACTCTTATGGGTATCTGATCAGTAATAACAGCTCAGGTGCAAAGTGATAAGACACTGGTGCTGAAGCCCATTAAAGTCATCCATCCTTGGTGTGAAGCACTCACTACTGAATTACAAACTGCCTCTGGAATCAATATCAGCACAACAAGTGTTTGTTTGGTGCTTCATGAAACCATGACTCAATACAAAACATCAGCTAGGGTTAAAGTCCACCACCATTGGACTCGGGGTCAGTGAACACACATTCTATGGTAATATAAATTACATTTCACCATCCGACAGTCTGCTTGGTTTGGCGAATGCCAGGAGAACACTGCCTGGTAGCAATCTGTGAAGGCCTTGTCCTGTGTCAGCTTGACAAAATGACGTTCTTAGAGAAATGTTGTGGATGAATTTGACTGGCCTGCACTGGGCCCTGATCTCTATTGAACACTTTTGGGATGAGCTGGAACATTGACTGTGAGCACAACATTATCATCCAGCATCCAGACCCAAACTCTCTAATGATGCTGTGAGTGAAGTGAAGCAAATCCCTGCTGCCATGTCGCAAAATCCAGTGTAAAGTTGAATGGAGGCTATGATAACAGCAAAGGTGTGTGGGCAACTCCATGTTAATGTCCATCGGTTTGAAATGAGATGTCCAACAAGCACATTTTGATGTGATTTGCAGGTAGCCATGTAGTGCCTGTACTCCATATTACTGTAGAACTAATCCTCACAATAGTCTTCTCTACTTTGTTTGGCTGAGGACAGTGATCAATCCACAAGAATGCCCATGTGTCTCTCATTAGTTATACTTTATAGCTTCAGACTTTTAATGTAAATTTACATTCAATAGTTTTCTTCATTTGTGTGTGAGTCATTATATTTAATTTAATTAAGTCCATCTCAGTACTCAAGAAAGCAGCAGGTCCAGCACTGATCCTGTAATCCCCACAGTTGACTTTAACTCTTCTTAAGCTCCTCATAATGCTTTGTTTCCAGTGCTTAGTCAATTTTGCACCCCTCTGCTCGCTGTACCCTCAGTCCACACTTGGACAGTCTGATGACTCATCTCTCAGGTGTTAAAAGCTTATTGAAAGTCGAGGTTGACAAAATCTTATGTGAAACTACACTGAAATACTGTCATAAAGAATTAAGAAATGAATGAAACACCAGTTCCCCATTTGGTTGTCCACCACTCGGATCTGTTGAATCAGAAAAGCTTCTTCTAACTCAGCATTTCTTTGATTTCTGCTGTCCCCTCTTCTCTCCTGGTACCAGACATTCTCATCTCTCTGTGTCCTTCCTGCTGATGAAGACTTGCCCGCTGTCACTGCCGACTTCTCTTCTGATGGCCTGAGAAAGGAGCTGTCATGGCTGATAAAGAATCTGGAGAAGATCGGCCAGTGGGACATCTTAAAATGGACTCAATCAGGTACAGCGTCTGGTCTTGTTGTGTGTGCTGCTAAAGTCCTTTAGAAAGTCAAGAGTGACAATAAGCATTGAGGTGAAAGAAAGAGGCATCCTCTTTAACAATTTGTATTCATATAAAAATCTGTATTTGCTGTCAAAGATTTATAAGCTGAGTGATAACACAATCTCATTGTAAATAATTGCTTTATCATTTCTTATCTCTTCTTGAGTGGCCATTTGCAGATTTCACTTTGAAATGTCACATCCACTTTTCTTTATAGGATGATGACACTTGTTTTGTAGTTCTAAATTTTTCCAAGATACCTTTTACATCTAAAATCTCTCCAGCTCACCCAACTAGTTGTACTAAATTGAGATAAGTGCAGTCTTCCCTTAGATTGGCTTGTGGTCAAGTGACCTTGCAGGGTCACCACTTGGGTGGTCCAAGCCGAGCTCCTGTTCCTACCATCATCCATTGGTGTTTAGCATGGAAGCCATGAGCCCTGCTTCTTGTTCCCACCACTGTCCCTTGGCGTCCATGGAACCTCCTGGAATAGTTGATCTACCCACGCTGCTTATTACAGTTTAGTACATACAGGTGCCTAATTACACAGAGCACCAATGAGGAAATTGACTGAACAGTTTCTCGCAGTAACACCTCATCCAAGGACCTCTCACATATACGCTGTCTCACTGAGGCTGAGCGCACTGCTATATTAAAATCTGCACACTGCCTTTACCATAGCATAACGTCACCTCTGGGGCGCCCCCTTTTGGTCAAACTTGATACCACAAGATTAAACACAGCTTCCAGCTGTAAAGACGTCCTGTGCTGTAAAGAATCCAATCAGACCGGCACTCCTGATCTGACGTCATCAAGATGGCTGTAGCTTACACGTCTTCTGCTTCACTTTAATATTTGAATCTGTATTGCCTTCCTGACTCCAAGTAATTTTACAACTGTTTTGAATTGACAAGCCTGGTAAATAAAACACCGAGAATGAGACGGAAATATTTAAAGATTGTCTTCTAATATTGTAATTATTTCTATAAATGCCTCACCCTTTTATTGAGGACACATCCTCTAAGTCAGCTTCTGTAGTTTACAGTCTGAATATTCCTATTTAGTAAGTATTCTTTAGTGATCAGGCCTTGACTTAAATGTAACACACGTTAAGTTATGCAGCTTTGCCTCTGAGCTTTTATTATAAAACACACGCTAAGAAATGGCAGTTCGTCTCTGAGGTTGCTTATGAACTACTGTTCATGTGTCACATGCAAAGAGAGCTGCTTAGCCTGAAAGTTTTATTTAAAAGCACACGCTAGTTAAAGAGCGCTTAACCTCTGAGGTTACTGATAAAACATAACTATTAGCCATAGGTGGAAATATACAACCTAAAGCTTAACAAACAATATTAAGTCACACAAACTCAAATATTAGGGTAGTGTATAACTCATTTAAATTCCAAAGACAAAATTATTCTTTTAGAGTAGAAGGAATGAGCGGGAGTCAGATTAACGGTCCACACTCCAATGCCATCATTGGATAAAAGACGTGAGGCTGTAGTGAAACTCAGTGAGTTAAAAGTTCTTGCCTATCTAAAGTCATAACCAGATAGAAATACCTACACAGACACACTGTAGGCAGAAAGGTACAATTTATGAATTAAATATATATAGAGAAAAGCTCATATTCATATTGGAATATATACTCAGCAAAAAAAGAAACGTCCTCTGACTTTCAAGTGTTTTTACTTTCAGTAAACTTAATGTGTAAATATTTGTATGAACAGTAAAAGAGTCAACACCTTAAGACATAAACTAAAAATGTTTCACAATGTGTCCGTGAATGAAGGGAGGCTCAAAATCAAAAGTACCAGTCAGTATCTGGTATGGCCACCAGCTGATTGAAGTACTGCAGTGCATCTCCTCCTCATGGACTGGACCAGATTTGTCAGTTCTTGCTGTGAGATGTTACCCCACTCTTCCACCAAGGCGCCTGCAAGTTCCTGGACATTTCTGGGGGGAATGGCCCTAGCCCTCACCCTGCGATCCAACAGGTCCCAGACGTGCTCAATGGGATTGAGATCCGGGCTCTTCCACTGCGAGGATGATCAGCTGTCCTTACTGTCTCCCTGTAGCGCTGTCTTAGGCGTCTCACAGTGCGGACATGGCAATTTATTGCCCTAGCCACATCAGCAGTCCTCATGCCTCCCTGCAGCATGCCTAATGCACGTTCACGCAGATCAGCAAGGACCCTGGGCATCTTTCTTTGGGTGTTTTTCACAGTCGGTAGACAAGTCTCTTTAGTGTCCTGCGTTTTTAGAACTGTGACCTTAAATGTCTACTTTCTGTAAGCTGTTAAGGTCTTAACGACCATTCCACAGGTGCATGTTAATTAATTGATTATGGTTAATTGAACATGCATGGAAAACATTGTTTAAACCCTTTACAATGAAGATCTGTAAAGTTATTTGGATTTTTAAAACATTATTGTTGAAATACACAGTCCTGAAAAAGGGACGTTTCTTTTTTTGCTGAGTATATATGGAATGAATATTTAAATCTAGATTTTTGCCTAATTTAAAAGCCTATACTGTATATATATATATAAATGTGTATGTGTGTGTGCATGTGTGTGTTAATGCTGTCAAAAGGAAAGACACACGGTCTCTGGTTTACACACATGCAAGTCCCACCAGACACATGTTTAACTGGGACCAATGTTATTATAGTTTTGCCTTTTTATATTAGTTTTTATTTCTATATTTTTTCTGACCTTACTTGGAAAAAATTAGTTTAGTTTTAGTTTTCCTTCATCATGTATTTTTAGTTTTAGTTTAGTTTTTATTTTACAAAGACATTTCTATTTTATTTATATATATATTAGTTTCAGTTTTAGTTTTAGTAATTATAGTATGGTTAAAGAGCTACTATGAAGTTTAGTTTTTGTGTCACAATGAGACAGAAATATACACTTAACGGGTTTGGATATAATATGAATTTAATGTTAGTGGAAGCTGGCTACACTACACAACACACTTTACTATTTGGTTTTGCTTTTGTCTGATAAAAGCAAGCATAATTGAAACCAATTACTGAATATGAACAATTTTTACACAATTTTATAATTTTTGAAATATTTTTATGTCATTTGGGCTGAACAAATCTGCGCTGACTGTTGGCACTTTTGTCTTTTCCTTTTATTGCCCAGAATGGGCCAATTTTGTAATGAGTTTTAGGTGAATTTTAAGGTGTGAGGGTTTTTTACTCTAAATGTCTACAGCACACCACAACATATCCTGCTCCAATGACAATGTGCTTATGATGAATGCCTTCAATATTTCATTCAAAAATCTCAAAACACTGAGCTTTGTTATTTTCTACCAGCCATATTGATCTCTAATTCCATCTCAGGCACACACAATTTATAGAAAGCATTTTTGCACCTGCAGGCCTGGAAAGATATTAAAAAATACGAAAAGAGATTCTACTGTGTTCAGACAGGTGTGACCATGAAAATCACGGGGGTTAATGAAGAAAAAGGCTGTTAGGCTTGAATGAGCGTGCAGACCTCACGTGGCCGTATTGAGGGAAACAAAGAAAAACAAGTATGTAGTGTGAAGGTTAGGGCAGTGAGACTTGAATAGCCCACCATAAGAACTATAAACCCATAATGAGCAGAGCAAGAGTAGGTAATAGGTATATGGACAGGCACAAAATGATAGAGACAAAATCTGAGATTAAGAACAATATATACATTATCCCGAGCAGGATCACAGGAATCTGGAGCCTACCCAAGCAAGTTTGTATGCAAGGCAGAAAAACTCCCTGGTATGCAATATGTATGATATGGCTGATGTTAAGAACAAAAAGAATATGATATTTCAACTATTCAACTAAATCTGTTTAGAGAGAGAGAGAGAGGGAGAGAGACATTAAAAAAATAGATATTTTAAAGCATAATTCTGCTACTGGATTATTGTCATAATATCTGGTATTTTGAGCTGTGTATATGAACTAAAAAAGATAAATTAATAGATATAGAACAAATACAAAACCAAATTAGTATGTTTAGCTTTTCACCACTTGGCAGATTCGCTTCCCCCACCTACCTGTAATTCAGTAGACACGTTGCCAACTCAGGGATTTTACAAGGTTTGTATCGCTTCGTTGTTAAATGACATTTTTAAAGCAAAAGTGATTGGTCAGCAACAATATGCTGATCTTGTATGTTATCATATTGTCAGTCTTTCGATCAGTGCCGTTTTATTTTCAAAAATCGGGAGTGGTCTCCCTTAGACTTTCTCGTGTACTCAGATACGGGGATGGATATTTGAGGAGTAAACCGCAAGACAATGATTATATTATGTACAATAAAGAACCATCATCAACAAATCAAATCAAATTAATAATATATGGAACAATTATTATAAAAATAAAGTTGAATAAAATGGACTGCACGAATAAAAAAAAAATCCAGTATGTGTTCAGGTAAAGTACCATTTCCGGTTAATGGATTTGGCCCAAAAGTTAATACTGATCAACAATTCTGGTGTAACAACCCCATGCCAAATTTCATCTATCTATCTAGTTGCGTTTTTGAGTTATGCTGTTTATACACACACACATGCACACAGAAATAATTCCAAAAACAGTATTTTCGGACTCGGGGAGTTCTACAAGATTCATCAAAATGTCAAGGTCAAATTTTTTTCATGATTAGCATACTTTCTCTATGTATACTTCGAGTGCAAACTGGCAGGTGAATTACTGTCAACAAAAAGCAGGCACCTGAAAAATAAACTGAAATGTTACTCACTCGTGATTTTTCTGTCCATACGGTAAAGTTTTTGTTGACCAGCATATTACGATTTCAGGCGTTTGAATTACATGTTGATATACAACAAGTGCAAAGAAAGAGGACACATAAATCGCTTTCTACTCCACACGCTTTACACACATATTCAGCTCGCTCTGCCACCGCAAATGCTGTGTGAACACCCGGCCTCCGTCACCAGCCGCCGTTCACCGGATGAATACGTGCGGGCGGCTCGTGGTGGATGACGTTCAGTTTTAGAGTTAAAAGTTATAAGAGTTAAAAATTAACAACAAGAAAATGAATTCAAAAACGAAAACTAAAATTATGTTTAGTAAATTATTATTTTATTCCAGTTTTCCTTTCCAGCTACTTTAATAGATTTGTTTAGTTTTAGTTTTTCAATTCAGTTTTGTTAATTATTTTATTTCAGTTTATGAAAATGTTTTTTTAATAATAGTCTCAGTTTTGATTTTAGTTTTCATTAACTAATAACCTTGACTGGGACACTGTGAAATTCTAATTCAGGGCTAAAACCATTTTCCTCTGACAACGACACCTGGTAAGTTGTTGAAAGCTTAGGAATAAAAAACTATTATAACATACGTGATTCATTGTCTCCCTTTGTGGATCTCTCTAGAGAACAGGGACCCAAAACGTTCGTGGTTAATTTATATGGTTTTGAACATATTGGGGACAACTTTTCTTGTACTTTTGGGTCAGTAGTGGTGTACCTCTTGGAAATTCGTGCATGGAGACCGTCAGCATTGAGTTGGCGTCTTTCTGTGGAAGCTGAAACCTCAATGCCTGCTGCCACAACCAAGTCTTGCTGAAGGTCTTTTGCAGTCACTTGAGGGTTTGCGGGCACCTCTGAAATCTGGTTGATAGCATCCTCTTTCTGCCATGTCCAGGTGGTGTAGCCAGTGCTCCTTTAACTTTGAACTTGAGAACTCTGCATCCAACGATATCTCTAGGAACATTCAGTGCCTCTGATATCTTTTTGTATCCTTGTCCTTGTTTGTGCCAGGCAATGACCTATTCTCTTAACTCTTTGGACCTTTCTCTTGACGGACTCATATTTCCAACATGCAGTGTGAAAGGCACTATATAGCGCCTGACCTGACACAGATTTGACACGGGAGGCACGTGTAAAATAAAAGGATTTTTATTATTCTTCAGCTGGAGGGCACGTCTTCCCCGTACTCCCCCCAGCCACAACACAGTCCCAAACACCAGTACAGTACAGCACAAGCACTCTTCTCTTCTCTTCTCTGGCACCTCCACTCCTCCCTCGCAACCTTGT
This sequence comes from Polypterus senegalus, assembly GCF_016835505.1. NCBI lineage: Eukaryota > Metazoa > Chordata > Cladistia > Polypteriformes > Polypteridae > Polypterus > Polypterus senegalus. The sequence goes on along the minus strand of NC_053155.1, from coordinate 9,207,952 downwards.
CCTCCTCCACCTGACTCTGGCCGATGAGTGGTGGCTGCTGGCTCCCTTTTATAGGTCACCTGGAAGTGCTCCAGGTGTTTGATCACCAAGATCCGGCGGCACTTCCAGGTGTGATGAAGCTGTTGCTCACACGGGCTCAGGAGTCCCAAACACAGCACCCCCTGGCGGTACCTGCGGGACCCAACAGGGCTGCCCCCAACTCCAATTCCCAGGGAGCCCTGTGGGAAACCGAGGCACTACACCAGCCCAGGGGGGTGGCCATCTAGCGTCCAGGGGGAGGTATTGCACTGTCCAGGGCTGCTCCCCCTGAATACAGTGTGCAGGGGCGTCCCGGCTGGGCATGGACACCAGGTGCCTGTCGCAGCAGTCAAACGTCACTGTGAACACACACATGCCTAGCCAGTCCAGGTATCTGATGTGTTGATGAACTAATGAGGCCCTTGACTGACTAACACCTGAACTGCAAATGCCTGCTCTTATGGGGGATTCTCTTCAGTGGCCTTGAATAATTCTGAGACTGCACTAGTTATTAAAAGTGGCATTTTGTTTTGAATGTGGAAAACCACTTGTAATATTAGATGTGTTGAACTATTTAAACTGTTTTTCTTTGATATCTTTATCACAAACACCTGAAAGTTTGTACATTTCGCCAATAAGCCTAATTTGCAATGGGGTTTTTATTTTAATCCTCAGATATGTTTGCTAACAAACCCCCACTTTCTTTCTTTGTTCATCGCACATTTCAGCCCTCTTGTGGACACCGGTCGACATTATACCCAGGCACAGATCCTGGATGTTGTTATCTTATATAATACCAATAATGGCGTACTGCATGATAACATACAGTGAATACACTTGACTTGAGCATTCCTAGTTTTCCTCCTCTTTCTCTGTACGTTTATCATTCGTTTGCTCAGAGGTTGATGTGCTTGCCACTTCCTGAGCAGATCTTCTTTTCTCCACCCTAGCGGCCCTCTGCTTCTCTTCTTTCGTTGGCATCGTTTCACGTTAAAACTGATTAAGTTAGTTTTTGTGTTGCAATTACTTAGTACGTTTTCTTTAATTGTTCACTTAAGCTGGCACTTAAGTCTTCAATCTGCCTCAAGAATGATTAAAGATATGAAGAGGTAGGGGAAGAGACCACGAAAGTGGTAGGGAATGAGAACAGCGCCCATATGCATCTGTCACATGGCCGCCCTGCTGCATGCTGCCGAGAGTTCTACCATAAAATAAAATAAAAATAAAAAGAGTAATAAAAATCATCATCCCGAAAGTGGATAGTAGACTTTGTATATGTGTATCAAATATCAGGTCAATAGGTGAAACGGTTTGCGAGCGACTGGTGATTTAAAATGCTAGACAGACAAAAAAACAGCCACGGTAGCGTATTATAGAAGAAGATACTAAGTGGGTGGTTAGATGGAGGTCAGACCCCTATATAGTTTTGACTGACAATATTAAGAATTTTTTTGACAAAATTCTGAGGTCAAAACTGGACTAAGATCCTTATTATACAAGATATATATATTAGTATAACATATATTATACATTTTTTAGCAGGCGCTTTTATGCAAAGCAACTTACAAAAACACTTCAATATAATCGAGTCAACATCAGTTGGTGAACAATTTGATAACAAGTGTGACAGAACAAGGGGACAAAATTGACAGCATAAGTGAAGAACTCCAGAAACAAAACACAAGGGAGTTGGACTGAAGATCACAGACCAAGAGGGTCTTCAGAGGATTCTCAGACACACTGAGAGAGTCCACAGATGAAATGGCGGTGGGCAGCTCATTCGGACTGCTGACTTCCTCGATGTGTTTAATGCGCTTAGACGCCACACGCTCCATCTGGGTTTTCATTGCACCGTCATGTCTTAGGTTTTATTTGCTTGTCATTTTGTATTTTATGTTTTTAATTGCACTGAGTTTTTAATAAATGCTTTAAGAATTTAACTAACATTACTCTTCTATTTTATTTTTATCTTCAGGTCGTGAAGCTCCAGTTTACACCCTAAAGCCTAATGAACCTCAGAGCAGAGCAGAGTTTCTCCATTGTGAGTTTGTGCTTTGACTGACTGTATCATCAGAGCTGACACCATTTCTCGTTGAGTATCCAGCCGAGGCTTGTGTTTGAGTTTGAGTGTGGAGTGACTGGGGAGACCTGAGACTGGTGCGTTATGGGAAAAAAAGTCTGAGGACAGAGAAAAAACGTTGATTAAAAACTCAAGATATCACCCAGTCTGAATTGCAATTTGATTATTTAGGTGGCCGCCTACTAGATATCGCTTGTGGTTGATCAGCAAACACCTTCCTCACCTCTCAGTTGCGAGAAGCTGATCATAGGCATAGTCGCCTTCTCCTTACAGGGACTGAACCTCGAATGTCAGCACTTGAGGTGAAGTTTCAGACATTACTCCACAGTGGCCGATTTGCTTGCTTTTCAGGGTGCCGATCAGAGTATTAATTATCTCCATAGGTCTGAATCACAATCTGATTACTTGGGTGGTCACCTACCAGATTACGCTTGTGGTTGGTCGGTTAATCAGCAAACATCCACCATGTCCTCTCAGTTGTGAGAAGCAGAGATTTGATCCCCGCAAGAGGAAACAAAGCTGTTTACACCTAATGAGGCTTCAAATCTCACAATGAGGTTCAAGTCAGGTGACTGTGACGGCCACTCTAGAATCTTCCAGGACTTTTTATGAAACCAACCCTTTGTGGATTTTGAGGTATGCTTGGGATCATTGTCCTTTTGGAAGCATCAACTTCCTCACAGACAGCATGATGTTTTCTCCTAGGATTTCTTGATACTTAAGCTCCAGTTTTCACCCTAAAGCCTAATGAACCTTGAAGAAGAACTTCTCCATTGTGAGTTTGTGCTTTGACTGACTGTATCATCAGAGCTGACGCCATTTCTCTTTGAGTATCCAGTCCAGGCTTGTGTTTCCGTTTGAGTTTGGCCATCGTAAGCACAGTGTGAGTGTGGAGTGACTGGGGTGGCCAGAGACTGGTGCATTATGGGAAAGAAAGATGAGGACAGAGAAGCACTAAAACAGTCCACTGAAGTCACAGGAAGTTAAGCATGTCCTACCTCCATTGTTCTTTTTCCTTTATCTTTTATACCATTTACTTTACTGCTGTTTTCTCTTTCTTCTTCCTGTCTCTCCTTTTTTAAGCTTTTCTTTTTTTCAGTCCTTCCCTTTTAAAAATGATACTAATAATTGGTTTATACAACACATTGGTTTATACAGCCTGGTGTGTGTCAAATCAAAACATTTCAACATTCACTACTGTTAGCATATTCAGATGCGTGAAAAAGTAAGGACACCCCACAAAATGTCTTTTTAAATATATGTTGACCTATCAAGACTTGATCTTCATTTAAAAGGTATCTTTAGAAAAAGGTGATGTAAATGAAAATGAAACAAAACAATTAATTGCCTTTGAAATAATTTATTCAACTAAAAATGAACAGATATGCCATTTCCACCCACCTTTAATTCAAGTAGCTGGTATTGTTCCCTCAAGATGGAGGCTCCTCTAATGGTGTTGCAGCCTCTGACGTTACTGGATGGAGATCTCTGCGACTCCTCCATGGAGCTGTTTTTGATTTTTTATAATTCTTCTGAACTGTAGCTGTGATATCTTTCACTTGGATGTTATAGGGTCCATTGAGTAAGTAAAGCTGGGAAGAAATAGTTTTTGTGTGTGTTTTCATTTAAAGCTGTAAAGCAAAAAAACAGGAATATTTCAAAGGGGGGAATTCTCTTCCTTACCCTCGATAGATAGATAGATAGATAGATAGATAGATAGATAGATAGATAGATAGATAGATAGATAGATAGATAGATAGATAGATAGATAGATAGATAGATAGATAGATAGATAGATAGATAGATAGATAGATAGATAGATAGATAGATAGAATATATTTTAAAGGCACTATATAATATGATATATAATTGTGACAGGTGCTATATAGTATGAAAGTCAGATATATTGATGGATCATAGATGTTAAAAATGATCAAACAGTGATTGGTACCTTCTATTGATAGAGATTTGGTGGTGAAGTGTGACAGTGGGTTGATTTTGAGTGAAGAATTTGGACTGTGACAATAAAAAGTGTTCTTTTCATAAAGCCAGCAGTATGTGAACTCTGACCTCAATGGTGACCTTAATGCATTTTATCATAATTCCTGATGATTGAAACTTTTTCCAAATGTCCGACTTGCCTGCCATTGTCATCTCTTTGTGATTTCATTTTAAATTTCTACAGATTCTGTCCAATCAGATCAGCTCTTTACTGCACTGGTGTCTCATCAGCGCAGCTCCTGATTGGCTCTTGTTAATTGTTTGTGTTGAGCTCCACCCCCAGTCCTGTTACACACTCACAGCTTTCCTCACTCATTTTCTTTTCTCTCCTTTCAGACTTCTGTTCCCTCACACTGGATATCAACACGGCACACAGACGCCTCCGTCTGTCTGAAGAGAACAAGAAGGTGACACGTGATGGGACAAAGGCCAACTATCCTGATCATCCTAACAGATTTGACCGCTGTCCCCAAGTTCTGTGCAGAGAGGCTCTGACTGGGACTCGCTGTTACTGGGAGGTGGAGTTCACTGGAGAGAATCTGGCGATTGGAGTCGCATATCATGGCCTGAGCAGGAAAGGAGATGGCATAAAGTGCGGTCTTGGAAACAATGGCAAGTCCTGGAGTTTGTATTGGTGTTATTCCCAGTACTCTGTGTATCACAATAACAAGTGTACTGTACTCAGCGCCCCGTACTGTCCCAGAATAGGCGTGTATCTTGACTGGCCTGCTGGCTCTCTGTCATTTTATAGCGTCTCACACACAATGACCCTCCTGCACAGGCTCAACACCTCCTTCACTAAGCCGCTCTGTCCAGGGTTTGGGGTTGATACTGACTGCAGTGTAACAATCTGCCATCTGACACCAGGTGACAACTGATCCTCCACTGGTCACTTGACGTCCCCACAAGCGCAGGTCCTCTTTGTGTTTGTAATTGAAGGTCAAAATAAAATTCCCTAGTTGGGTGGGTGAGAAACATGTCTGGGACTGAATTTGGGGATGAGAATGCAGGCTGAGTGCGGCTGTCAGGGTCTCGACTATTACTTGATTTAATTTAATGTGTGAGAAGCCATTCAAGTGTGTGTAACCTACAAATACAAATACCAGTCTGACCAACAGGGGTCACTGTTGATTCACGGCTACATGTCCGTCAGTCTGCTTTGACCCTGAATGTCAATGAAAGTCACTGTTAAGGCAGAGAGGCATGTGGTCCTGTTAGTGTAGCACAACTGAAAGGCACTATATACAGTATGGGTTATTTAAGTTGCTTAAACATTTATCGTAGTCTGTTGTGCCACCCCAGTGCCTCAGAAGACACAATCCCTCTTCTGTTCTTTGGCCCCTTTCACCAGCAGTATCACGAATGGATTCAAGCACAATGGCATGGTTTCGCGTGTGCACAGAGCTGTAATGTACATTCTAAACTCAGAGTGTGTCGAATTGGACACAATCCATCCTAACACACGGCTTACCTACCCTGAAACAGCTTCAAGTGATGTAGGGAGACCTTTGGATTGTCAGTGGGTGAAGAGCAGAGAAGGAGCACATTCTGGGGCACAAAGTCACAACAATTCAACAACACTTTGCTTCATGATTGCAAACATTAAATGATGCCGTTCACTAATAGTTAACCAAGAGGAGAAATAAATGTGTGCCTACAGTCATATGAAAAAGTTTGGGAAGCCCTCTTAATTCTTTGGATTTTTGTTTATCATTGGCTGAGCTTTCAAAGTAGCAACTTCCTTTTAATATCTGACATGCCTTATGGACACAGTAGGATTTCAGCAGTGACATTAAGTTTATTGGATTAACAGAAAATATGCAATACGCATCATAACAAAATTAGACAGGTACATAAATGTGGGCACCCCAACAGAGATATGAAATCAATACTTAGTTGAGCCTCCTTTCGCTCCTTTGAGCCTCCAGACGCTGTCCTCCTATAGTGTGTGATGAGTATTTGGATTCTGGATGGAGGTATTTCTGACTATTCCTCATACAAAATCTCTCCAGTTCAGTTCAATTTGATGGACAGCCTGCTTCAAATCATCCCATAGATTTCCGATGATATTCAAGTCAGGGGACTGTGACGGCCATTCCAGAACATTGTACTTCTCCCTCTGCATGAATGCCTTTGTAGATTTCAAACAGTGTTTTGGGTCATTGTCTTGTTGGAATATCCAACCCCTGCGTAACTTCAACTTTGTGACTGATGCTTGAACATTATCCTGAAGAATTTGTTGATATTGGGTTGAATTCATGCGACCCTTGACTTTAACAAGGGCCCCGCTGTCTTTGTTCTGATTTAAATGACACAACACAACTATCCAGTTGTGATGTACCCTGAAGTTTACCTTTTAATGTTCACTGCTGTGTGCCCATCCTGACTGATTCTGTTCATCTTTCCAAGAAATCTTTGTGACGAGCCTCAAATAATTATGAGATCCCAAGAGCACGTAAAGCGATCGATCGCAGAGCCACATGACTTTCAGAGCCGTGAGATCAGCTGACTCTTCTGTGGCCAGGCTGCTTCCTCTAGTGGCCACTTTCCTTATTTCACACGTGGGATAGCTCTGGAGTGAAGGAGGAAAAAATACGGAGTGGCTGATAAAATGAATAAGAATAAATTATCAAAACAGTTACTTAACAATTATATCTAAAATACATAAAAGTTTAACTGTAATAAGAGGGGGTTGAAGTGCCCATACAAGTAAATATACTGTCAGGGCTGTTGAGTTAAATAAGACCACCTAACGCCAGGCGCTAAACACTTGACGGTGCATATTCAGAGACAATTGGCAGACGCTGCTCATGTGACTGACACGACTTTCAGAGCCGGGAAATCAGCTGACTCTTCTGTGGCCAGGCTCTTCATATTACATACAAACACGGGAAAGCTCAGGTGTGAAGTTTTAGGTGTGAGTGAGAAATATTATTCCTAGCATTCTTAATATTCACAGTTCTTTTCAGTAAAGTGTTTGGTTAGGTTTTGTTGGAGTCCACGTGGAAAAAGAGCATTTACAGTGCATCCGTAAAGTATTCACAGCGCATCACTTTTTCCACATTTTGTTATGTTACAGTCTTATTCCTAAATGGATTAAATACATTTTTTTCCTCAAAATTCTACACACAACACCCCATAATGACAATGTGAAAAAAGTTTACTTGAGGTTTTTGCAAATTTATTAGAAATCAAAAAACTGAGAAATCACATTGTCATTATGGGGTGTTGTGTGTAGAATTTTGAGGAAAAAAATGTATTTAATCCATTTAGGAATAAGACTGTAACATAACAAAATGTGGAAAAAGTGATGCGCTGTGAATACTTTCCGGATGCACTGTATTTTTAATGAAACTGTTTTAAAATGGTTGTAAGAGACATTTCCTAGTTACATAAAATTCATAAATGTTTAACTAGATTATAGTGCATAATCTATGGGAGGTTCCTATAACCCTCATCAGTTGAATTGAATTGGTATATTCTAACTATTTCAAATTTCTGTGACTAAACATCATTCTTAGCGATCAGCCTTGCCATGTGTAAGGTGCAGAGGGCCTTTCGTGCCTTACGAGCCTTTTAAGAATTGCGTTCCTTGTGTGCGTGTTTTGTGTGTCAAGTAACAATTTAATTTTAAGTGCTGCACCTTACGTTTAAAGCATACAGAAGAAGAAGTTATGCATCTTTTAAGTATAGAAACAACTAAAGTTTACAAGACCAGCTAAGTTTAAAGAAGATACATTTTTCCTTTTTTTTTTGGCTTTCTATTCTAACTTTTGGACTGAGAGATTTCTTTCGGCACGCATTTTACCCCGTGCTTGAACTCGCCTTACACTCTGGCAGCTACAATGGTGGTTTGGTATTCTCAAAGCCGAATGTTCTATAAATGCTTTATAGTGTGTAAAATAGAGTTGCAATGTTATTTAATTTGCTCAATTAATTAAAAAAAGATTAAAAGAAACATTAACAATGTCTGGTGTTTGTAAAATCTGTTCACTTGGTAACGTTTCATTTGTGAACACCTCTGGTGTTTTGTATCTTCTGATGATTTTATAAGTTCTTGTTGTCCTTAATAAAAATCAAATTCTGGTGGAACATGTGGACCCTTGGCCCTCAGACAAAACAGATTTATAAGGGGCGAATTCGACCAATTTAAGGAGAAACTTGAATTTAGAACATCTAGGCACCATGTCATGGGCGATTATCAGCAGAGGCTCCAGGAGATTTGGTAACACCGAGTTGTAATATTTTAACATTTAGTCAAATTGGGAGCAGAATTTCTGTGTTTGTACTCACACATATGTCTGAACAAATATAAAGAACAAATGAGGGTTTAATGGCAGGTTTGACTGCGAACGCAACCCGTGTGAACTGGACGCTGTATAGCGCCTGACCCGGCACAGATTTACACAGAGGCACGTGTAAAAACACACAAGACTTTTATTTTGCTTCACCTGTGAAGCACGTCTTCCCCGTGAACCCCACAGGCAATACACAGTCCCAAAAGCACTTAACTCATCACAAACAACCCTTCTTCTGGCATCACCACTCCTCCCAGGCAACCTCATCGTCTTCCTCCCGATTCTGGCCCTGAGTGGTGGTTGCTGGTCCTTTTTATAGCCCACCCGGAAGTGCTCCAGGTGCTTGATCACCTGTTCCTGATTGCACTTCCAAGTGGGGCTGTAGAGTTGTCCAGGCTTGCTCCAAGATCCATGCAGCACCCCCTGGTGGCCACCCCATCTCCCACGCAGCCCTACGGGAAACTGCGGCACCATCGTCTGCCAGGGAGGCTGCCACCAAGCACCCCGGGAGAGGTACTGAGAAACCCATGGATGCTCCCCCGGTACATATGTAGAAGGAGCATCCAGGCCAGGCATGGGACCCGGCCGCCCACCACACCTGTTATATATTAGGAGTAATAATTGATCAACAGTTGCATTTATATGAATAATAATAATAATAATGATAATAATAATAATAATAATAATAATAATAATAATAATAATAATAATAAAACAGCATAAAATTGCTTTTAGAAACAAAATGAACTTAATAACAGTGTTCATTTACAGTGCTCGTCCCAAAGACATCATCTGAAAATTCACCTGAAGATGGTCTGAGCACTCAAAGGCCTCCTTGATGTCCAATGGCTCCTTGATGCCTGTGTTAGTGGGCTCTTTTTGAAACCCTCCAGAATACTTACATCCCCCATTCAAGAATATTATCACCTGTTCCTGATCAATGCAGCAACCAATTCCTCTAAACATTCTGAACTCGTCTCTGCCTAATGCAACAAGCAGCTGTTTGGGCAGACAGACAATGTCTAGGAGATATCCCAGAATCAGTAGCTACAGATCAAGTTTGAAATACTGCTGCACAAAGAGCTACAAATGGATTCCTTTATTTAATTCTGGTCAAAACTCCAAATTGTAACACGTAAAACTGAGAAAGCAAAATGAGATTAAGGGGTCACATAAGTCATTCTGGGGTAATGTTGGTGTTGCACATAAAGCACTTTGGTATGCTTTCAACATTAAAAATACAGGATCTATTTTAGAAATAGCATTTACAATGCAGACACAATGAGCTCAGAATCAGATGTGATGAATATATTCCACAGTAGCTAAGTACATGCTCTAGATCTTGTAAGAAGCACTCAAAAAATATTTCAGTCCTTGAATCTCATCATATCCAGTCCATTAAACTGAGGAGATGAGCGTCAAGTTAAGTCTGGAGTTGAAGGAGTTCACGGCCAGATGACCAGGGGCCTCATGTATAACGCCGTGCGTAGAACTCGCACTATAACATGGCATAAGCACAAAAGCCGAAATGTGCTTACGCACAGAAAAATCCAGATGCAGGAATCTGTGCGTACTCCAACTTCCACATTCTTCCGCTACATAAATCCCGATCAGCGTGAAAACTAACGCTCGTGCACGCGCCTTATGTAACGCCCCAAATCATCCCAGAATTACGCCTCTTTGAATATGCAAATCAATATAAATCGCCCTTAAGCTCAGCCTTCTGTGAAAAGACAATGGGAAAAGCACGGGGGAAAATATAAGAATTTCAGCGAATAACAAGTGGAGGCAAAGGAAAAACATACTATTTGTTCAAATAAACCATGGTATAATCAACAAAATGAAGTTGATCGAGTGGCATAGTGTGTTGGAGAAACTTGAAAGCTCACGTTCACAAAATCGCACAGTGCCAGAAATAAAAAAGAAGTCACATATCAAAGTCGCCGTGAAAAGCCGAGTTGTAAGCCCACTGTCTGATGTCACTGTCATATGAAAGCTTATTAGGGTACAGAGAAAAAAGGCACACGGTGGGGAAAAAGCACGAAATGTCAACTTCAATCTCGACATTTCCACTTTAATCACGTAGTTTATTTTGTCATTAAAGTAGAACATCATAAACTTCATCTTAAAATCGTTTAATTAACCAGTTTCTCAAATCACATCGTAATTAAAGTAGCACGTTAAATGCTTTGTTTTGTATTTGATCTTCTTTGTGCTCTATGTGTGTGAATCACTACTTGCTTCTTAAACCGGCTCTCTTCCTCCAACTGGACACAGAGTCCATTACATTCGTGATATTACAGCTCTCTGAATAACTAAAATACTGAAATGTATACGTGATGTCATTTTCATGATGATAGGATTTATCACGTTATTAAACATGTGTTTCACTTCGATTAAATAATTTATTGCAGCAGTATAGGGGCAGCTCTAGGCTTGTGGTGGCACTGGGCAGAGAAAGAATCGGTGGCTCCTTCACCCGCCAATGTCAGTAAAGTATCTTATGCACGGTGGATGGCCACGTTCGTTGGAGACACTGCATAGCCGCCTCGTGCTCATGACACAAGCATTTAACGTTTGCCGAAATATGTCGCTGCGTTTTTAGCTATGTTATTATTTTTTCTTTCTGTTTTATATTCAACTAGCAAAATACCAGCGCTTCGCAGCGGAGAAGTAGTGTGTTAAAGAAGCAATGAAAAAGAAAAGGAAACATTTTGAAAATAACGTAACATGATTGTCAATGTAATTGTTTTGTCACTGTTGTGAGTGATGAGTGTTGCTGTCATATATATATATATATATATATATATATATATATATATATATATATATATATATATATTTACACACACACACAAACATATATATATATACATATCTATACATATACACATATATACACACATACATATATATACATATAATATATATATATTGTCACAAGAACGAGACATTGACAGATAAAGAGTTGGGGCAGCCACCCGTATATTGTGGTATCCTGGCTGCAAAAGTCGTTTTCTTTCAGTAAAATACAGAGCACTGAAGTGCACACAACCGAGTCCAAAACAAGACTAAAGAAACAAAGGAAAAGGGGCAGGTTTTAAAGGGGGAGACAGGAAGTGAGGTCGTATGGATCCGGCACGTGGTCTTCCACCATTGGCTCGTAGCCGGAGGTGACATCAGAGGGACTGGAGCTGGTGTGGCCGACTTCCATTGGCTCAGTCCCGAAGTGATGTCAGGTGATCCAGGTGAAATCCCCGGGATGGTCTACAGGCAAGGGAGAAAAGAGTCAGTGCACTCTGCCACACCCCGCATGCCTCGAACTGCCTTCACTCAAGCCCTTTAGCTGCCTCCCATGCGCACGCGTGTGACAAGGCCCCCTTAGCCCAGACCCGACGGGTCGGGCGACCCTAACCGAGAGGTCGTGAACCCGAGAAAGAGCATCAGCGTTGGCGTGGAGAGCCCGGCGATGAACGGGCGAAAACTTGTACGGCTGCAGGTCAAGAAACCACCGGGTGACCCGCGGATTCGACTCCTTGTGGAGGGCCATCCACTGTAGGGTGCATGGTCCGTGACAAGGGTGAATTCCGCCCAACAGGTAGTACCTCAGCTGAGTAATCGCCATTTAATCGCCAGAGCCTCCCTCTCCACCGCAGCATACCTGGTCTCCCGGTCCAACAGTTTCCGGCTCAGGAACATGATGGGGTGCTCCACACCATCGACGCTTTGGCTCAGCACGGCGCCCAGGCCTGTGTCCGAAGCGTCCGTCTGGAGGATGAAAGGCAAAGAAAAGTTAGGTGCCATCAAAACAGGTGTGGACGTAAGGGCCTGCTTTAAGTCACCAAATGCAGCGCTGTTTTTCAGTCCATACCACAATGTTCGGGCCCTCTTCTTTGTTAAATCCGTCAAGGCGCCGCTCTCTCCAAAACCGGGTACAAACCGGCGGTAGTACCCGCTAACCCGAAAGGCTTGGACTTGCCGCTTGGTTCATGGAGGGGCCATTTCAGAATGGCATCAATTTTGGAGCACTGTGGCCTTACGGTACCCCGACCCACCAGGTAGCCTAAATATTTGGCTTCGCTTAATCCGAAGAAGCATTTCTTGGGATTAATCCGGAGCCCGCCTCACCAAGTGTCCGTAATACCGCTTGGACATGCTGTAGGTGTTCCTTCCATGTGCTGGAATAGATGACCACGCCATCCAGGTAGGCAGCACTGTATGAGTTATGAGGCGAAGCACTTTGTCCACCAGACGCTGAAAGGTTGCTGGAGCCCGTGTAACCCAAATGGAAGGACACGATACTGCCAGTGTCCGCTAGGGGTACTAAACGCGTTTTTCCTTCGAGTCCGTTAAAGGACCCTGCCAGTACCCTTTCGTCATGTCAAGTGTGGTCAGGTATTGAGCCTGTCCAAGCCTCTCGAGGAGGTCGTCCACGCGTGGCATTGGATAAGCATCAAATTGGGAGACTTGATTGCCGACGGAAGTCATTGCAGAACCTCCAACTTCCGCCAGGCTTACCGACGAGCACAATGGGGCTGGACCAGGGACTATAACTTTCCTCAATCACACCTAGCTCCAGCATGCGCTTGATCTCAAGCTCCACTTCAGCCTTTTTTGCCTCGGGAAGACGATCACGGCGTTCTCGGCCAACAACCCCGGCTCTGTCACGATGTTGTGCTCAATCAGAGAGGTCCTTCCGGGTTCTCACTGACTACCTCCCGAACGGTCCGGATAACTGTTTCCAGCTCCTGCCGCTGTCTGGGACTTAAGTCCGTGCGGTTAAGGTCGTGTGTGTGCGAAGAGTGAGCGGGCTGGCCGGAGGAGGGATCGGGTCCCTGTCCTTCCACGGTTTCAGCAGGTTCACATGATAAACCGCTCCTTTGGCCGACGATTGGGTTGACTCACCAAATAGTCGACCAGTCCCTTCCTCTCCTTAACTTCGTAGGGGCCCTGCCAGTGGGCAAGCAATTTAGAGTGGGAGGTAGGCACTAGGACCATGACCCGATCTCCGGCGGAACTCCCAAGAGACGTGCAGCGGTTGTAGTACCGGCCTGCTGCTTGAGCCTTCTCCATTTTACTTTTAAAGGACAGGCGAATTTTTCCAAATCTATCGCGTAACTGCGCGATATATTCCAGTATGTTTGTGGAGGGAAGAGCCTCTTCTTCCCAGCCTTCTTTCAAAATATCTAATATGCCCCGAGGTTGTCGCCCCGATAGTAGTTCAAAGGGGAGAACCCGTGGAGGCTTGTGGGACTTCCGATAGGCAAAAGGACGAGGGGGAGGAGCTGATCCCAGTTCCTTCCATCCTCGCTGACCACCTTACGCAGCATTTGCTTGAGAGTTTGATTAAACCTCTCTACTAATCCGTCGGTTTGAGGATGATACACCGAGGTCTTTAAATGCTTTATTTTCAGTAATCTGGCAGTCTCCTTGAACGTTTCCGAGGTGAAGGGGGTCCCCTGGTCTGTCAAGACTTCTTTGGGGATCCCCACGCGCGCGAATACCCCTAGTAATTCCCGTGCGATGGCTTTAGAGGTAGCTGAGCGCAACGGAACAGCTTCGGGTATCGTAGCGTAATCCACGAGGACTAAAATGTACTTGTGTCCTCGGGCTGAGGGCTCCAGGGTCCCACCAGGTCGACCCGATTCTGTGGAAGGGAACGCCAATCAGTGGAATAGGAATGAGAGGAGCACGGTCCCTCCTAGGAATTTGTCGCAGTTGACACTCCGGGCAGGAAGCGCAAAAGCGACGAACCTCCTCATTAATTCCTGGCCAGTAGAAACGGAGCTTGATCCGCTCCAGAGTTTTTTCGGTGCCCAGGTGGCCACCTAGGAGGTGGGCGTGTGCTAGCTCACAGACCTGCCGCCGGAAGGTACGTCACTAGCAGCAGCCTCGTCTCCTGCCCGCCATGCATTGCTACACGGTAAAGGAGGTCATTATCTAGCACAAAGTAGGGGCCCTGTGGCATCGACTGATTAGTGCGCTGGCCATTGACAAGGACCACTGCATTTTTTACAAACTTCAGGGAGTCATCATTCCATTGCTCCCTTCTAAAAGAAGCCGGCGTTTTTTAAATTGGAACCGCAACACGGAGAGAGGGTCAGCGCCGACCCAATGGGCGTGGTTTCCTCCCGCCCGCCGCGGCGTTGGTGGATGACGTGTTAGCCCGCGACGGCCCGGGAGTTGCCACGCCAGTCAGGGCGACTGCTTCGCTCTCTCTGCCGGCTGATTACACGGCGTGGAGGCAGCTTGAGACGGGTTATCTCCGTCCATAACGAGGCCCAAATTAACCCCGGAGTGGTATGTGTCTCACCGCTTTTGATTTTAGACCAGTCCCGCCCTAGTATCACCGGGTGTGGAGGATCAGGTAGGACGCTACGGTGAGCTTACTAACTGACCCTCCGTAACTGATGACACAGCGGCGGACCTGTACCAGCGGATGTCTCCGTGGACACAGGTTATACCGGTCTTAAATTTAGCCACTGTTGCGGTTGCACAAAGCGGCGGGCAACAATGAAATGTTGCTGCGGAGTCGAACAAACCTGTGGTCTTGTGTCCGCTGGCGATCACCACGCCAGTATGTGGGACCGCCAACGGATTAGCCAGAGCACACCAACCCTCCTCACCCTCCACCTGCATTCCTCCTTGCCTCCAAGCGGTTTGCGCCCCGCCCGCTGGACGCCAATACGGCTCCGGATTGTACAGGGTGGGGCTAGGTCTTGGAACATACCCGCTGAGTTTGACATGAGGACGGTTCTGCTCCCCTAGAGTGTGAGGCCGCCCTCTGCGTCTCCATAAGCTCTATGAGCTCAGCCATGTTCTTGAACCGCCGCCCCAAACCGGCTGGGTGAAGCCACGGGAAGCGCTTCCAGGAGCAGATAGCAAGCTACCTGCTCTATTATTTGGTAGGGCGTGTTTTCAAATGGCCGTAGCCAATGCCCTACCATTGCCCATAAGGACCAGGCTTGTTTGTTGGTTGGCCGCTCAGGGTCCAACCTCCATGTTTTATTTTATTCACCTGCCAGTCTGGGGCACCCCTAGGTGGTAAATGGGGCTTTGGTTTCGCAGGGAGGCAGGCACTCTCCCCCAAGAGAGCATACTGAGTCCCTTTGCCTCCCCCTCCAGGGCAGCCCAATTCTGTGAGCCCCACCCGCACACCCCTGGCCACTCCAGATGGGCTAGTTATGAGTGCGGGGCGGAGCCCGCACCGGTCACGCCGAACCACGGGCACCCTCCCGCCTGAATACTCGGCCCGCACGCTCCCACCTGGGTATATTGCAGGTCCTGTCCCCTTCTCCTCCGGGACTTCTCCATCCTGCCGACTACGCCACTGTCACAAGAACGAGACATTGACAGATAAAGAGTTGGGGCAGCCACCCGTATATTGTGGTATCCTGGCTGCAAAAGTCGTTTTCTTTCAGTAAAATACAGAGCACTGAAGTGCACACAACCGAGTCCAAAACAAGACTAAAGAAACAAAGGAAAAGGGGCAGGTTTTAAAGGGGAGACAGGAAGTGAGGTCGATGGATCCGCACGTGGTCTTCCACCATTGGCTCAGAGCGGAGGTGACATCAGAGGGACTGGAGCTGGTGTGGCCGACTTCCATTGGCTCAGTCCCGAAGTGATGTCAGGTGATCCAGGTGAAATCCCCGGGATGGTCTACAGGCAAGGGAGAAAAGAGTCAGTGCACTCTGCCACACCCCGGCATGCCTCCGAACTGCCTTCACTCAAGCCCTTTAGCTGCCTCCCATGCGCACGTGTGTGACAATATCTACATATATATATACATATATATACATACACACATACATACACACACATATATACGCAAAAATACATATATATATACATACACACACACATATATAAACATATATATACATATACATACATATCTACATATATACACACACAGCTATTTCAGTATCAGTGCAATACGCTGTTTGTTAAAACGGATGACCCCCGCTCTTACGTGCAAGTCTGCGTGGATATTATGAACTATCGTATTTGTTCAAGTTCTATTTAAATTTTAAATAGAAGGAATTTTTATTTAGTCGACAGAAATATCTTTGGTAGGAATGGTAAAAACAGACAGGAATATTATTCCTGAATAAATCAACTCAAACCTTAAACAACTTATAATATTTTGCTCTCCATAAAAATATATCCTGTCTAAATTATACAAGTTAGAAATAAAGTAAACATTAAAAGAACAAACATTCAAATTTCTTTACTCTTATGTAATTTTATATTTTATAAAAAATAAACTTAGATTTTAAATATCTCAAAAGATTTTGCTCTCCATAAAAATATATTCTGTCAAAATGATACAAATTCAAATATGAACATGCTGCATAACAAAACCTGGAAATATAAATAAAATGTGTTCCTTTCAGCAATAACAAATCAAATCATTCAGTTGTCTTTGCTCATATGTCATTTTAGAGCTGGACGCCTGGCATCTTTTTTTGGCCACTGGTTCGTTTCTGTTTGGTGTGAGGTTCTGTGTTGTGGAGATTCTCAGGATGGATTGCAGGTGCTCATCAGTGAGGCGACTCCTGTGTGCTGTTTTGTTAGTCTTTATCACCGAGAAGAGCTTCTCACACAGATATGTGCTACCAAACATGCACAAGGTTCGAGCCGCATGTAGACGGACTTTTTTTGTTCTTCAAAGTCACGAAAGCGCCGTGCAAACTCAGTGCGCTCAGTTTATCAGCAAAGTGCGTATTTGGGAACACCGTAGTGACGACTTGGTTTAACATTACTTGGCAACAGGGAAAGAGGGGAAAGTGGTTGTGTCTCCCATAAAAGCAGCCTCAATTGAAATCACTTTGTGATTGTGCACGGGTAAAAACGTCCGCTGAAGTGTCAGATTCTTATTTAATTCTTCTGCTTTCTGTATCTTCTGCATTGCATTCAGGTCTTTCAGGTTACCCTGATGTTTTGTGTCATAGTGCCGTCTTAGATTAAATTCTGTAATTACAGCCACATTAGCTCCACAAATGAGACACACGGGTTCAGTAAACATATACTCAGCCTCCCATCGGTTTTTAAAGGCTCTATTTTCAGAATTAACTTTTCTCTTCAGCATCGTGTGAGCTAGCTTCGCAATAACTTGCAGCATCATAAGGTAGACTTGATTAACGCGATAAGTGTTCGGCAAGGCAGCTGAAGCGCTGCATTATGGGATCTGTAGTTTATTGTGTTACCAGCGCTTCATATACCCGGGCTTTAATAACAATAATACAGTATATAAAATGATCTCGGGCGGATATAATTACACGCCGGGCCGGATGTGGCCCGCGACCCTTGAGTTTGACACATATGGACTAAATAGAACTTGAAAAGATATATTTTTCAAATGTGATCGCAATTCAGATAGAGTTTACGCGCACTACAGCCTGCATGCCTCAATAAGTCATCCTCCCCTCGCTCTTACTTTTTTACCGTTTTTACAGTTCATCTAATGAATACACTGAGTATGGCTTTACCAAAACAATCATTGATGGCGAATAAAGTATCCATTATTCGAGTATGTAGATCGGGTTATATATATATACATATATATATACCCGCGTATCGCAGCGGAGTAGTAGTGTGTTAAAAAAGCTAGAAAAGAAAAGGGAACATTTTAAAAATAACGTAACATGACTGTCAATATACAGTATTTGTTTTGTGAGTGTTACTGAGTGTTGCTGTCATCGAGGATTTGATTATCATTATTTCTTTCAATCAGGTTCGTATTTGTAGGATGTGTTGTGTTCAAGTTACATTCCGTGTTTGTCAATCGTTGTAAAGATGACAGGTTTCATTCATCGATTCGTTTCTTACTGCATCAATAAACAGCTCGTCTTCTTCTTTATCTGAGACCTGACACACTGCATGCACGGGTTTTTTTACACTGTCTTCCTTTAGCGGGACATTGACTTTTTCCAACGTGTGCTTTGTTTCCGCAGTAGTTGGATTTATGAATATGCTTGTATGTATCAGACGCTTCATATTTTTGCTGCCTTTTCAATTGTGTAATTCGGTTTTGTTCAGCGCTCTTTGGAAATGTTGCCTTTTATCTGTGCACTGCGTCAGTTCACGTGAGCCACTCGGTGTACATGCATCGAAGGTTCCCAGCTGTGCTGGTGCCATCTCCTGCTATGTCCATTGCTTTCTTTCCGAGGTAGCAGCAGTCATGAATATTGTAGTATATGTCACTCGCTCGCTTCTTATTGTTTTCGCTGTCTTCTCAATTATATAATGCATGTTTTCTTAAGCGCTTTTTGGAGGTCTTCCTGGTTTTCTACGCACTGCATTGACAATCAGTTCACGTGATTACGTGGGAGGCGTGATGATGTCACACGAAACTCCGCCCCCCCACGTCATTCCAACTCAACTCCATTACAGTTAATGGAGAAAAATACCTTCCAGTTATGACCATTAGGCGTAGAATTTCGAAATGAAAACTGCCCAACTTTTGTAAGTAAGGTGTAAGGAATGAGCCTGCCAAATTTCAGCCTTCTACCTACACGGGAAGTTGGAGAATTAGTGATGAGTCAGTGAGTGAGGGCTTTGCCTTTTATTAGTATAGATATATATTGGCGTGGCCGTCACTGCAGTCCTTGCTTTTCTTTCCCCAAGTAACCGATCGCCACACAATCAGCTCTGTAATAGAAGTTGAGCCACCTGTAAGCTTAGCGCCGATTCTTCAAAATGTTTAAAGAACATTAAAATATCTTCGTAGTACATGTTTAATTATTCAATCCTTAACGACACTCCCAGTGAAGAATATAGATTATTTAAACGAAGTTAAAGTTTTATCTGTATAATTTAACAAACATATTTTGCTGCATTCCACCTTAAAAATGATATCGTCATCATATGTAAATACGCGCTTTATAAAGTGGCCTAGGTTGTGAGATATTATAACTGTAGTGCAAGTTTACAGTGGGGTGATTGTACTTATAAGTACAAACAGTTCTACAAGGAGCAATTGATTGAGTACATTTAAAGTTCTTGGGAATAAACTGTTTCTGAACCGCGAGGTCCGTACAGGAAAGGCTTTGAAACGTTTTGCAGTGGCTGAGACAGCGTGTCCTTGAAGCTGTATACCGATAATTCTCTTTCCGATCAGCTGCTGCTGTGATTCACACTCAGATACAGTGATATCAATACTCCGAGTGGTGCAGTGAGAGTAATATGGAAAAAGATGATCCGCTGTGGCAACTCCTAACGGGAGGAGCTGAAAGAAGAAGAAGAAAAATAAGAAGAATAAGAAGGTACAGTGAGAGTAACAACGCTAAAGCAGTTATGGTATTTGGAATACTATGGCTATTCCCTGGACCATTATATTGTTACAAGTTAATTACAATCAGATGCGTTACAATAATAAACAATATGCGGTTAGTTTCGGTGTATTTATAAAGCCGCTTCATGAAAATAAGGTGTAACCACACAGGAACAGTAGCATTGCTTTGATGCTGGGTGACGCCAGTCTGCAAAACCGAGCGGAGAACTTGCGTACGACAAGGCATGAGGTACCGTGGAAAAGTGCGTGGCTTTACGCCAAGTGTAGGTTTTATACATCACGATTTGAACGTGGAAAAGTTCTTATGCAACATTTCTGTGCGTACGCACAGTTTATACATGAGGCCCAGGCGTTTATACACAAGTGACTGTCCAATGGTATTGCAAGGCTTACCAACAGGACTCATTAACGATGTAAGTGTGGTCTTTAAAAACATTCACAGGTGTACAGTTTTAGGAGAGCTAAGGCAAAAAAATGTTAAAAATCTTGGTATCAAAGCCTAAAATTACCACTGATTTATTCTGCAGTGGGTTTGAATAAATGTTTACAGTACCCAAAACCCAAATATAAGGTTGTAATTGCATTTACTCAACAGTGCAGGCTTCTGTTTCTAGCACATTCTAAAAAACAGCATCTCCATGAGTGTCAGATGAAATTGGGCTTTATTCTGTTACATTGTGGGCTCACATCAGCAATGAAGAGCATCTGGTAGCTTGTGGAACGCACCTGTCACCACTTTTCTTACCCCGTCAGGTGTGTGATTTGAATGTACAGTGGAGCAGGTGGTCTATGCAGCTCTCAGTCCTGATGACTCTGCCGAGGAAGCCCACTCCATGTCAGACCAGTGGTGTAATCGGTCAGCCGTACTTGATGCACAGTGTGGTGCATATCCATGTGCACCGCTATGTCTGTGCCAGCTGTGAGAGGCCTTTGAACCTCAATTTCTATGCTGCCATCCAACAATCATGAAAAACAGAAGCAACAACAGCAACAACATTTATTTCTGGGGCACATTTTCATACAAACAGTGTAGCTCAAAATGCTTTACATGATGAAGAAAGAGAAAAAAGATAAAATAAATAAGAATTTTAATTAGGGAACACTAGTTAACATAGAATAAAAGTAAGGTCCGATGGCCAGAGAGGACAGAAAAAAAAAAATTACTCCAGATAGCTGTAGAAAAAAATAAAATCTGCAGGGGTTCTGAGGCCATGAGACCACCCAGCCCCCTCTAGGCATTCTACCTACCATAAATGACTTCAGTCAGTCCTCATTGTATTCAGGGCTCTCATGTAAGAACTTGATGATGATGGTCATGTGGACTTCGGGCCTTTAATCCATCAATGGAGGGACATCACAGTGTTTTGAACAGGTGGTGGTGGCGCAGGTCGCCACCACAGAAAACCAGAAAAAGAACAGAAGAGAAAGTAGGGGTAAGTACAGATTTTGGAGCCACCATGAATGATAATGATAACTTATTGAATATACAGAGCATCAGGATTTAACTAAGATGAAGTTATGAGAAGGCCATGTTAAAGTAATGTGTTTTTAAAGTGCTCCACGGTATTAGCCTGTCAAATTCCTATTGGCAGGCTATTCCAGATTTTAGGTGCATAACAGCAGAAGGCCGCCTCATCACTTCTTTTAAGTTTAGCTCTTGGCATTCTAAGTAGACACTCATTTGAAGATCTAAGGTTACAATTTGGAGTGTAAGACATTCTGAAATATAATATGGAACAGATTATTTAAGGGTTTGTAAACCATAAGCAGGATTTTAAAGTCATTTCAAAATGACACAGGTAACCAGTGTAATGAAATCAGGACTGGTCTGATGTGCTCGGATTTTCTTTTCTGAGTTAAGATTTTAGCAGCTGCATTCTGCACTCATTGCAATTGATGTCAAAGGTGCATGTGTCACAGTCTAAGGCGTAATAGTTTTTGTGTGACAGACAGAAAAGCCTTACAATTTTATTTATATATATTGTGATGCGTGAGTCACTGTCTTGCACCCGAAAGATAAGTCTAAAGGCTTCAGGAAAACCAGTTTCATTCAGTCTCAAACAGGAACAGCAAGGGTCTTTACTCCAATGGGAGCTACCACTTCACTACACAGAGACACAGCAAACGAGCAGGGACAGGGCCAGGTCAGTTATAATGTTCCCTGCGTCACCCATCGGGCAAAAGACGTGTGTTGTGATGTGGGATTTTGCATACAAGTTGATAAATATTTTGTATGTCTTTATTTGTAACTTAGACAAAGCAATGAAATATTAGTGAAAAGCATTCATGTTTATCCCCCTAGGACTAAGTCAGGAAAGTGAATTTTAAGACAGGGGTGGGGTGAAGTGCCTCAAACAAGTCTGGCAAGTGTTTCTCTGCTAAAGTCTCTCAGTCAACCCCCACAGGAAAGCCAGTCTGCCTAACTGCCAAGCCTAACCTTAACATGTCTTTAGGAGGCCAGGTGTGAAGGTGTTCTATTCCCCCATTGGTCTGAAGTATGGCTGTTTGGAACGGGCTTGTGTCAAAAGCCATTAAGTACCACAACCCCCTATTGGCTCTAGGGGTTGGGCAGAAAACCTATACATTTGCTTGCTTTACCCAGCTCTCTCTCTCTCTCTTATCAAATTGATGAAAGACCATCTCATACACCATGAACTGAAAAGGACAACACAAGGGAGAGCACAGTTCGGCAGCCATATTGAGATAGGCATGCGGCCTGTTCTGAAGAAAGCTGACCACAAATCATGACTTAACTAGAGACATTAAGTAACTAACAAGTCTGTGTGCCGCCTGAAACTACACATTACCATTTATCAGGTTGTCCTGTCCCCTCTGCTCTTCTCCCTCTACACAAATGACTGCACCTCAAGAGACCTGTCTGTTAAACTCCTGAAGTTCGCAGATGATATGACAGTCATTGGCCTCATCAAGGATAGTGACGAGTCTGTATACAAACGAGAGGTCGAACAACTGGCCCTCTGGTGCGGTCAAAACTACCTGGAGCTGAACAAGCTTAAAAATGTGGAGATGATAGTGGACTTCAGGAGGAGCCCCCCAGTGTTGGCCCCTCTCATACTAATCAACAGTACTGTGTCTGTCGTGGAAAACTTTAGGTTTCTGGGATCCACAATCTCCCAGGACCTGAAGTTGCCACCAAATATAGACACAATTTTCAAAAAGGCCCAGCAGAGGTTATACTTCCTGCGTCAGCTCAGGAAGTTCAACCTGCCTCAGGCTCTTCTCATCCAATTTTACTCTTCAGTAATCCAGTCTGTTCTCTGCTCATCCATTATAGTCTGGTTTGGTTCAGCCACAAAACAGGACAGAAACAGACAACGGACACTCAGGACTGCAGAAAAAATCATTGGTGCTGATCTGCCCTCCATTCAGGTCCTGGCAGAAAACATCATTGCAGATCCATCACACGCTGGTCATAATCTTATTCAACTACTTCTCCCTGGTAGACGCTACAGAGCACTGTACGCCAAAACTACCAGACACATGAACATTTTTTCCACAGGCTATCACTTTCACGAATACTTAAGTTAATTTCACAGCATCAGAGATAATACTTGTCCAATAAACCAGTCAATAACTATCACCCATTGTACTGAACTGGTCCCCATGTGTATATAATATAACTGCTTATCTTATTTCATTACTCTATATTCCATAGTTTGTATTTATTCTGATTTTGCACTTTGCACAATAGTCTTTTGCACATTTCCTACATACATGTAGATATGTATATACAAATATATATTTCTTTCTTGTATATGTAGAAATGTTACTTTGTGACAGTTGTATACACACATACACATGCACAGAGAGCAAGGTAAAACCGGAGTCCAATTCCTTGTATGTGTATATATACTTGGCCAATAAAGCTGATTCTGATTCTGTATGGTTGCCAGTGTTCACTTGTACTTTGCTTATTGTTATTATTTATGAACATTATCAAAAATACATTATTTAAAGTGTAACTTAACTCCTGCTTGTCCTGTCTTATAGAGTAGAAAGGAAGGTGAGGAGAAGTTATATGGTACAATACCTTATAAAGAGTGGTACGTCTATGAGATTTGAGGCATTCTGACAAAGGCTACACATTACTGTAATAATACAAGAGAGGAAAGACAAAACAACGTGTTACATGGGGATGCTGAAAACTTGCAGTTGCCATAGTGGTGTTGTGAACCTGCGTTTGTCTCAGCGGAGGAAAAGCAGCCCTTGACAAATGTGTCAATCGCGTTGTCAAACGTGTTTCAGCATGCAGCCCTGTTGGGGAGAGTCTCAAAAGAGCTCAGAAATCTAACAATATATATAATTAATTTGAAGAAAACAGGGAGTGTAATAAATAATATGATGATACTGCAAGTCACAGTAATAAAATGATGAGCGTTGCTCGCCTATGTCTGAGGGTTTGTATTCTGCTGTGTGTGTCTGGTGTTACACATGTGCCGACATTTCAATGTGACAAGGTGGGCGGTCTCTGCACCTCAAGCCTGACCCCGCCC
This sequence comes from Polypterus senegalus, assembly GCF_016835505.1. Classification (NCBI taxonomy): domain Eukaryota; kingdom Metazoa; phylum Chordata; class Cladistia; order Polypteriformes; family Polypteridae; genus Polypterus; species Polypterus senegalus. The sequence goes on along the minus strand of NC_053155.1, from coordinate 9,183,745 downwards.
CTTTCCACACCAGTTATCCTTAGATGTGCAGCGGCTAATAAAGACCAACATAAAACTTCATTATTCATGGAGGTGCTATACCTTAGAAAACGCTTTCATTTAAATGTCACTGTAATACTCAAGTGGCAGATGCTTACTTTAAGTGCACTGTTCACTTATTTTGCATGCAACTACAATAATAACAGAATGAGAAGGCACCTTCAGTCACCACTAGAGGGCGCAATTTTGAATTTTCCACATATCCCTATTGGCACAATTGTAAGGTAAGCTTGTGTTTCGCTTTTAGCAGCATAATAATCATCACGTTCAGTAGGTTATCACATTTTTTGTGCATCCACTGGCACATTGGAGGGGACTTGGGGACTTATATGTTGACTTACACCCGGGCCAATGTATGGGTTATGCCAGCACTTGGCGGCTTCTTCATATTTTGGGTTATTGTCAGACTGTCATCTCATCATATGTGCAATCAAAGAAGGTTGTTTCACATTTCCTGTTATGTTAAAATGCTGTAAAATTTAGACATCCAAAACATCACAGATGTATTGGACAGCACATATGTGTGAATAACAGGACCACTGGGATCCCCAGAGGCTGACAATGTAAACCTCAGGTCACACCCCAGCATCTGGTCAGTCCTTTTAAATGACGCTGACATGTGTGCCCAGCTGGGTTATTTTGATCAACGTCCTTAGTAAGGGTCTCACACCACTGACAGAAGAACTTTTTTTTCCATTGTCTTTTCTTAAAGCACAATAAATGTTTGTACTGTATATACTTGTCTGAAGTTTGTTCTTGAACTCATTTTTACTTTGCATCACTCAATTACATATAGAATTTCTTTAAGTGTGATATCGCCACGCTGGTCGCACGTTGAACTCTTGTCAGGATGCAACTTTCAGTTGACTCTCATGGTAGGTTATGAGATTGCAACCAAATCACTGCTACTGCCCTCCAGGATTCACTTTGCAGACCCCTGATTTATGTGAACATCCACTGGCAGACCAGCTGACAGACTGGCTGCTGACATGGTGACAAAAGAAAAGTGACATGGAGACAGGAGAATCTGTGCAGACTCAATGCTGTTGTGCTCACCATCGCCACGCTCTGCATCTGTCAGTCCACCGGTTAAGTGGTGAAGCATCGATTTTCAGCAGAGCTCCACAGCCACTGAGCCACACAGTTCAGAGTTACTTTGCTGGACCTGTCAACCGGATCCATCAAATCACCCGCGGAGGGAGGGAAAGAAAAAGAAAGAAAGAAAGAAAGAAAGAAAGAAAGAGTTTGATTAAACATTCATTAACTGGTCACCAAGTCTGCCCAATCACACTTCAAGCAAATCCATCTGCACAACTTAGTATATTTGTCACAAGCCATCTACTAAAGCAGATGGCCTGCTAGTAGTTTGGGACTGACCAGGACTGAGGGAGTAACAAGAGAGGCACAAGAGAGGCAGATGTTCAAAACAGAAGGTAATTTATTTATACCACGATAAAAAAAAATTAAAGTTGTTGAAGGAAAAAAAGAACAAAAAAAAAGACAAAAATGTATAAATAATCCAGTGATAAGACACAATCAAATTATAAAGAGAAAAAAAAAAGACAAAAAATTGAAATTGGGAAACACCAAGGCTCTTACCCTAATATAATCAATTCCCGTTCATGAAAAGTCCAGGGCAGCCTTAAAATACCAAAATCTAGACTTGGTTTCAGTCCAGGTCAAATCTCAGGAGTCGTTTTTTTTTTGGTCCTCAGGAGCTTAACCCACTCCTTTACAGCAACCAACAGCTCAGCCACTAGGCACCTCTTAGGCTGGCGTGTCTCGCACTACCTACTTTTTCTCCCTTTTCTTTTCTTCCCCTGTTCTTGCGGCCACAACAGTATTTAAAGCCTTTTCCATTGCCAGGATCAGCTTACCTAATCATAGGAAGGAACCATTTAAGTCCTGCCGGGGGAAATTGTACACTGCTAGTACAAATCAAAAATAGCCGACAACAACATCTACATAATAAAACAATAAACAACAAAACAACACCACATTTATACCTAACCTCGAGGTTACTAATAAACAAACTTAGAGATTACGATACATGTACACTACTAACACAACTTGGACTCCCCCAATAGCTGTCGTTTGATCTTCCCAGGCACCTGTGACTGCATTTAGCGTCTGTGCCCTTATTAAATGAAAAAAAAATAAACGATCGAAAAAATGGTATGTTACGCGCAACAATTGCAATCTAACCATATGGTAAAACACCTAGAAAATAAACTAAACAACCGGAGGGTAAGCCCAAAAATCCTAAATGAAAAAAAAAAAAAAATCTTTCTTCCCCCGTGGTAAACTTGCTGATATCTTGTTCACACTTAAACCTTTGACAGTCCTGCTCCATATCCATTTAATCCACCAGGTATCAGCATTACAGTGAGGCTATAGCGTCACAATATTCAATGACATTTTAGATTTATCTCTTATTTCCAATATGTATACAATTCCTACCTCAGATCTAAAGGGACCCACCATCAGCAGACAAAGACTCGGCTCCCGCCATTCCTGTCAGAGTAAAGACGTCACTTCTCATGACATTAAACTATGAATTGGCTAACAACACCACCTTGCCGAGGTCCATTTTCTCGCCCATAAATGTTAAATTAATCAAACCACCAGTCACCAGCCAATTTTAAAAAAACTCAGAACAAAATGAACCATTCCAGCACTACCTCCAATATGATGTAATGTTAATAAAGGCCTTCCTTCCACATTATGTCTTTGGCTCTTCTGTCTCAAGCCACACAGCTAATAAAAGTTCTTAATTATGCTGTCCTTTCATATTGTCTTCTTCAAGTGATGGCACAGACTCCATAATCATTGTACATTTCCTAACCCATACAAACAGCATCCTGCTTGTCTCACTCCATTTTTGGATTTACTGTCATCCGACCTGAGGTCTTCATGCTACCCCTTCTAATCCATCTACACAGATTTCCTACAGCAACCTGTTTCAATGGAATTGAGTGGAACACACATACACTGCTTTCTCAATGAATCTCAGCACTATTATTAACCCAGTAACTTGTTATACTAGTCACATAACCTGCAAAGAATGAAAAAGGGGGTGGCATTTGAGAAAGATGGAAAAAACTGCATGAAGTTCAACCCCCTTACTAACTTTTAAAATGAGAAGTGTTTAATCTCTCTGAAATGAAATGGATGAACTTAAAGCATGAGCGTGCTTTCAGACCGATTAGAGAAATACATTTGTTATGGCATTTGCAGAGACCTCACTAATTGGAAACAATTCACATTAACTCTTAGCGACTGATGGATTTGGTGCACCAGTTCGTATGGAGAGAGACTCGGCCATCACAGGCAAGTCACACTGCATAGGTGTCTGCCTTTATATAAGTAAACAGTGGTGGAAAATGGTGATGATTACAGAAAAAGTGTGCCCAACAGATGTGGAACTTATGTCTGTCTCTCTGCACCCTGTTCAGCTGCTCAGAGAATTTCCACAGATTTTCATCATGCTCATGTATATTCACCTGAGGGCAGTGGTGAGTGAGGTCATTAACACCATTTCCAAAGTGATACAGAGGCTCTCATTCTCCAAACTTTATTTTGGGAGACTTCAACTTGGGTGCACTGAACCAAACACTTCTTAATTTTTACCAGTATGCCAAATGAGTACTTGATCAGTGCTATGGGAACAGCAAAGTTGCTTATGAACAGAGAGCAAAATTGCCAGTGGGTTCATCAGATCATTACTGTGTATCGCTTATTTCAGTTTAAAAACTCATCTTTAAGTGAGAAAAGAGGAAAAGCAACAAATTAAAGTGTGAAATGAGGGCTCCTTAGTGGCTGTTTTGAGCGCGGTGATTGGTCAGTGTTTGAAAAATCCTGTGCTGACATCGATGAACTGACAGACACTGTGAGCTGTAACATACAATTCTGCGAGGACCCCATAATACACATGAAATCAGCCAAAATATAAAATACAAGCCATGGATTATCGGAGATCTAAAGGAACTTCTTCTTTCTGCTGCTCCCAATAGGGGTTGCCATAGTGGATCATCTTTTTCCACATCTTCCTGTGTTCTGCATCTTCCTCTGTTACACCATCACCTGCATGTCCTCTCTCACCACATTCATAAACCTTCTCTTAGGTCTTCCTCTTTTCTTCTTGCCTGGCAGCTCTATCTTTAGCATCCTTCTCCCAATATACTCAGCATCTCTCCTCTGAACATGTCCAAACCAACGCAATCTCGCCTCTCTGACTTTGTCTCCCAATCGTGCAAATCTAACATCTTTAACTCTGCCACCCTCAGCTCTGTCTCCTGCTTTCTGGTCAGTGCCACCATCTCCAACCCATATAACATAGCTGGTCTCACTACCGTCCTGTAGACCTTCCCTTTCACTCTTGCTGATACCTGATGTCTGTCACAAATTACTCCTGACACTCTTCTCCACCCATTTTACCCTGCCAGCACTCTCTTCTTCACCTCTCTTCCACAATCCCCATTACTCTGTACTCCATCCATCCATCCATTAGACAACCCGATATATCCTAACTACTAGGTCACGGGGGTCTGCTGGAGCCAATCCCAGCCAACACAGGAAAGCAGGAAACAAACCCCAGGCAGGACGCCAGCCCACCGCAGTACTCTATACTGTTGATCCAAAGTATTTAAACTCATCCACCTTCGCCAACTCTACTCCCTACATCCTCACCATTCCACTGACCTTCCTCTCATTTACACACATGTATTCTGTCTTAGTTCCTACTGACCTTTATTCATCTCCTCTCATATCTCCACCTTTCCAGTTTCTCCTCAACCTGCTCTCTACTCTCGCTACAGATCACAATGTCATCAGCAAACATCATAGTCCACGGGGACTCTTGTCTAATCTTGTCTGTCAACCTGTCCATCACCATTGCAAATAAGAAAGGGCTCAGAGCCGATCCCTGCTGTAATCCCACCTCCACCTTGAATGCATCTGTCATTTCTAACGCAGACCTCACCACAGTCACACTGCCCTCATACATATCCTGTACAACTCTTACATACTTCTCTGCCACTTCCTCATACAATACCACAACTCCTCTCAGTCACCCTGTCATATGCTTTTTCCAGGTCCACAAAGACGGAATGCAACTCCTTCTGGCCTTCTCTAAACTTCTCCATCAACATCCTCAGAGCAAACATTGCATCTGTGGTGCTCTTTCCTGGCATGAAACCATACTGCTGCTCACTAATCATCACCTCTCTTCTTAATCTAGCTTCCACTACTCTTTCCCAAAACTTCATGCCGTGGCTCATAAATTTTATCCCCTGTAGTTACTGCAGTCCTGCACATCCCCCTTATTCTTAAATATCAGCACCAATACACTTCTTCTCAACTCCTCAGGAATACTCTCACTTTCCAAGATTCCATGAAACAATCTGGTCAAAAACTCCACTGCCATCTCTCCTAAACACCTCGACGCTAGATGGCAGCCCCATGGGGGGTGTGGTGTCTCGGATTCCCACAGGGTTTCATGGGAGATGGAGTTCTCTACAGCTCTGTTGGGATCTGGCGGTGACGCCAGGAGGTGCTCCAGTTGTTCCTGAGCCTGTGTGGGTGGTTCTTACACCACACCTGGAAGTGCAGCCGGAAATGGGTCATCAAAAACCTGGAGCACTTTTGGGTGGGCTATAAAAGGAGCCAACAGCCACCACTCCAGGAGCCAGGTGGTAGTGGATGAAGCTTGCTGGACAGGAGTGGTGGAGTTAGAGCGGAGAGTAAAGTATTGTGCAGTATTGTGCTTTGTACTGTGTTTTTTGGACTCATGGGAATGAAGAAGACGTTCTCTATGAGTGAAGAAAAATAAAAGCATTTATGTTTTTAGCAGTGTGCCTCCTGTGTCTGTCTGTGTTGGGTTGAGCGTTGGTATAACGGCATCAATTGTCACAAGAGCAACAGATTTAAGTACTCTTTTAATCCTAGAGCTATAAGCATTTTAAATTCTGTTACTTGTAATGATGTTGCTAAATGTTAAATTCTGTATTATTGTTTTGTGTACTGTTGAAATTAATTCTTCTTCTTTGAACTAATTTTAATTGTGCGTTTATGCAATGACATTAGTTGTCAAATGTTGTCTTTGTGTATCTGTGGGATATCTCTAACAATGTCTTCTTTTTTTTTTTTTTTTCCTTTTTATTAATTTTATTACAATCCATACAAAGCAATCAAGTTTTTACAAAAGAAAAATTAAGTTAAGAACAGGTTGATCCCCACCCCTGAGAAAGAGAGGAAGCCAAACGGCGTGAAATTTAAGGCTTGTAAACATACCTAAATTAATAAATTCTCTGTGCTTTATGACCTTATTTTAAAATGTTACTGATTAGATCCTGCCATGTTTTGAAAAAGTCTGTACGGATCCTCTAACTGAGTATTTGATTTTTTCCAATTTCAAATAATATAACACATCGGTTTCCCACTGACTTAAAAGAGGAGAGTTTGGATTCTTCCAGTTTATCAGAATGAGTCTGCGTGCCAACAGTGTAGTGAATGCAATCACAATTTGTTTGTCTTTCTCCACTTTAAGCCCCTCTAGAAGAACCCCAAACACAGCTGTTAATGGCTAAGGAGGGATTGTGAGTCCAAGGCTGTCTGAAAAGTAATTAAAAACTTTTGTCCAGAATAATGTTAATTTGGTGCAGGCCCAAAACATGTGACCCAGTGAGGCTGAGACTTGGTTGCAATGTTCGCAGTTTGGATCATGCCCTGGAAACATTTTGGAGAGTTTTAGTCGAGACAGATGTGCTCGATATATAATTTTGAGTTGTATAATTGTATGCTTTGCGCATATGGAGCTTGAGTGAATTCTCTGCATTGCTACTTTCCACTCCTTTTCTGATATATTAATTGAGAGATCTTTTTCCCAGTGTACTCTTGGATCTTTGAAAGGGAGGGATTGTAAAAGGATTTTATATATTGTAGAGATGGAGTCTAAGTCCTTGAGATTGAGCAATATTTTTCCAGCATGGATGAGGGTGCAAGATGAGGAAAATCTGGAAGATTCTGTTTAACAAAGTTCCTGATTTGAAGATAGTGAAAGAAATGTGTAGGTGGAAAGTTAAATTTGGATTGTAATTGTTCATAGGATGCAAAGACGTTGTCTATATAAAGATCTCTAAGGAAGTTAATCCCACTTTTTTCCAGATATTAAAAACTGCATATGTTTGTGAAGGTTGAAAGAGGTGGTTCTCTTGCAGAGGTGCCACAGATAGAAGCTTCTCCGTCTTAAAATGCTTTCTACATTAATTCCAGATTCTAAGTGAGTGGAGCACAATTGGGTTATTAGTGTATTGCCGATAACGTGTGTTTATTGGAGCACAGAGCAAGGAATGCAAAGAAGTAGTGCAGGATTTTACTTCTATTGCGGTCCAGGCCTGTGTATGTTCATCTATTTGTGTCCAGGTTCTTATCGCCTGTATATTTGCTGCCCAGTAATAAAACTGGAAGTTAGGTAGAGCCATGCCACCTTCTGCCTTTTGTCTTTGTAGGGTCGCTCTTTTGATGCGTGGATGTTTAGAATTCCAAATAAATGAGGTTATTGTTGAATCTAATTGCCTAAAGAATGATTTATTAATGTATATTGGGATGTTTTGAAATAAAAAAAGGAGCTTAGGAAGAATATTCATCTTAACAGTGTTAATTCTTCCAGCTAGTGTGAGATGAAGGGTTGACCATCTATGCAAGTCTTGTTTAATTTTTTCCATGCAGATGGTGAAATTTTGTTGATAAAGAGCTTTATGTTTACTTGTGATGTTTACCCCGAGGTATTTAAACTGTTCTGCAATAATAAAAGACCAGAGATCTTTTGAAATTCTGTGAGTGCTGCTAAGACTGCAGGCACAGAATTTTCTGGGTCTGATATATACAGTACCATATCATCTGCATATAATGACATTTTCTGTTCCAGTCTGCTAATCCCCTTTATCTGATCAGTATTTCGACAATGTATTGTCAGTGATTCAATGGCAATCGCAAACAGCAGCGGTGACAAGGGGCATCCTTGTCTTCTACCACGTTCTAGTTTAAAGTAGTCTGGGTTAGTATACAGTAATTTATTCCATGCACAAATGTTTGGGCCAAACCCAAACTTCTCCAATGTAGTAAAAATGTATTTCCATTCAATCATGTCGAATGCTGTTTCTGCATCCAACGATAATAATATTTCTGGGGTGTTTGATTTAGCTGGTGAGTATATTACATTAAACAGGCGTCGGAGATTTGAAGATAGGTGTCGGCCCCTAATAAATCCAGTTTGGTCTTGTGATATTACCGAGGGGAGCACTTTCTCCATCCTTCTAGCTATGATTTTAGAGAGTATTTTAACGTCGTTATTCAGAAGTAAAATTGGTCTGTATGATGCACATTGTAATAAGTCCTTATTTTGTTTTGGAAAAATGGTGATTAGTGCTTAGCGAAAGGTTAGAGGAAGAGATTGGTTATCTCTGACTTCTGTAAATGTTGCTAGTAGGAGGGGAGCTAGCTGAGTGGAAAATTTCTTGTAAAATTCTGCAGGGTAGACATTAGGGCCTGCTGTTGTCCCGCCTTGGAGTGACTTTAAAGCATCTAATAATTCTGAAAACCCCAGAGGTTTATCAAGTTTCTCCACACTAAAAGTGTCTATTTGTGGTATCCAGAAATGCATTAGATTGTGTATTGTCTTCTTTAAACTTAGTAGTATATAGGGATTTATAGTAGTCTCTGAAAGTGTGCATTATATTTTTGTGGTCTATGATTTTTGTCTCCGTTCGTGTTGGTGATTACTGAGTTTGTGTTGCACACTTCTTGCTTGTGAATTTGTTGAGCTAAAAGCTTATTAGCTTTCTCTCCATGTTCATAGTAATGATGTCTGGATTGATAGATTAGTTGTTCAGTTTCTTTAGTTGTCAAGAGGTTTAATTCTGAATGTGGAGCCTGCCTTATCTTATGTAGAATCTCGCTTGGTAGTCTGGCGTGTTCTTCGTCTATTTTAGTAATTTTGCTTTTTATCTCTGCTACTTTCCTGGCTTCAGATTTATTTCTGTGGGATAGATATGAGATAATCTGTCCTCTTAAGAAGGCCTTGAGAGTTTCCCAGAGTATTCCTGCAGAGATCTCGGGGGATTTATTTGTCTCTAGAAAGAATTTGATTTGTTTGGATATAAATTCCATACAATTCTCATCAGCTAATAGAAGCGGGTTGAGGCGCCATCTGTGGGGTGAATGTATGGGGCTTAGTAATTTTAGCTCCAAGATCATAGGTGCATGGTCAGAAATAACAATAGCATCATATTTGCAAGATTTAATCTTAGGCAAGAAGTTATTGTCTATAAAGAAGTAATCAATCCTTGAGTAGCAATGATGTACTGGTGAGTAGAAAGAATATGTTATTGAATTTGGGTTTAAAAACCTCCAGGGGTCTGATAAGTTGTGATCAGTTATAAACTTTGTAGTTATCTTTGCGGTTTTAGATGCCGTTCCCCCTGTGGAGGAAGTCCTATCTAAAAGTGGATTTAGAACACAATTAAAGTCCCCAGCCATTATAACTTTATGAGTGTTCAGATTGGGAATGGATGCAAATGAATTTTGTATAAATTCCTTATCATCAACATTAGGTGCGTAAACATTTATCAAGATCATTTTACAGTTAGATAAGTCTCCCATGACCATTACATATCTCCTTTCAGGATCCAATACTACATCTGATGCTTCAAATGGCACTGTTCTATGTATTAGAATTCCCACACTTCTAGTTTTCTTCATAAAACTAGAATGGAATATTTGGCCAGTCCAGTCTTTTTGCAGCCGGAACTGATACTTGCTTAGTAAGTGTGAATAGGTCTCCTGTATAAATACTCTTTTAGCATTTAGACCTGTTAGGTGAGAGAGTACTTTCTTTCTCTTTAATTCATGATTCAGGCCTTTATCATTCCAGCTTATGAAGTTAACTGTCTCATCATGGAGACACTGATTCTGAGTTTTGTCTTCTTTTTTTGTACTTTCCTGCGGCAAACAAATTTCCCTCTGGGACGATGAAGTCTACTAACCTAATTTAACCTAAACCATCTACTTCAGGCTACAAATCCGTTGGAAGACATCCATAGAAAGGAAGAACTCTATGATATATGAATGACCTGATATGGCAAAATGAAAACACCAACAAGCCATAACAGTGAATAACATCTGTTAGTGCTAAGGTTTGGCTTCTTATTAGGCAGCCAGGTTGGAACAAAAACCCGCAGCCTCTGTGTTCCTTCAGGACTGATGTTGCAGACCCCTGATCCATTACTAAGTTACTCCATTTTGCTAAGATATACTGTATAATTAATACAACAAAAGCTGACAACATGAAATCTGGAGAGAGGATGAGGACATAAAATCTGACAGGGAAAAAATGAGGAAGAAAATGGGACGAGCATATGAAAGAGACAGATACATATTTGAGACACTGATAAAGTTTGAATTCGCTAAACTTTATGGGAAGTTTGCGAGAATCTTCTGAATTTGCCTTGTTTAGGTTAACACTAGAATTACCTTGAACCTAAGAAAAAACTTGTAGTCAATGTCGCACCCTAACGCGGGTTCTTTTTCTGCAGTTAGATTCTTGACAAGAAGTGCACCTGTTCTGTTATATTTGTACCTTTTGTGAAAGTGTTTATTTGATATTTGGACTTCAGGCTTCACACACTATACATTTCATGTCTACATTTTGTTAATTATTACTAAAACATGAAAAATGTTTCTGTTTTAACAATGTGTTTACTTAGATCGTTGTAGACACGGAACACACATGAAATGCAAGTATTCCAAATAACAATATAGTATTTATAAAAGGTGTGATTTTGCTTGACTTCTCACTGTATACAACTCTAAGCAACTGACACGCAGGTAAACAGACTTGAGCTGAGAAAACTGTGCGGCAGTGGGGGATGTGATAGCAGGCTGCTTGCTGTTTGCTGCTTATCGACAAATTTATAGGGCAAAAGACGCTGACGGAGAGGTGCGAAGAGATTTAAGGTGGGATGGATCTGCAAGTTTTTTTTTTTTTGTAGACTCTGGTAATTCTAGCGTTTAATGGAAAAATGTTATCTTGGTAATCTGATTAATGTGTGATTTAAAGTTTAGGTCATTGTCTATGATTACACCTAAATTCTTTACTTTCTCCATGACTGTTAATGCTAAATGATCAAATTTATCACCCTCTTCATTTCCATTTTTATCAATGACTAAGAAGCCCTGATAAGGGCTGTTCGGTCCCTGTACAACCGGTGTCAGATCTTGGTTCGCATTGCCGGCAGTAAGTCAAACTTGTTTCCAGTGAGAGTTGGACTCCACCAGGGCTGGCCTTTGTCACCAATTCTATTCATAACTTTTATGGACAGGATTTCTAGGTACAGCCAGGGCATTGAGGCGGTTTGGTGGGCTCAGTATTGGGTCACTGCATTTTGCAGATGATGTTGTCCTGTTTGCTTCATTAGGCCATGAACTTCAGCTCTCTCTGGATCTGTTCACAGCCGAGTGTGAAGTGGCTGGGATGGGAATCAGCACCTCCAAATCCAGACCATGGTCCTCAGCTGGAAAAGGGTGGAGTGCCCTCTCAGGATTGGGAGTGAGATCCTGCCCCAAGTGGAGGAGTCCAAGTATCTTGGGGTCTTGTTCACGAATGAGGGAAGAATGGAGCGGGAGATCAGTGCGGCGTCTGCAGTGATGTGGGCTCTGCATCGGTCTGACCTGGGGAAAAAGGAGCTGAGCCGAAAGGCAAAGCTCTCAATTTGCCAGTCGATCTATTTTCCTACCCTCACCTTTGGTCATTAGCTGTGGGTAGTGACTGAAAGAACGTGGTTGCGAATACAATCGGCTGAAATAAGTTTCCTCTGGAGTGTGTCTGGACTTTCCCTTAAAGACAGAGTGAGAAGCTCAGTCATCCAGGAGGAGCTCAGAGTAGAGCCGCTGCACCTTTGCATCGAGAGGAGTCAGATGAGGTGGCTTGGGCATCTGATCAGGATGCCGCTTGGACTCCTTCCTGGTGAGGTGTTCTGGGCACGTCTAACCAGGAGGAGGCCCCAGGGAAGACCCAGGACACGCTAGAGGGACTATATCTCTCGGCTGGCCTGGGAACACCTTGGGATTCCCCCAGAAGAGCTATTAGAAGTGGCCGGGGAGATGGAAGTCTGGGCCTCTCTGCTCAAGCTGCTGCCCCCGCGACCCGATCTCAGATAAGCTGAAGAGGATGAATGGATGGATGGATGGATTAATGACTAAGATTTGAGTAATGACCAGATTTAAAAATGTATATAAACTGTATATTGTATATTAAAGAATGACATTTCATAAACAGGCTATTTATATGAACACACAGAGCACCAGTGACACTGTGATGATTCTTCACTGTGGCCCACAGCTCCTGTAGATCTGCACTGTGAATCTCCATGCGTACTTGTTTTTTCCTCCACTAGGTGGCTCTCTTATACACTGGCACACTGTGAACTCACTTATATTTACAAACTTTCATTTCCAAATTTCTTCTTATTTCTCAACCTCTCAACTTTATTCTGGAAATGAAATTTAACTGTAATCTCAGTATTTCAAGTTCAACTCTGAGATTTGAGGAAAAGGATTCTTTTTGAGCAGAACTCCAAGCACTATGTCTGCCAAAGACCAGGAATTGCCCATCAATGGCCTAATATCACCACTACGATGAATTGTGAGGATGACAGCATAAGGCTGTGAGGACAGGGAGACTGGGCAGAATTGAGGAAAGGGGGAGTGCAGTCAAATACAAAGAGGTCCTTGAGAATCACCTGCTCCAGAGTGCACATCATGTCATCTTTCATCATAACAGTAACCCACAGCATGCAGCCAAGAGAACACTGGAGTGGCTTCAGGACAAGTATCTGAGTGTCTTTGAGTGGAGCAGCCAAAGCTTGAATTTAAACCCGAAAGAACATGTGTGGAGAGACCTGAAGAGGGCAGTTTAGGGATGCTTCCCATCCAATCTAATGAAGCTTAAGAGAGGAAGAATTGGATCAACTGCCCAAATCCAGCTGTAAAAAGATGGTTGTGACTTAAACAAGAAGACTCGAAGGTGGAATTGCTGCCAAAGGAGCTTTTAACAAAGTTCTGAAATAAAGGCCTGAATACTTTTAGGAATGACAGGTTTTAGTTTATGATTTTTAAAAAATTTGCAACCCTTTATGAAAACATGTTGTCCCTTTGTCATTATTGGACAATGAGTGTACATTGAAGGGCTGTAATAGCACATTTATCAACTTTTTAATTAAATTTTCAACGCAATAAGGTCTCAGTCCTTTCTCAATCCTCTGTGTATCTCTCAGCCTCTCCATTAGTGACTCGTTGGATTTTGTAGATCGATTTTAGTTTATCTATTTAGAGCAGGCCTAGTTAAACATTCATTCTGAATCTGTTGGGTTTCTTTTAGAAAGTGTGTGCCTGGTTGCAGGGCTCCACGAGACTGAGGAAGGTTGAGTCATGAGGTGAGATGTGGAAGCACATGGACTTTATCACAAAAGGTGGCCGCCATCCATGGTCAGTTCTCATCACTCCTGTCAGTTTGTGTTCTCCTCCTGAACACACCACTACATTCTCCTCTTTCTGTCTTCTCTCCATCACTGAAGTCTCCAGCCTCCTCCCTGGTCACCATACTGCCTGTCCACTTGTTCTCATCCCCTCATTAATTTCTGAAGTGACACACATCATCAACACCTCACAGGCACTTTTACTACGATGGTCAAACAGGCCCTAATAACTCCACTTCTTAAAAAGCCTGTCTCAAGTAAGCCATTATAAAACAGTCTCTCCTCTCCTTTTATCCAAACCTCTTACACACGCTGACTTTAATTAAGTCTTTTGAGTTATTTAAACCCAATCAGTCAGACTACCCGCTGAAACGGCTCAGCTGACTGGTGCTGATATGTTATGATTGGCTTGACCTACCACAGTGCCATTGTCCTCGGTCTCTCCTCTGCCTTTCACACAATTAAACATCAGATCCTCCTCCTGACCTCAGCTTCACTTGGACTGCTCCCTACACCTCGGTCAGGTCCTACCATTGGTGCAGGGGGATGCCCCAAAGAGTGGCACATGGTCCTCTGTGGTTCTTTCTATACACCACTTCAGGAGACCCTGTTATCCAGTCCCATGGATTTTCATATCATGATGCTCTATACCAGTGGGAGCAACCTTTTATCCCCTGAGAGCTACTTTTACAAAATGAAAATGGCTGAGAACTACTCCTGTTTTCTAACGTTTATTCTCATAGTTTATTTCAACTCAAACAAACTGAATAAGCTTATTTTGTCTGAACATTTACACAATGTTGGTGTCCACAACTGAAATTTTGCATTAAAACATCACAAATAATATTTAGTGCACTTGCAAGTGTATTCTGAATGTCTGTATCATTTTCTAGTGCATCTCGCTCACACTATTGAATTAAAACCTGAATGCTGTCAAAACAAAACAATGCAATTCCAAATACACAGTGTGGTAGTTCAGCCACACACAGACAGGCGGACACAGAACGTTCCACAACACACGATATTTCTTTCATAAATCCCACACACAACACAGTGTCCTGCACCAAACACCTTTCTTTCATCCTTTTCTCTCCCTTCCAGACTTCTCCTGCTGCCTTTCCACCTCTTCTCCCAAGCGTTGCCTTCTTCCTCCTGACTCCAGCTCGTCTATTCGAGGGAGGCGGCCTCTGTTATAATCACCCGGCTGTACTCCAGGTGCTCTCTGACAACCTTCCAGTGGCACTTCCTGGTGTGGTGGAAGTGCTGACATCCAGTGCTCCACAATCCTCCGGGTGCCCCCCTGTGGATGCCATGGGCTGCAATAGAGTTGAGCTTCCATGCTCGGTTCTCATGGTCCCTATACAGACCAGGGCGGTTGCCATCTCGTAGTCCAGGAAAAGTATAATCCCTCTCCTAGTCCTTCTAGGCGCCCAAACTGGGCATGGGTCCTGGCCGTTCGCCACAACAGATATGACTTATTCATTTGTCATTTTGTTCCATGTCACTGTGTCACTTTATTCACATGTCCAGTTGCCTGTGTGATATGTTTTTTAGTTAGTAAGATGACGGGCACTAAGGTGAATGGTTGAGTGTAGCCACTTAGGTTCACTGTTCTGGAGTCATTTTAATGTCCATTGGTCCGTCTTCTTCTGAACTTTGATTTCATGACATTCATGTCATACTTACAAAGGTATGGAGACCCAAACAAATCAGACATTTTCAGAGCTGCTTGGTGAAGATTCTTCTAGTTATCTGGCTCTGCTAAGCTCCAGAAATGCTGTTGAGACTAACTGCACATTATTTTGAAGGTTTACTAATATATAATATATAAAATCCAATGTCTCTCTGTATATCTGTCTGCTTTTCACAAGAGAACTACTTAACGGATTTAGAGCGGGTTTTTTTCTATAATTTGCTCGAACGTTCTGGTTGATTTTGCAACTTTTCTCATTTCGCTCTGTATCAGAGTTCGCTCGCAGTAGCAATTTATTTGTGCAAATCCGAGTGAGAGGCCAAATAATATTTGATATTTCAAATAAAGTGTTACTTAGGTCTTGATGAGTTTGAGTCCGGTGTGGAATATGGGCGGCCAATCATCCCGGCCAATACCCACAGGCCACCAGGTGTAGCCCTCCCTGCAGCATTGAGGTGCCCCGAATGCCAGCAGGGAATTATGTAACATGGAGTTTTTATCCACAGCCCTGCTGGATGCCAAGGGGGCCGCTTGAAGGCGCTGCAGGGAGGAACAATAAAGGTTTTCCCTACAACCCGGAAGTGTGTCCGAGTCACATGGACAAAGGGAATGACATGCTTCTTCCGGGTTGAAGAAGAGGAGTTTTTATCTGACTCAGAAGTGCTAGGAAGTCACATGGACTGCAGGTTCAGAAGCACTTCCAGGTCAAGGACTATAAAAGGACAATGGGAAATCCCAGACGTGGAGCTGTGCTGGGTATAAGGGTGGCAACATGTCTGGGATTGGAGGATTATTGATTATATGAGTATTGTGGAGAGGAGGGTGCTTTTTGCACTGTTTATTAATAATAAAGTCGATTATTGGACTTTAACCTGGTGTCTCGCTTCTGCTCTGAGGGTTCAAGGGGACAACAGCGCCCTCTATTTGTCACACCGGATATTCTCTCAAGTGTATGCCACATTGAAATAAGATTGCAATTCAGATTGTGGATCGTGATTCTGTGTTAAAAGGATTGTGATATGATTTTTTGGAAAGATCGCCCACCCTTAATTTGACTAATCAAGTTATGGATGGATGGAAGTTTTCAAATTTATAGGATTCATTAACCCTTTGGTGAGCTACTTGGAAAGGGATTGTGAGCTACCAGTAGTTTGTGAGCGACGTGTTGGAGACCCCTGATCTAAACCAATGACAAACAGCTGTGCTTGTTGTCCCTTCGGATGACCACACAATGTCAGATAAGAATCTCAGCATGTCTCACTGATATCTCAAACTTGTTGAAGGCACAATGTCTACATCTCCACCTGCCAAAATGGAGCTCCTTGTTATATCCTCCATTCCATCCAGTCAACACCTCATTTCTATTATTACTAACACCCGCAGTGTCAGTATGTAATCTTTGGGTGCTGATCGATCAGCGGCTGTTGTTCATTGACCACAATGCAAATGTCTCTCATTCATGCTGATTCACTCCACATGTGGACCGGCCATTGGTCCTGTCACGTTTGGACAACTGTAACTATTGACTTGCCGGTGTATTATCATGGGCTACCTAATCACTACAGATGATTAAAAAGAAGAGATCACTCCACTTTTCAGGTCATTCAACTTGAAGAACACATTAAGTTCCATCCCTTGATGGTTGTCTACAGAGTAGTCAGTGGGTCAGCACCAACTCTAGGTATGTGGAATTACTCATGAGGTCCTCTGGTCCTCCTCACACACCAGTGATGTCACCTCTGCATGGCAACAAATCTCAGTCCTGACACGAGCTGCCCATCTCCATCTGAACTCGATTATGGTCGATTATGTTTGACGTCTTTTGGATAAAAATGTCTCCAAAGTGAGTAAATGTAAATGTGAAAATCATAAAATACCTCTGAACCAATAAAACCAAATAAAAAAAAATCTTACATTTTTTATTTAGAAAGTTTAAGAACAAATCGAAAATGCTTAGGTACAAAAAACTGAAAACTATAGGAGGCGTCTAGAGGCTGTTAGATTTGCAAAAGGAGACTCAACTAAGTATTGATGTCATATCTCTTTTAGGGTGCCCAAATGTATGTACCTGTCTAATTTTGTTATGATGCATATTGCATGTTTTCTGTTAATCCAATAAACTTTCTATTATAAAAAAAAATTCTTGGGAGGAAGACGAGACGTGATCTTCTCGGAAGACACTTTGAAGTCCCATGAGACAAAAGGACAG
Source organism: Polypterus senegalus (assembly GCF_016835505.1). NCBI lineage: Eukaryota > Metazoa > Chordata > Cladistia > Polypteriformes > Polypteridae > Polypterus > Polypterus senegalus. The sequence continues at coordinate 9,166,272 of NC_053155.1, read as the reverse complement.
CTGCTGTACAGGATTTTAAATGATCGATGCACAGCGCGACAAGCAGAACATGCAGCTCGGCAGCAGCAGCACCAGAAAGACAGCAGCTGATCCGACCGCATCTCCTTAGCGTGTGTTCAGCTCCCCCCCTTCACAACATGAGCAGTATTATACGTCCTGCGAGTAAGAGATTTAACCAGGCCTGGGGCCAGAAATAAAGGACAAAGAGTAGATGACAAAGTAGAATGTCGTAAAGAATTCAAAAACATTGCCGTGGTATACATTCAGAGCAGGTTAGAGATAATGAAAGTACGAAAATTCAAAATTCTCAAAAAAAGAATAGTAAAGATTGCATTAGCATACACAATCGGAAATTATTACTCGGTGAAATAACGGAATAGCGAAAAGAGATCAAATATATTATTTGGATTTAAACTTTAACTCGGAGACTTGTAGATCATCTAATAAGTTCTGTGCGACAGAGACCTTTAACATTAGATTCTTTTAAGTCACGCCCTACTTACAACTATTTTCAAACATGACCACGGTCATCTAACCTCAGTCGTGTGAATGCTTTTGTCAGGCACACTTTCTGCGCTTTCAGCTCTTATAAATTTTATTAGGACAATAATTTTATATGTTGTAGATGACACGTCAACGACTAAGCGAAGAACAAAGAGCATGGACAAACATTTGAGAAAGTTGTTCAATTTATTAGAGAGAAAGAAACGATATTCACTCACAGGCAGTTTATATGTTTCGTTGTCACGATGTAAGTCCAAACACGGAATCAAAATTCAATACGATCATGAAGAAAAGTTCATTCAAAATATTGTTTTAACTTAAGTTTTAAAGTAAAAGTGATAATAATGCATTTGTAACAATTCCCATGAAAATAACAATCTCTGAAAGTTGTACAGTATATCCAGTTAACCAAACCCAAGGGTGGGTGAGCGAAGCGAGTGGGAGGCGGGGTGGTGGTGGGGCGTTTATTGTACAGGGGTGCGGGGTGTGAGCCCTCTAGTATTCTTTAAAATAAAATATATACTCAGCAAAAAAAGAAACGTCCTCTGACTTTCAACTGTTTTTACTTTCAGTAAACTTAATGTGTAAATATTTGTATGAACACTAAAAGAGTCAACACCATAAGACAAACTAAAAATGTTTCACAATGTGTCCCTGAATGGAGGGAGGCTCAAAATCAAAAGTACCAGTCAGTATGTGGTGTGGCCACCAGCTGCTTGAAGTACTGCAGTGCATCTCCTCCTCATGGACTGGACCAGATTTGTCAGTTCTTGCTGTGAGATGTTACCCCACTCTTCCACCAAGGCACCTGCAAGTTCCTGGACATTTCTGGGGGGAATGGCCCTAGCCATCGATCCAAATTGATCCCGCTCCAGGGTGCAGGCCTCGGTGTAACGCTTATTCCTTCGACGATAAACATGAATCCGTCCATCACCCCTGGTGAGACAAAACTGTGAGTCATCAGTGAAGAGCACTTTTTGCCACTCCTGTCTGGTCCAGCGAAGGTGGGTTTGTGCCCATAGGCGGCGTTGTTGCTGGTGATGTCTGGTAAGGACCTGCCTTACAACAGGCCTACAAGCCCTCAGTCCAGCCTCTCTCAGCCTATTGCGGACAGTCTGAGCACTGATGGAGGGATTGTGTGTTCCTGGTGTGACTTGGGCAGTTGTTGTGGCCATCCTGTACCTGTCACGCAGGTGTGATATTCGGATGTACCGATCCTGTGGAGGTGTTGTTACACGTGGTCTTCCACTGCGAGGATGATCAGCTGTCCTTCCTGTCTCCCTGTAGCGCTGTCTTAGGCGTCTCACAGTGCGGACATGGCAATTTATTGCCCTAGCCACATCAGCAGTCCTCATGCCTCCCTGCAGCATGCCTAATGCACGTTCACGCAGATGAGCAGGGACCCTGGGCATCTTTCACAGTCGGTAGACAAGTCTCTTTAGTGTCCTGCGTTTTTAGAACTGTGACCTTAAATGCCTACTTTCTGTAAGCTGTCTTAACGACCATTCCACAGGTGCATGTTAATGAATTGATTATGGTTAATTGAACATGCATGGAAAACATTGTTTAAACCCTGTACAATGAAGATCTGTAAAGTTATTTGGATTTTTAAAACATTATTATTGAAATACACAGTCCTGAAAAAGGGACGTTTCTTTTTTTGCTGAGTATATATATTTTCACTTTTACAATGTTATTAATAAACAGATCATCAATAAGGAATAAGAATATCTTTAGAAGTTAAGTGAAGCAAAGCATCCTTATTCTACATTGCAGCATGTAGTGGCTCAAAATACCAGGACTACCAAGGCTCAACACATACAGAACAACATGAGATATGATCAGAGGTATTTAATTAGAATTTATTAAATGAACAGATTTAACAAATATCAAATGTACCAATTACTTTTTAAAAAATCTTTTAAATTAATTAAGGAATTCAAACAAAATTGGGACAAAAACTAAAGCTCACTTAGACCATTTGACTTTCAAAAATACCTAGCCATTATTAACAAAGCATTAATTAAAATAAATGTTATTTTACCAAATGGAATCTTATAACCTAAAAAATGTTTTGGTCAATATTCATATTTTTTTTAGATTGCCAAATCTTTAATCGTGAGCTTTGGAAAGTGACCACTAGTGGGAGCAGTTACAGAAGAGTGTCACAGCTCTTAAAGTCATATGACTGTGTGACTGATTCACCCTTTTGGTCTCTCATTAATGTAAAAAATGAATTGATATTAGCTAGCAATAACATTTACGTGCATCTGTTCAAGTGTTTCATTTTTATGTTTTTAATTTATTCTTACTTCTTTTATGGTGCATGTTATACTTCTTCCCACCTTTCCCAAATGTTTACTATGGTAAGTGTCCACTAGAAGGCAGCGCAGTAAAACCCCTGAGTCGTTTTCATGAAAGTCGACAAACGCCTGACTGTTTGATTGTTTCTTCGTTTCTTATTTCATGTTTGTGTTCTCAAGAATATTCATTAAATGCTTTGAAGTTTTAGATTCCTGCTTTGCACACTGACACTGAGGTCATACAGCCAACACATTATTCAGCAGACGTTTGTCAAGAAACACGACAGAGACTCCTTTACACCAACAGCAATATACCTATAGACGGCCTCAGTGGGAATGGAACAGCCAAATCAGAAATGTTCTTACTCTTTCTGGTGTATATTTGAAAGGGTTTGTAATATCTTGTAATATAAATTTATTTTAAATAATTAATTTCTGTAAAAAGCCTAATTTCATTCTAAATAAACTTCAATCTATCTGTTATATAGTGCCTTTTCTATCTATCAGGCTCTAGTGTAGTAGTAAAGTTGGACAATTTAACAGAGCAACGGGCACTAAGCAAACTCCTGTCAATCATGGAGAATCCACTGCATCCACTGAACAGGATCATCTCCAGACAGAGGATCATCTCCAGACAGAGGAGCAGCTTCAGTGACAGACTTTTGTCACCGTCCTGCTCTGCTCCACTGACAGACTGAGGAGATCATTCTTCCCCCATACTATGCGACTCTTCAAATACACCCGGAGGAGTAAATGCTAACATTATTCAAAGTTATTGTCTCTTTTTACATGCATTTTTATTACTTGTTAATTTAATATAGGGTTTTTTTTTGTATCAGTATATTGCTGCTGGATTATGTGAATTTCCTCTTGGGATTAATAAAGTATCTATCTATCTATCTATCTATCTATCTATCTATCTATCTATCTATCTATCTATCTATCTATCTATCTATCTATCTAATTTTCTGTGTTAAAGTTAGAATGGCCATAAGACGCAGTATTTTGGTAAAGGACCAATCACTGAACTCTTCTGTCCATCCCTTCTCTTTATCTACTTTTCTATTTCAGGTTTGTGGACAAGGCAGGGCCCAACACTGAGTGGGTGCCCGTCCATTGCAAAGAACACACACACGTGTGTGTCAGCTGATCAAGAATTCATTTTTTCAGGATGTCGGAGTTTCCAGTGTAGTGACAGTAGTGACAAATCTGGTAACAAGACGGAAAAGATGCAGTGTAATGTATCAGTAACATTGGATGACTCAGTTAAACATCAGACTCCAAAAGTCCTCTTCTTCAGACAATCACAGCGAGTTCATTCAGAAGTGATTTGAGCCCCTGGTGCAAAATGTCTAGTGAGAGGACAACACTCTAGTCACATATAGTCACTATACCAGAGCTCTTGATACTTAGTCTATATAGTGCCTTTCAGTAGTGCTGCTCCAGCGGGACAACATGACTGTCCTAATTAATAACACTTAGAGGCCGCAGAAGTTACTACTGTGTCAGTCTAAAGGACACGTGGCTGTGAATCAACAGTGACCCCGGCTGGTCAGACTGGTATTTGAAGGTCTGAAGTGTCTCTGCCCCTCACTATTTCACACACAGCTGATTGGCTACTCCAATACGATAATAATGGAGACCCTGAATGCTGCACTCGCCTTGCATTCTCATCCCCAAATTCAGTCACTGAGGTGTTACCCCTACACCCATCCTTTAAAATTGATTTTGACCCCAAACTACAAACACAAAGAGGACCTGCACTTGAGGTGATATCAAGTGACCTTTAGAAGGTACTGGTCAGTGGGCACCTGGTGTCACAGGGCATATAGTTATACTGGACTTATAATTAAGCCCAAACCCTGGAAAAATGGGATCAGTGAAGGGGGTGCTGAAACGGTGCAGGAGGGTCATTGTGTGTGAGACACTATAAAATGACAGTGAGCCAGCAGGCCAGTCCAGATACACACCTACTCTGGGGCTGTAGGGGGCGCTGATTACAATCCATTTGTCATTGTGACGCACAGAGTACTTGGAATGAGAACACAACAAACACCAGGACTTGTCGTTGTCTCCAAGGCAGCTCTCCACACCTTCTCCTTTTCTGCCCAGACCTTTATATGCGACTCCTATCACCACACAGTGTCCAGTGCACTTCACCTCCCAGTAGCAGCGAGTCCCAGTCAGAGCCTCTCTGCACAGAACTTGGACATAGCGGTCAAATCTGTCAGGATGATCAGGATAATCGGTGACTGTCCTCTCACATGTCACCTTCTTGTTCCCTTCAGACAGACGGAGACGTCTGTGTGCCGTGTTGATGTCCAGTGTGAGTGAACAGAAGTCTGAAAGGAGAGAAAAGAAAACGAGTGAGGAAATCTGGGAGACTGGGGGCGGGGCACAACACAGACAATTAACAAGAACCAATCAGGAGCTGCACTGATGAGACTCAAATGTAAAGTACTCATCTGATTGGACAGAATCTGTGGGAATTAAAAATAAAATTATGCAATTATGATAAATGCCATAAGGTCACAGTTCTAGTGGATGGATGGATGGAGATAGATAGATAGATAGATAGATAGATAGATAGATAGATAGATAGATAGATAGATAGATAGATAGATAGATAGATAGATAGAAGTAGCACAGGACGTCAGCAGTGTCTCCATATGTTCAGGTGCTGACTCATTGACTACTCCATAGCCTGGCATCATTCTAACTTAATGATTTGAATTTTAATGTGTGCTGCTACTGAATGCCAATGTAGTTCTCCATCCATCCATCCATTTTCCAACCCGCTGAATCCTAACTACAGGGTCATGGGGGTCTGCTGGAGCCAATCCCAGCTAACACAGGGCACAAGGCAGGAACCAATCCTGGGCAGGGTGCCAACCCACTGCAGGATACACAAAAACGCACACTAGGGCCAATTTAGAATTGCCAATCCACCTAACCTGCATGTCTTTGGACTGTGGGAGGAAACCAGAGCAGACACGGGGAGAACATGCAAACTCCACGCAGACACAGGGAGAACATGCAAACTCCATGCAGGGAGGACCCAGGAAGCGAACCCAGGTCTCCTAACTGTGAGGCAGCAGCGCTACCAATGTGCCGCTGTGCAGCCCCAATGTAGTTCTAATTTCAGAATTAATTTTCAGTGTCCGACTGAGTCATAGGCTTTGCGAAAGTCAAAAGTCAATTCTGCCGTATGCTTCGCTTTTGTCAACTCTTACAGTTGCCTGTTCTTAAACATCTAAACAATTGACTGGGTAAGACCTTCCTTTCATAAATTCATGCTGGCTGTTATTTAGTATGTTATTTTCATTTTGGTACTTTTCTAATTTATTTCTTCTTATAGTTTCTACAATTTTGCATGGCACAGAAGTAAGTTTTACTACTCTGTAATTACCAGATCTGTTTTCTCTGCCTTCATGAAGATTGAAGTCACATTTGCAACTTTCCAGTCCTCAGGTACTTCTCTTATCCATACTGACTGCAATATGCCTTCTGAGGGCTTAGTGTAATGTAGTGAATAAGGCTTTGGACTTCCAGTTCTTGTGGGATCAAATCTCACTATTTGCACTGCATGACCACAGCCAAGTCATTTCACCTGGGGCCTCATGTGTAAATGGTGCGTACGCACAAAAATGTTGCGTATGCCCGTTTCCACGCTCACATCACGATGTATAAAACCTAAACTTGGCATAAAGCCATGCATATTTTCATGGTAGCTCCAACCCTGGTGTACACAAGTTCTCCACTTGATTTTGCAAATTGCCGGCACCCAGCGTCAAAGCAGTGTTTCTGTTCCAGTGTGGTTTCACGTTCTTTTTTAGATCCATATCCCTGACGCGGCTTTATAAATACACTAAAATTAACCGCATATTGTTTATTAGTTTAAGGCATCTGTTTGCAATTAACCTGTAAAAATAATGGTCCACGGAATGGCCAAACTATTCCAAATACTATAGCTGCTTTAGCGTTGTTACTCTTATTGCACCATTTTCTTTTTCTTCTTTCAGCTGCTCCCGTTAGGTTGCCACAGCAGATCATCTTTTTCCATATTACTCTCATTACACCACTCAGAGTATTTATATCACTGTATCTGGGTGTGAATCCAGCTACAGCAGCTGATGGGAGAGAGAATTATCGGTATACAGCATCAAGAACACGCTGCCTCAGCCATGCTGCCTATTGAACTGCTCTCATACGACAAAAGCTTCAGAGCCTTTCCTGTACGGACCTCGCGGTTCAGAAACAGTTTATTCCCATGAACTATAAATGCACTCAATCAGTCCATCAAGTGCTCCTGGTAGAACTGTTTGTACTTATAAGTACAATTACCTCACTGTAAACTTGCACTATAGTTAAAATATCGCACTACCTGAGCCACTTTATAAAGCACATGTTTACATATGATGATGATATCATTTTAAGATGAAATGCAGCAAAATGTTTATTACATTATAAAGATGAAATGTTAACATCATTTAAATAATCTACAGTATATTGTGTGGTGAGCGACTGGGTGTGGTACCCAGCCAGGACGCCCTGAAGGACCGGAGGAGGGAATATGGCTCCTACAGACCATGAGGAGGTGACCCCCTGGTGGCTTTGGGGAACACGGGAAAGGAGCATGGAAGCTCAACCCTATAGGGGCCCATGGTCACCACCAGGGGGCGCACAGATGCCTGAGAAGCCCTGCCCCTCAGCACTTCCACCACACCCGGAAGTGCTGGGGGGAAGACGACCAGGGACACCCGGAAGCAGTGCACAGTTGGCACTTCTTTCACACCAGGTAGTGCCGGCAGGAGCTCATTGGAAGGCACCTGGAGCACGTCCGGGCGGATATAAAAGGGGCTGCCTTCCTCCATTCGAATGTTGGAGTCAGGAGAAAGAAAGACGGAGCTTGGGAGGAGAGGAGTGGAGGTGGACCTAGTGAGGAAGGCATTGTGACAGGCCTGGACTTTGGGGGTGAAAGTGGGTTATGTGCTGTGTTTCACTTGTAAATATTCCTGTAAATAAACGTGTTGTGGTGCTTTTAATGATGTCTACCTGTCTGAGTCCAGGCCATATTCCACAGTGTCATCCCTGATGGGACTCTCTGCCTGTTTCAAGGCAGAGACCCATCTAAAAAAATAATTTTATGCATTTCCCGGCACAGCATGTGAGCCCACACATGCACTACGGGAGTGGTGAGCACACAACCCTGCTAGAGCAACTCACCCCATGGACTACCACTGGTCCACAGAAGGGCCATTTCACCCTGATGTGGGATAACAACAACAGGCGTAGCCAGAGTGCAGCAGGCTTCTATGAGTGTGCCATCGCTGAGGATGTCCAGGATAGCATTGCATCTACGAAGGCCATGCCGAGGCAGGCGCCTCAGACAGACAGGAGATAAGTTGAAGAACCAGACTTGCATTTTGTGTTGCAGGCAGGGACTGCCCGGATCCATGTCAGAGGCACACACGTGCTGATCCGCAGGCTTTTGTCAGAGCGGCAGCAGCAGGAAGAGCTACAGAGGAGGAGTCACAGCAGCTCGGAAAGGCCGCAACAGCTGCGAAGTTGCCCGTAGGCTCGCCACCGCACCAGAAGGAGAAACAAGATGGCCGCGGACCGGAAGTCCCTCCCCGAGATGGGCAAGGGATTGGATGGTGTGTGTTGCGCGCCTGCTGATGATTGGATAGGGACAGGACCAATTGATGTCCGTCCCGAGCCAGGGAAGGATTCAATTGTGCCGAGGGAGAGGCTCCACAGGAGGCTGACTGTCTGTGCTTACTGGTGTCTCTGTACAAGCTGGAGGAGTGCCTTCAGCCCGCAGAGTCGCTTCTGCAGGTAATGCGCATTCTCCGTAAAGAATTGAAGGAGCTGGAGGTGAAGGCAATCGCTACAGTGATGACGCTATGACAGTGGGTGGATCGGCGTGATGCTGGAGTCTTCAGCCAGAGTGATGCGGTGGTGCGGGTAAGTAATACCGACACCATAAAGTAGGGGTACTCAAACTGTGGACCGTGGTCCACAATCTGGACCGCCAAGACGTTTTTGGTGGACCGCGACTGTCTTCTGCGTAAGTCAAAAGTCCGAATGCAAACGCAGAGCTCCGTTCACATAAGATCGACGCCCTTAAGTCGTCATTGGTAGCAAGTTCATCGCTGATGACGAAAGCGACCACCACACAATCAAATGTTACAGAAGCTTCGCTACGCATTTTTTGGATTCATGGAAGACATAAGAAAGCAATTACTGATGCAGAGGTTATTAAAGAATGCATGATGTCTGCTTCTTCGGTTCTGTTTAGCGACAAAAAGTGTGTTGAACTGATTCAGCAGATACCATTATCAGACAGTACTGCTAGTCGTCGTGCAGATGACCTTTCTGACAAGGTCAGTTAATATCAGATCTTAAACAGGCTGAATAGTTTGCTCTTGCGTGCGATGAATCCACTGATAAAACTGACATGTCTCAACTCTGTCTGTTCACAAGATTTTTTGATGGCCATAATTTTGTTAAAGAGTTTCTGACATTACTACCGCTAGCAAAACAGACCCACGGTGAGGACGTGTTTTCAGCATTATCGCAGTTTATGCACGCAGCTGGATTGGATGTAACAAAATGGTTTCCCTTACAACAGACGGGGCACCAGCAATGACTGGTAAAGATAGAGGACTTGTCACTCGTATGAAGGCACTTCAGCCCAACCTTGTTGCTTATCACTTCATCATTCATCAGTCGGCCCTCTGTTCAAAACTTTGTGACGAACTGGCGGAAGTGATGTCTACTCTTGTGAAATTAGTGAATTTATTTACGATGTAATTCGTCTCTGCAGCATCGTCTGTTTCGTTCTTTTCTTAAAGAGATGTCTGCAGAATTTGGAGATTTGCTGCTTCACAATGATGTCAGATGGTTAAGCAAGGGCCGTGTGTTGGAAAGGTTCTGGAATCTCCGTGAAGATGTAGCTGACATCCTGCAGTCCTTGAATACAAAGAAAGCTGCAGAATTTTTTACATTTATTCAAGATAGTGACAAGGTCGTACTGCTGGCATTTCTTGTTGATATTATGGGACATATAAATACACTGAATTTGTCACTTCAGGGTGCAGACAAAACCGTTGTCGAATTGCAAGAAAAATGTTATGCCTTTGAAACAAAACTGAGCATTTTCATCAATGACTTGGAAGGTGGCAAGATGCTGCATTTCTCAAACCTGAAGCGTTGCATGACAGCTGATCAACAGGCATGTTTTCAGTTGATTTCCACATTTCTACATCATTTGAAGGTCGAGTTTGATGAACGTTTTAAGGATTTCAGAAAACTGAAGCCTGTGTTTTTGTTTATTGCTGATCCTTTCATTGTCCAGCCTGACGGTGAATGGACATCTGTGACTGCCTCAATTTTTCCGAACTCAAACTCACTATTGCAAATGGAAGCAGCTGATTTTCAAGCTTCTCACGTTTTGAAAGTAAAATTGAACGAAGTCGGCATAGCAATTTTTTGGTCAAAGTTTGTTCCAGATTCTCAGTATCCTGCTGCAAAGAAACTGGCGATTTCCATGCTCACTACATTTGGTTCAACATATTCTTGTGAGTGTGTGTTCTCCACTATGAACACTATCAAGACGAAACATCGAAGTGTAATTACCGACCAGAACCTCAGGAATGCAATGAGAATTGCACTGACTGGTTACTCATCGAACTATGCTGCCATTATGAAATCGAAACAACAGTTACACACTTTATACTGAGTGACAATCATTTACGTACAAACTGTTGTAATTGGTGTGTTAATTGCAAGTAGTCATGTGACTTTTTTTAATTGTTTTCCATGTTTTGTGCATGTCTTGGTCTTCTGTAAAAATGTAATTATTTGCGTTGAATCCATTACTAGCCTCCTACAGACCTAGACTTACAGTACAAACCTACACGGTAAACCTGGCTATAGCAGACCCCAATGGTTGGTGGCAAACTGAATGTGGACCAGCATTCAAAAACTTTGAGTACCCCTGCCGTAAAGGATAAGGGAGGCCCCAGCAAAAAGAACTGTGACGAAAGTAATTGGATTCAAGTGGGGGGGGGGCTCCAATAGTGGGCGTGGCGGTGGGAGCCGATTGCGTGATGAGGGGGGTGAGAGCGAGAGGGCAGATAGGATGCCTGGTGATGAGTGCTGCGTGTCCTAGTGCCCTATGCCCCGAGTCAGCATCGGTCTCACGCCGCTCTACAGGGGTGCAGACGAGATAGGGTCTATACCTTTCACATAGGGATACCCAAACCGTCACAGCGTCCCAGAGAAAGAGGAGGAATCGAAGGAAGAGAGCTGGTTCCTCTGATAAGGGAGGACACTGCAGAGGCAGAGGGAAACCCCAAAGCTGGCTGAGGTGACGGGGTGCGAGTAGAGGTCTCAGAAAGGGGGCCGAATTAGTATGCGCTGGGGTGCCAGTCAGAGGGGTGGAGCGTTGCTTGTATATGAGACAAAGAGACGCCGAGTGGCAGCGTCAGGGCAATGTCTCCGCCCCTTTTTCCAACTTATGTTTTGCATGACCGGGCCCTTGAGTGTCTACTTCTCAAAGTGGGAGACCTGCCCTCGTGGGACGGGCCGCTGGCCCCTAAGAGTCGCAGCCTGTGGTAGGGCACTGTGGCGAGCGGCTGGGGGTGGTAACCAGCCGGGACGCCGAGAAGGACAGGAGGACAGATTACATTTAATAACATGCTTTAACTCCTATCATCATGAAAATTAGATCAAGTATACATCTCAGTATTTTAATTATTCAGAGAGCTGTAATATCATGAATGTAATGGATTCTGTGTCCTGTCGGAGAAAGAGAAAGCCCATTTAAGAAGCACGTAGTGATTCACACACATAGAGCACATAGAAGATCAAATACAAAAAAAAACCAAAGCATTTAACATGCTACTTTAGTTACGATGGAATTTAAAAAACTAGCTAATTAAATGATTTTAAGATGAAGTTTATGATATTCTACTTTAATGACAAAATAAACTACGTGATTAACGTGGAAATTCTGAGATTAAAGTTGACATTTCAAGCTTATGCGCTACTCCTGCCAGAAATGAGTTGCAGTACTCAAGAAGCGACAAGACCAACGGGTGGGTGTGGTAATCCATCTGCCGGGCATTATCACTTTAAAGGGAAAATTCCAAAAGTAGTGTTAAAACGACTTACACGTAGGAAAAAAACTTACCTGTTTAAACTGTCCAAGAGTGGGGGGTGCTTTTCTGCAAGAGTTTCTAACTTTGGCTTTAGTGAGTTCCTGTAGTGGGATGCTTGTGATAGGTTGGGAACACCTCCAGTTCAGGCCTACTGGAGGACGCTGTGCCTGCCAGTCAATCCAGCTGAACATCTCTATATCCACCTGCCATTATAGCACCGTTAAGAAGTGGGGGGGTGTTTGGTTTGGTTTAGTTTGCTAGGCATGCATGAGTTAGTTGTGAGAAGGGGTTCTCAGAATAAAATCCTGAGGAAAAGCAAAGAAAAAATGAACGTACTTTCCAGAGGGGGCATCGGTTTGCCTGGTTGGAGAGCATTGCGGGGATGCGCTCATGCTTGTGCTCAATCATACGCATGCGAGGCCGCTTCATATCTTCCAGAGGCTGAGCGTAGCACCTGTGCAGGACGTAATGGTGTGAGGGAGCGGCATGATTCCAGATTGGTCCACAAGTACTTCCTGTCTCTAGGGGTCATCTTTGGACTCAGTCGAGTGGAGGGTGTGGTTGGTACTGCTTAGCTTACAGTATAGCAAACATAGCACCAAGGTTATTATAGTTTTGCCTTTTTATATTAGTTTTTATTTCTATATTTTTTCTGACCTTACTTGGAAATTCAGTTTAGGTTTAGTTCTTCTTCATCGTGTATTTTTAATTTTAGTTTAATTTTTATTTTACAAAGACATTTTTATTTTATTTTTATACATATTAGTTTCAGTTTTAGTTTTAGTAATTATAGTATGGTTAAAGAGCTACCATGGAGTTAACTATACTCTTAACGGGTTTGGATATACAGTAATATGAGTTTAATGTTAGTGTAAGCTTGCTACACTATACCACACACTTTACTATTTGGTTGTGTTTTTGTCTGATAAAAACAAGTATAATCAAAACCAGCTACTGAATATGAACAATTTTACACAATTTTATTATTTTTAAAATATTTCTATGTCATTTGTGCTGCTTGTTGACACTTTTTTATTTTCCTTTTATTGCCCAGAATGGAAAATTTGTAATGAAAACTGGTGAATTTTAAGGTGTGAGGGTTTTCTACTCTAAATGTCTACAGCACACAATATATCCTGCTCCAATGACAATGTGCTTATAATGAATGCCTTCAATATTTCATTCAAAAATCTCAAACACTGGGCTTTGTTGTTTTCTATGAGCTATATTGATCACCGATTCCATCTCAGACACAAACAATTTATAGACAGAATTTTGTACCTGCAGGCCTGGAAAGATATAAAAAAAAATAAGAAAATAGATTCTACTGTGTTCTGACAGGTGTGACCATGAAAATCAATTAGACTTGAATGAGTGTGCAGACCCCACCTAGCTGTACTGTGGGAAGCAAAGAAAATCAAGCATGTAGTGTCAAGGTTAGGGGCAGTGAGACTTGAAGAGCCCACCATAAGAACAGTAAACCCATAATGAGAAGAGCAAGAGCAGCTAATAGGAGTATGGACAGGCACAAAATGACAGAAACAGCATCTGCGATTAAGAACAATATATATATTATCTAAACCTGTTTATCCAGAGCAGGATCTTAGGAACCTGGAGCCTTTCCTATCATGTTTGGATGCAAGGCCGGAAAAATCCCTGGTATGCAATATGTATGATATGGCTGATGTTAAGAATAAAAAGAATAGGAAATTTCAACTATATGATTTGAGGGAGAGAGAAATATTGAAAAAATGGTGACAGATATTTTAAAGCATAATTCTGCTACTGGATTATTTTCACAATATCAGGTATTTTGAGCTGTGAATATGAAATAAAAAGATAAATAAATAAATAAATAAATACAAAAACAAATTAGTATGCTTAGCTTTTCATCACTTGGCCGACTCTCTTCGCCTACCTACCTGTAGTTCAGTAGAGACGTTGCCAACGCAGGAATTTTACAAGGTTTGTATCTCTTTGTTGTTAAACAACATTTTTAAATCACTGGTCAGCAACAATATGCTGATCTTGTATGTTATCATATTGTCAGTCTCTCGATCATTGTCATTTTATTTTCAAAAATCGGGAGTGGTCTCCCCCAGACTTTCTCGTGTACTCAGATAAGGGGATGGATATTTGAGGAGTAAACAGCAAGACAATGATTATATTATGTACATTAAAGAACCATCAACAGCAAATCAAATCAAATTAAGTAACGTTGAATGAATTGGACTCTGCAGCTGCATAAATAAAAAAAAAATCAAGTTTGTGCTCAGGTAAAGTACCACTTCCGGTTGAAGGATTTGGCCCAAAAAATAATACAGATCTACAATTCTGGTGTAACAACCTCATGCCAAATTTCATCCATCTATCTACTTTGTAGTTGCGTTTTTGAGTTATCGTGTTTACACACACACAGACATCATTCCAAAAACAGTATTTTTGGACTCGGGAAGTTCTGAAATGTCAAGATTCATCAAAATGTCGAGGTCGTGGGGATCGATCTGTTCTTAACTCAATTCTTCTTTTTGTAAAAACTTGATTGCTTTGTATGGATTGTAATAAAATTATTTAAAAAAAAAAAATGTCGAGGTCAATTTTTTTTTGTGATTAGCATACTGTACTTTCTCTATACTTCATATACTTCAAGTGTGAAGTGACAGGTGAATTACTGTTAACAAAAAGCAGGCACCTGAGAAGTAAACTGAAACAAAGTTTTTGTTGACCAGCATAAAATTCTGATTTTAGCCGTTTGAATTACATCTTGATATACAACAAGTGCAAAGAAAGGCGGCACGCAAATTGCTTTCTATCCCAAATGCTTTACGTGTTCGTATTCAGGTCGCTCTGTCACCACAAATGCTGTGTGAACGAACAGCTGCCCTCCATCACCAGCCTCCGATCACTGCATGTATATTTGCAGGTGGATCTTGGTGGATAGCTTTCAGTTTTAGAGTTTAAAAATTATAAGGGTTAAAAACTAACAGCAAGAATATTCATTCAAAAATGAAAAATAAAATTATTTTAGTAAATTATTATTTTATATCAGTTAGTCTTTCCAGCTACTTTAATAGTTAAGTTTTAGTTTTTTATTTCAGCTTTGTTAATTATTTTATTTCAGTTTACGAAAAAAAAAAATAATAATAGTTTCAGTTTTGATTTTAGTTTTCATTAACTATAATAACCTTGCATAGCAGCTTGTGTCTTATTTGTGTGGGTTTTGTTTTGTATAGAAATATAGTTATCTCCTAGTTATGTTTTAGTTTAAGTGGAGGTATTTATATAGATTTTGGACTTGTGGAGCAGTTTTGGTTTTTCTTGTATAAACACCTTTTTTCTTTTCATATAAATATTTTTGGGATTCATTGGACTTTGTTTTGTAAGAGTGGTGCAGAATAAGTGTGACAGTGGTGAGATCTGCGGTAGGAGTGACGGAGGTGGGATTATATCAGGGATCGGCTCTGAGCCCTTTGTTATTTACAATGGTGAAGGACAGGCTGACAGACGAGATTAGGCAGGAGTCCCTGTGAACTGTAATGTCTGCTGATGACATTGTGATCAGTAGGGAGAGTAGGGAGCAGATTGAGGAGACCCTGGAGAGGTGAAGATTTACTCTGGAGAAGAGAGGAATTAAGGTTAGTAGGAACAAGACAGAATACATGTGTGTGAATGAGAGGAAGGTCAGTGGAATGGTGAGGATGTAGGGAGTAGAGTTGGCGAAGGTGGATGAGTTTAAATACTTTGGATCAACAGTATAGAGTACTGCGGTGGGCTGGCGTCCTGCCTGGGGTTTGTTTCCTGCTTTCCTGTGTTGGCTGGGATTGGCTCCAGCAGACCCCCGTGACCTAGTAGTTAGGATATATCGGGTTGTATAATGGATGGATGGATGGAGTACAGAGTAATGGGGATTGTGGAAGAGAGGTGAAGAAGAGAGTGCTGGCAGGGTAAAATGGGTGGAGAAGAGTGTCAGGAGTAATTTGTGACAGATATCAGGTATCAGCAAGAGTGAAAGGGAAGGTCTACAGGACGGTAGTGAGACCAGCTATGTTATATGGGCTGGAGACGGTGGCACTAACCAGAAAGCAGGAGACAGAGCTAGGATTAGAAATTAGTACATTAGAGGGTCAGGTCAACTTGGACGGTTGAGAGACAAAGCCAGAGAAATGAGATTGTGTTGGTTTGGGCATGGGCAGAGGAGAGATGCTGGGTATATTGGGAGAAGGATGCTAAGGATAGAGCCTCCAAGTAAAAGGAAAAGAGGAAGGCCTAAGACAAGGTTTATGGATGTGGTGAGAGAGGACATGCAGGTGATGGGTATGACAGAACAAGATGCAGAGTACAGGCGATATGGAAGAAGATGATCCGCTGTGGCAACCCCTAACGGGAGCAGCTGAAAGAAGATGAAGAAGATTGGACTTTGTTTTGTGTAGTTTTTTCCTGATCACATTTTCATTATTTAGAAAGACTACAGCATTCTGTAAATACAATTTTTCATCTGTGATTACTTTTCATTTTGGGACAGGCAAAATCAATGTAAATAATATTCACTGTTTTTGATTTGGACATTATGTTTGTGTATTTTGTGCACATGTAAATAAAACCCACTAATTATTTTTGGAAATACCAGTTTGTTGTGTCTGTGTTTCCATGTCTGACAGCTCTCAAGTCCGATCCCAGATGGTCCCTCCCAAAATGTAGTCTGGTGCCAACCTTGCCACTAAATGGGATGTTATACCGGACCAGAAGTTGTGCTGCATACCATGTCAGAAAAGGTTTGATCTTGCGGATGTTGTAGAGTGAACCTGCATGAACGAGAAACAGTGGAAGTGTGGAGAGACAAAGAGAGCTGCTCATTAATCACCACCCTAAGGCTGTGTACTGCTCTTCCATTTCCAGTGGTCTACTAAACATTTAGGGGTCACCCTGCAGGTCAGGGTTACCAGAATATGAAAAAGAAAATAAAAACGAAATACTAACTGCCTGAGAATGTAATGTTTGTAAAGAATTTTCATAAAACTCACAGCTTGATTATTTACTTGCCAGGAAACAAGATGGCATTGACTTCTGAGAAATGTGCAGTTCATGAGAAAAACCATCATGGAGTGAGCGAAAGCTACTTTGTCAGTACGGGAGACAATTCATTTAGCAGAAATTAACTTCAAAATCAAAAAGTGTGGGTTCAAAATAATAAGGAATGTGAAGAAGAGGAGTTGAACTGTCAAAACTCGATTAAGGACTGCATGATGACCGATTGGTTGCAGTTGTAGCCTCAAAGACTTAACATCTCGACTCTGAATTTTGTGCCCAGTCATTGTTTTTATCAGTTCTGCATTTTTTCTTCATGCCAGTTCTTGTTTTCTTCAAATGTCCCACAGACGTGCATGTTGGGTTAATTGGCAAATCAGAATTAGCTTTGCTTGTCTGTGACTGTGAAAGCACCTGACTTAACACAGTGCAACCTGAACCAGATTAGACCAGTCTGACAATGCTGTGTTCAAAATCACTTCAATGTAAGCCCACCACAGCCATAATGGTTGGATAATCTGAATGAAACAGACCGAGAAGATGATCAGCCACTGCTCACCGATCACCGAGTCACTGATTGAATTTGATTGAATGACACAAATCAGTAAACCTTAAGACAAGTCTGTTAAGAAAATGTGTGACATAATGAAAATGTGACATGGACTTGGTGTGTCATGAAAATGAGGGATTTCTGTTTTTACAGGAAAAGTTACGAATCACCATTTTCTATTTTTAACACAGATTACCTCTCTATCTATCTATCTATCTATCTATCTATCTATCTATCTATCTATCTATCTATCTATCTATCTATCTATCTGTCTGTCTGTCTGTCTGTCTGTCTGTCTGTCTGTCTGTCTGTCTGTCTATCTATCTATCTTATAGTGCCTTACCAGTTAGATATGACCTGAACCAGTCCCAAGCCCAACAAGATGTTCAAGCCGCACAGCAATATCTCATGGTCAATGGTGTCAAAGGCAGCGGACAGGTCAAGGAGGACAAGGACTGCAGCGCCGCCTGAGTCAGTAATTATAGAGATGTCATTGAATACTTTCAGGAGGGCCGTCTCAACACCATGATAATGCCTAAAGCCAGATTGGTAGATCTCAAATATATAATTATTGGAGTTAAGGTGATCAACCAATTGATTATAAATAATTCTATCTAATATTTTTGCCAGAAATGGCAATTGGGAAATCGAGTGTAAATTGGCTAAAACTCCAGGATATAATTCTCCATTTTTTAGACAGGGATGCACCGCAGCATGTGCAAAAAATGAGGGCACAACCCCCTCACTAATAGAACCATTGATAATGGCTTCTATTCTATTCTATCTAAACAGCAGCGTACTTCCCAGCTCTCCATGGGCTGGTCATTATGCATCATCTCCTGTTTCTAACTAGCTAACTCTCACCACTTCACCCCCTAAGAGCGCATATGTGGGGAGTGTACTTGTGCAAAATGGCTGCCATAGCATCATCCAGGTGGATGCTACACATTTGTGATGGTTATGGTTGAGGTGGCTCCTCACTCACCATGTAAAGCACTTTGAGTAGTAAGAAAAAGTGACATATAAATTTTAATTATAATTATTATTAGAGCATCTTTCACACCTGTCAGCTACATCTTTTTTATAGCACCAATCATATATGTTATTTTCTCTCTGTTATAGTGCATTTCTTATCATTCTGTTATTTAGTGCCTTTCATATTTGTGTATTATATTCTGTTTTTCTCATTGCTCTATCTGTCTATCATATTATTTCTTTCACATCTCTTACAATATATAGTGACTTTAATATCTATATATTATAGCTCTTTCACTTCTTATCTCTCTACTGTTTGTATCACTTTTTTGGCCCCTTTCCACTTTTTAAACAAGAATCCCAATTTTATGTCTAATCAGTGTAAACTGGCCACAGTCGTTGTCACCCCCCTTTCTTTATTCCACACAGCAGACTCTTTGCTTTTAATTTCAGACGTGCAGAGGTAAATAAATGAAAACACAATTTTTGGGACCCTCGGCTAATATTCTATAACACATTGCTTCCAAGTGAGAACTGCCATCATGCACTTCCTTTAGCGCTGATGAAATTTCTACTCCTCTTACTGTACACTTCAACCACTCCTCTTGAGGTTTGATGGACTTCTACAAAATGTGACTTCCAAATCTTTCCATGGATGTTTACTTGGATTCAGTTCAGAGCTCACAGCAGACAACTTCAGAACATTCCAATGCAATTTCCACCATATTTGGGTGGTCTTACTTGTATGTTTTGGCAGACCCATGACCTGCACTGGAGACAGAGCTTTGTGATGTTTGCTCCAGAATGTCTTCATCATCTTCTGATTTTCTAGTACCCTGCACAGATTCAGTGCATCACATTAATGAGCCTCCTCCATTTTGTCTTCTGTGGACACAGAACTACTTGTGATCTAATTTTAGTTTCATCAGTCCAAAGGTTTATCTCCAGTGGCTCCGCAATGTGCATTTTAGAAAACTGCTAATATTTTTTTTTGTTTTTTTTGTCTTTCAGTAGTGGAGTCAACAGATGAAGTGACTTGCAGTTTAGTCTGAATGCGTCTTGATGTTTTCCTGGGTTCTTTCTACCACCATTTAAGACTCTTCTTCTGTCCAATCTGGGGCCATCTTTGTTCTTGTGACCACATCCAGGAAAGTTGGTTACAGTCCCTTGGACTTTAAAAATCTCGATAATATTAGCTACTCTAGTCACAGGAGCCTGAAGCTCTTTGGAGATGGTCTTGTAGGGTTTAACTTGACCGTGCTTGGCTCTGACCTTCTTCCTTTACTCCTCTTCTCTTATCCAAGTTCAGCTTGATTCAGACAATAACACAACACAGCTGAGTTAAGACTTTGCTCCATTCAAATGGACTGAGTGATTGAAGACCCCGAGGATGCTCATTACATGA
This sequence comes from Polypterus senegalus, assembly GCF_016835505.1. NCBI lineage: Eukaryota > Metazoa > Chordata > Cladistia > Polypteriformes > Polypteridae > Polypterus > Polypterus senegalus. Next base: position 9,146,343 of record NC_053155.1, on the reverse strand, counting down.
ATCAGTCTGCTGGAGATGTCTGGACAGTCCCTTTTAACTGCTAAGGACTGACAATGATTTTCTCTTTTCCTTTTACATTTGTTTTAATGTTTAAAATAAGTGAAGTTGTGAACCCAAAGCAAAGTGCCTGCTCTGTGGAGGAAAGAATGGTGGATGCTGAGTACTTTAGTGAGCTTTAACATACTTCACATAAAATTGCAGTTTGTTTATAAACTAATACTTTTGGCTGTGTCTGTATAAACATTCATGTTAAAATTTAAGATCCCCCATGAAATAAAGAGGCGTATGGATAACTCTGTGAATGTTCTTGAATGGCCCAGCTAGAACCCAAGCTTGAACATCTCTGGAGAGACCTAAAAATTGCCATCCACTGGTGGTTTCCATCCAGTTTGACAGCGGTTGAGAGGATCTGCAGGGAAGAATGGCAGAAAATCCCCAACTCCAGGTGTGTGAAGTTGTCACATAAGATGCAGAAGACTCCAGGCTGCAAAAGGGGTTTCAAGTATGTACTGAGTAAAGAGTCTGATTATTTGCATCAGTGAGGTATTTCAGTTTCTAATTTTTTTTTTTAAAACTAACGGGCTTCGCCCACTGCTTGCTTCGCTTGCCCATCTGCATGCACTAAGCGCCAACCACTTTGAGCCTCTGACACTCGCGTTGTGAAGAGGGGGCTGAACACACCCCAAGGAGACCCAATCGCTCCTCAGAAACCCCCTCTTAAACGGTGATACAAAACACATAGTTTTTTTGTTTACCTCCTCTTTGCATGATCAGCTGCTGGCTTGCTGCTGCTGCCGTGTCGCTTGATCTGCATTTTGCGGGGCCGCACTTCTGTCATATCATCTATGTCCATATATTCAATCTCTTTTCGCTTTTACCTTTTCATCAATATCACATTGAATTTTAACTCTGTGTACATCTTGACAATGCAACGTTTAACCGCCCGTGAGTGAATATCGTTTCTTTCTCTTTACAAGAAATGTGTCTGATATAACCACGCAGGACTTTTCTAAATCTCTTTGCGTAAGCTCTTGTCTCACGGAGCTTCCAGCCCTCACGTCTCCTTCTAAGATTTTTCTTTTTATTATAGAGAGAAATATTTCTCAAATCCTGTTTTCGCTTGGAATGCTTGGTGTTGAGTGTTGCTTGATGAAGTAAAAATTAATTGAAACGGTTTTTCGCACAAGGCTACAGCATGAAAAAATACAAACAAGTTGAAAGACTTCCTGGAGGTGCTATATGTGGACATGTCCTGATTTGATCTTCAAATGTTTAATTATTAACAATATACATTATTTAAATGAAGTTAAAAATTCAGTCAGTTATTGTCCAACCCACTATATCCTAACACAGGGTAACGGGGGTCTGTTAGAGCCAATCCCAGCCAGTACAGGGCGCCAGCCACTGCAGGGTACACACACACCCCCACACACCAAGCACACACTAGGGACAATTTAGGATTGTTAATGCACCAAACTGGCATGTCTTTGGACAGTAGGAGGAAACCTGAGCACCCGGAGAAAACCCACACAAACACGGGACAACATGCAAACTCCACGCAGGGAGGACTCGGGAAGGAACCCAGGTCTCCTTACTGCGAGACAGCAGCACTACCACTGCGCCACCATACCGCCTAAGTTAAACATTTATCTGTATAATGTAATACGTATACTTTACTGCATTTCATCTTAAAAATGATATCAAGAGTTCCAAGAAGATAGTGCCTGGAAACCTAAATCGACTTAGAAGCCAGTTGTCATCATATGTAAATACATGCTTTATAAAGTGGCTCAGGTTGTGCAATATTATAACTGTATCGCAAGTTTACAGTGACGTAATTGTACTTACAAGTACTACTAGTTCTACAAGGAGCACTTGATGGACTGATTGAGTGCGTTTAGAGCTCTTGGGATGAAACTGTTTCTGAAGCACAAAGTCCCAACAGGAAAGTGTTTGCCGTATGGAGGCAGGTCAAATAGACTGTGCACATGGCTGAGACAGTGTGTGCTTGATGCTGTATACCGATAATCCTCTTTCCGATCAGCTGCATGAGAGCTGTGATTCCACACTCAGAAATAGTGGGTTAAATACTCTTTGGGTGCACTGACAGTGACAAAACTAAAGAAGCTCTGATATTTGGCCATTCGGTGCACCATTATATTGTTACAGGTTAATTACAATCAGATGCCTTAAGTTTATAAACGATATGCAGTTAATTTCAATGTATCTGATAAAGCCATGTTAGGGATGTGAATCTAAAAAATAAAGGGAAAACACACAGGACCAGTATCACTGCTTTGATGCAGAGTGCTGCCAGTTTTTAAAACCAAGCTGAAAACTTACGTGCGCTAGGGATTAAGCGGGTGTGAGAATGTGTGTGGCTTTACGCCAAGTTTAGTTTTTATAAATCACAATGTGAGCATGGAAACGGGCATACACAACATTTATGCATGAGCTCCCAGGACTGTTGGGTACTAAGTGCTCCGAACAGATGAAGCTAAGATAGAGATATTTGACCACAGTACCAAAAGACATGTTTAGCAAACACCAAAGACAGGATTTTGATTTAATCTGCATAGCATGGTGGTGGAAATGTTCTGGTTTGGGTTACTTTAGAACAGCGCTGCCAGGATCCTGATGAGGGTGTGAAAGCATAGCCACATCACTCCTATCTTGAAAACCCTTCACTGGCTCCCTGTACCACTTAGAATTGAGTACAAGGTTTCCCTCCTTACCCATCAGTGCATTTATGGATCTGCTCCCCTGTATCTACAGGAACTCCTTATCCCTCATACTTCCTCATGCACCCTCCGCTCTGTGCACACCAACACTCTTCAAGTTCCCAGAACTAAGCTTAGCAGTATGGGTGATAGGGCCTTTTCTTCGGTGGCACAGAGGCTGTGGAATTCCCTCCCTGACTACTTGAGAGCATCACAGTCGACCGATGCCTTCAAACGAAACCTAAAAACTTATCTTTTTAGAAAGGCATTTTGTTAAATTATTTCTATAGATTTCTTGTTTGTTCATTTTATTCTTATTTTGTAGCACTTTGAGATTGTAAAATATAAAGTGCGATATAAATAAAATCTATTATTATTATTATTATTATTACTTTGGTGAATCGGGTCTGGGAACTCACCAGCATAGAATCTGTTATGAATTCTTCATTGTTACTAGGGGGCACTTGAGAATAATGTAACAGGATTGAATCTTGACACAACAATGAACCTAAATGTACCAGCACATCCACCAAGGAATGGCCAAGTCAAAGCCCAGAACTGAATCCCATTGAGATTCTGTGGGGGGATTTGAAATGAGCTGTACAACCAAGACACCCCACCTAAATCACACATCTGAAAGAATATGGCATGAAGGAGTGGAAAAAAACATCCCAGCTGATGTTGGTAATTGTAAAACAGTCAGAGGAAATACCAACTTGAGAGGTAATACTAGCTCTCAAGAGACAAGGGGGGACGTAGTTTTTCCACAGATTGAAATGGCGTATCAGCTCACTTTACATTGAATAAATTATTGCAAAATCAAATATTCATTTCTTTTTGTTTCAACAATTTCCCTATTATCTGTAAATACTACTTAAACTCATATAAAATTTGTATATGTCCACATATGTTAAAAAGGAAAAAATATAATGGGGTGTACTTACTTTGTTAATGGCAGTTTATATATATTTATGTTTGTTTTCTTTCATTGCATACAGTGTTGTGCTGTATAAATAAATTATTAATATCATTATTATAAGAGAATATCTGAAATAGAAAAGCAACAGAAAGGAGAGCCTGGACAACAGAAATTAAAAACAGCAGGAAGACAAAAGAAAAAGGAAAAGGAACAATGAAGGTAGGAGCTGAGTGACAGGAAGTCTGGTGTAGTAGGCAGAATTTTATTTAATGTGTGTTTTAATTCAATCACCAGTCACTTCAGAAAGTCACGTCCAAAAGACGGCTTTGGTGATTCACTTCCTGGTCTTCTGTATCCCATAATGTACTGATCTCAGGACCCTCCTCACTTTCAGCTTATCAGTCACACAGCACTCACACTGCACTTTCTGATGCTTACCACATTATAACTCTGGCCTGAGATATAAAAGCAGAGTTGATTTCTATTGTGATAATCTACTCAGACAAAGCACAAACTCACATTGTAAAAACTCCTCTCTGCTCTGAGGTTCAGGAGGCTGTAGGGTGAAAATTGGAGCCTTACATCCTGAAAAAAAGACAAAAGACGAATAGAGATTGTCAAGATGACACCATGTGATGTTAGTTAAATTAAAGATGTACTGCAAATGCACTGTAGATAAATTAAACCACAAAATGGCAAGCAGCGAAAGTGCAAAACATGACAGTGTGACGACAATGCAGAGACAGCATGCAGCATACAGACATACAAATCTATAAATATACAGTGCACTCCATAATTTTTGGGACTAATACATAATTTTCCTTGAATGCCCCCTCTGCTCCAAAGCTTGGACTTACAAATCAAACAATTCAGATGTGATTAAAGTCCACATTGTTGACTTTCGTTTAAGGGGATTTGCACACATTGCGGTCACAGCATGTTGAAATGACAACACTTTTTCTACATGGTCCCCCCATTTCACTGTTTGGGACAGTTGATGTCACGGGTGTTTGTCATTCCTCAGGTGTGTTGCACTGCTTCATAAGATACATTGGCTTGCTTCTATCCTTTGGAGTCCCAAGTTGTCATTGTTCAACATGAGGACAAGAGCTCTCCCAGTGAAAGTTAAAGAAGCCATTATGAGATGAAGAGAGATCTAAATCAACTGTCTGGCATATCATGATAAAGAAAGAACGCACTGGTGAGTTCAGTAAATGCAAAGAGACTAGTAGGCCAAGGAAGACCTGCACTACTAATCACAGAAAAATCCTCACTATGATAAAGAAATGCCCCAAACACCTGTTTGACGGATCAGCATCAGGGACAACTGTCAGCAGAAGACTTCATGAACAGAAATGGCCAGATTAGTTTATGGAAAACACCGAAAAAGAGCCTATAGAATTCTGGGAAAATGTCTTGTGGACAGATAAGACATCAGAGTGATGACAAGAGCAAAGTTTGGAGACCACAAGGAGGTGCCCAAGATCTGAAGCAGACCACCTCATCTGTTAAATACGGCGGTGCTGGGGATGTTGTGGCTTGGGCATGTATGGCTGCCACAGGTCCTGACACACTTCTCTTCATTGATGGTGGAACTGCTAATGGCAGTGGCACAATGAATTCTGAGGTGTAGAGAAACATCTGCTCAGCCCAGCCACTGCAGATTCACAAACCAGAGCATCTGGTGTAAAATTTGTGCCAAATCAACATTCGGACAACAATACAGATTGCCATACTTGATCGGTCGAGACCCAGGTTAACAACAACCGGCACCAGCACTGTTAGCCAACAGGTGCTGGCGGAAATTGGGGTACTGTTGGCTGAAGAAGGAAAAAAAGAGGGAGGAGTTGTGTCCGGAAGAAAGAGGAGAGCAGGAAGATAAAGAGAGTGGAACTGAGGGTAGAAACTTTGAACGTTGGCAGTATGACTGGTAAGAGGAGAGAGTTAGCAGATATGATGGAGAGAAAGAAAGTTGATATATTGTGTGTGCAAAAGACTAAATGGAAGGGGAGTAAGGCCAGGTGGATCGGAGGTGGATTCAAATTGTTCTATCATGGTGTGGAAAGGAGGAGAAATGGAGTAGGGGTTATTCTGAAGGAACAGTATGTCAAGAGTGTTTTGGAGGTGAAAAGAGTGTCAGACATCATCACACAATAGGAGGTGTGATGATGAATGTTTTTAGTGCATATGCACTGCAAGTTGGGTGTGCGATTGAAGAGAAAGAAGATTTTTGGAGTGAGTTGGATGAAGTTTTGAACAGTGTACCTAAGGGACAGAAAGTGGTGATTGGAGTGGATTTTAATGGAGATGTTGGTGAAGGGAACAGAGGAGACGAGGAGGTGATGGGTAAGGTATGGTGTCAAGGAGAGGAATGAAGAAGGTCAGATGATAGTGGACTTTGTGAAAAGGATGGGCATGGCTGTGGTGAATACTTATTTTAAGAAGATGGAGGAACATAGGGTGATGTACAAGAGTGGAGGAAGATGCACACAGGTAGATTACATCCTATGCAGAAGTGTTGATCTGAAGGAGATTGAAGACTGCAAAGTGGTGGCAGGGGAAAGTGTAGTTAAGCAGCATAGGATGGTGGTCTATAGGATGGCATTGGAGATCAAGAAGAGGAAGAGAGTGAGGGCAGAGCCAAGGATCAAATGGTGGAAGTCGAAAAAGGAAAACTGCAAGGTTGAGTTTAGGGAGGAGGTGAGACAGGCACTGGGCGATAGTGAAGAGTCACCAGACAGCTGGGAAACTACAGCAGATGTAGAAAGGATGACAGCAAGAAGGGAGCTTGGCGTGACATCTGGACAGAGGAATGAGGAAATACAGGAGAATAGGATGGCAAAGAAGAAGTGGGACAGTCAGAGAGATGCAAAAAGTAGACAAGAGTACAAGGTGAAGAGAGAGGTGGTGAAGGCTAAAGAAAAGGTGTGTGATGAGTTGAATGAAAGGTTAGACACTCAGGAGCTTGAAAAGGACCGAAAGAAGAAGGAGAGAAACATCTGCTCAAGTTCCCATAAATGCCTCCAAACACTCTGGATGGCACTTCGTCCCTCAAGAAGATAATAATCCAAACATACTTCTGAGGCAACATAGGAGTCTTTCAAAGCTAAACTGTGGAAAATTCTTGAATGGCCAAGCTAGTCCTCCAATTTCAATCCTACTGAGCAGGCCTTCCATATAGAAAAAACTTAAGGGGACAAGCCCCCAAAACAAGTAGGAGCTGAAGATGGCTGCATTAGAGGTTTGGCAGAGTATCACCAGAGATCCTCAACACCTGGTGAGATCTTTTAATTGCAGACTTGAAGCAGTCATTGCATTGAAGGGATATGTGACTTACTCATAAATATAACAGCTTTAATAGACCTGCCATTGCTGTGTCCAGACATTATGGTGTCCTGAAATATGTAGAAAAAGTGTCATTTCTACATGTTGTGATCCCAATATATGCATTGTATGCAATATTTAAATGAAGTGTGCAATGTTCACTTTAATTATGGAGCAGAGGAGGAAATCAAGGAAAAATGTGTGTTTCTCCAAAATATTATCGAGGACACTGTATGTAATAAAACATCCTTGATCAAAGGCTGACAAATAAATTCTTCATGCATCTCACCACTCAATGTCCTCTTATCACTCTTGTCTTCAACAGAACAGATGCTGTACCTGATGTCAGTGTCATGATGTCCCACTGGCTGATCTTCTCCACACCCTTAATCAGACATAACAGCTCCTTTCTCAGGTCCTCAGAAGAGAAATCATCAGTGAGAGTGAAGCTGAGCGAGTCTCCATCAGCAGGAAGGACACAGCAAGATGTGAAAGTCTGCATCAGGAGAGAAGAGGGAATGAGATTCCAGAGAGGACCAACAAAAAGAAACATTGGTTTGAAGATCTTTAATTGATTAGTGTATAATGCTACACTCAATCCTGGATGATATTGCTATAATTCACTACGCTTTAATTGATGTATTCAATTTGGAATACAACTCAACCACAAACTGACATTGGACCCCTTCTGGCTATACTGATAGATCAAATATGATGAAGAAATTAATATAAAGATAAAGACCAAGTGAAACAAACAGAGCAGAGCACAAAATGCAATAATAATTATACACATGTCACAAAAATAAATGACAGCAATCGTATCTGTAACCACACACCCCAACACATACAGTATACAAATAACATGAGGAAAAATATTAGACAGCAGACAACACAAAACGTTCACAAAGTATGGTCACTTCTGACATGAAGTGGTGGTCTTTCTTCTCAGTCTCCAGATGTGTTATCCCAGAGTTAAACAACTGTATACAGCTCACCCAGTCTCGATCCTCTACACTGTCCTGTTCGTTTCTTGATGTACTGCGTTAGCTCAGGAATAGCCATGTTGGAAAATTCTTTGAGATGACTACTTTCAAAACAAAAAAGGATTCAATACCTGAGTGAGACAATCTTCTCTCTGGTCTTAGATGGTCAGCGTCTGTTTCATCACCCGTAAATGTTGTGTTTTGTTTTGTTCCTTATTTAACTGTAAGTTGGCATTAATCACCATGGTGACCTACCAGAACTCATCACAACTGACCGTACTGCACAGAGGTTGCCACTATTGCTGTCTGCCCAAAACGCCTGCCTTATTGCTTTCAATTTTTTTAAGTACCCCAGGCAGAGTCAAGGTTCACATTTAGGATGACACAACAGAGAGACAGAAGACAAACCAGTAAAATACGTTATGTGTCAGCGCCACATGTATGACGGACAGTCAACTTGGATTTAAATGGGGAGGTCTCCTCTCATTCATTTATGGGTTATTAATGACAAGAGTATTTCAGTGTAGTGGGACATAAGAGATCATTGACATGACTTTCAATAAGCTTTTCATGCAGGACTCTGTGAGAGCTGTGTAGATGAGGGGACTGAGGGTACAACGGGCAGAGAGGTGGAGTACTGACTTGAGTTCTGAGATTAATTTAATTGAAATTAAATGTAAACAATTATACACGTAGCAAGAAAGATCTTCAATATAATTCGACAATGAAAGGTCTGCACTAGAAAGTGTAACTTTGGAGGAAGACTTGAGAGTCTTTGTGTTCTCATCACCATCCTCAGCTGGGCAGAGTAGAGAAGGCTAGTGAGAAGAGTTATATAGCGCCTGTGATGTGTGAAGTATATATCAAGAATAGAATTTCCACAAACTGAAGAACATACTTGTGGGTTCACATCAAGAAAATTGTGTGCAGAGCTGGTCTCCATATTAGGGAAATGACCTAACAGTGCAAGAGAAAGTCAAGAGATGAGACACAAGACTGGATTGTGGGGTTTGAAGGATTTGAATCTGATGAGTTTTGGCATAAAGACACTAGGAGGTGACATGTCAGTAGTGTTTACAAATATAAATGGTGTTTATGACATCTATTGTCAGGTGGCATCTATTCAAATCTATTTCCTGTCACAGACAAGTGTAAATACATAAAACAAGTGCAGATGGAAGCAGAAACTCAAGAGACATTTCTACATTTTTCAATATTAGAGGAATATGAAGAGACATTCTGCACTGCACTGAATTGCCTGATCTTGCCATTTATAAAAAAAACTCCTCAGATCTTTTAAATTTCTTTCTAAATCTTCTCAGGTCCCACACACCCCAGTCTGCTCATATTTCCTGTGAAGCGTCGCTCTCACCTGCAGGAAGTGGGCATGGTCCTTGGTGTCTGAAAGCTCCTTCAGTTCAGCATCTCTCTTCTTCAGCTCTTCAATCTCTTTCTCCAGTCGTTCCATGACTCCTTCAGTCTTTTCTGATTCTCTCATCTCTTGTTCTGTAATCGTCACAGCCAATTTCTTCTGAGCTTCTTCAATGCAGAGGATCAGATCATTGAAAATCTTTTTATTTTCCTCTAATTCTGTTTCCACTGATATCTGATTGAATACAGAAAGACATTTAATTGAGTCGCTTAAAAAGAAAAAGCAGTCATGAGACACTGTACGTATTTGATGTTGTAAAGGATAGTGTGGATTGGCTGGTACCCTGGCAAAGATCTCTGCTGCTACTTCACTCAAACAGGAGTCTAGAATAATGGAGGGTCAGTGAGAGACTGTTTCCCAGTGAGATATGTTCATCCAGTATTAACCTGTTAGTGCTCACACTTTGTTGCCTGAAAGGGTGAAAGGGATATAATATTTGAACAAGCAGCACTTTTGAGGTCCTATAAAGCTATTACAAGGATCTACCAAGGGGACAGTGCCATTATCCTATGACTTCTCTAACCCAGGAGGGCTTCTGGGATGTTTCTCTCTTGTTCTTGAAGTACCACTGGGTTAAGTCTGCTAGAAAAAGCAGACTTGGAATTAGAGAAGTAGTGGGGAACAAGAGGAAAAGGAGTTTAGGTATTGTAAAGAAAAGCCTGTATGCTTGAAGGTAATTATGTGAAATCTAAAGAGTCTACCAGGTCCAGAGACTTGTGAGAGGTAGTTGTGTTCTTCTTTGGGCTATGAGATGCTCCTTGTTGGTTGTAATGTCAGACCTGTGAGATGGAGATATTACACATAAGTATGTTGTGGTTGGTCAGGAAATTCTCATTTAATTAAATTTCTTGAACTCTCTGATAATTTATTGTCCATTATCTTTTATCCAATGCACCACAGATGCGATGTTTGTTGGAGAAAGTATATGACAGGGTGCCTCGAGAGGAGCTGTGGTATTTTATGAGGAAGTCTGGAGTGGCAGAGAAGTATGTAAGAGTTGTACAGGATATGTCGAGGGAAATGTGACAGTGGTGAGGTCTGTGGTAGGAGTGATGGAGGTGGGATTACATCAGGGATCAGCTCTGAGCTCTTTCTTATTTGCAATGGTGATGGACAAGTTGACAGATGAGATTTGACAGGAGTCCCTGTGGACTGTGATGTTTGCTGATGACATTGTGATCTGTAGCAAAAGTAAGGAGCAGGTTGAGGAGACCCTGGAGATGTGGAGATATTTTCTAGAGAGGAGAGGAATGAATGTCAGTAGGAACAAGAAAAAATATATATGTGTAAATGAGAGGGAGGTCAGTGGAATTGTGAGGATGCAGGGATTAGAGTTGGCAAATGTGGATGACTTTAAATACTTGGGATCAACAGTACAGAGTAATAGGGATTGTGGAAGAGAGGTGAAAAAGAGAGTGCAGGCAGGGTGGAATGGGTTGAGAAGAGTGTCAGGAGTGATTTGTGACAGACGGGTATCAGCAAGAGTGAAAGGGAAGGTCTACAGGATGGTAGTGAGACCAAGGATGGACAGGATTAGAAATGAGGACATTAGAGGGTCAGCTCAAGTTGGACGGTTGGGAGACAAAATCAGAGAGGAGGTGAGATTGCATTGGTTTGGATGTTTGCAAAGGAGAGATGCTGGGTATATTGGGAGAAGGATGCGAAGGATAGAGCTACCAGGGAAGAGGAAAAGATGGAAGCCTGAGAGGAGGTTTATGGATGTGGTGAGAGAGGACATGCAGGTGGTGAGTGTGACAGAGCAAGATACAGAGGAGAAGATGATATGGAAGAAGATGATCCGCTATGGCAACCACTAATGGGAGCAACTGAAAGAAGAAGAATCTTTTATCCAATGTCAAACTCAGGGTTGTGAGTCTTCATTTCCAAGGCTGATATATTTCTAGTTAATTTATGAACTTCTCATTTAAACTGATAATGCTGCCCTTTTCTTGCTGCTATGGCTTTCATTTGTATGGCTCACCCAGGTGTTGTAGGGGGTTAGTGTGCACATCAAAGTGGCTTAGGCCAAGACACTGACTAGAGTAGTGACAGGTGGGTCACCGTCTAATGTAAGTTTAAAGTTACCAGTTCAGGTGAGACTGCAGAGATCAGAAGGCTTAACGCATACCTGAAGTCTTGGGCTTGGATAAAGTGGGCCAGGATGGGTGACATTTGAACTAGAGCGGTACTAAAGTAACCTTAACGTGTATCATATGTTCGATAATGAAAGCAACTAGTAAAGAAAAGACTGGGTGACCCATGTCAAGAAAAGGATTGTTAGTGAGTGGTCAGCATGGGTTTAGACGGGTGAGTTCAGGTTTCACTAATTTAGCTTCATACTCTCTGAATCTGTAATGAAACAACAAGAAACACTGTTACATGTGAAATTTCAGAGGATAAAATGAAAAAATTTCTCCTTCTCCCTTTTTATACCTCTACACACCATCAGTGAAGCTCTGTTTTCTCTTCCAGTTTTAATTTCTTATTTCTTTGATTTAATGTATCATCTTAATTTCACTCACCTTCATCTGCTCCATCGCCTTCTTTGACTCCTTCAGTTTCTTCTCTCTCTCCTCAATTCTCCTTGTGATTTCACTTTGTGTCGCCTCCAGCTGTTTCTGTTTAGACACACAAGAGGACACACATGGTCTTATCAGATTTCACTTTCACTTACTGAGTTCTTGTTCTCTTTCTGAGTCCTGACATTTTTACAACACTTTAGTTTTACATTTCGTGACTCAACTTCCTCCGCCAAGACTGTACTTTGTCTCCTGTCTTCCTGTCTTGTTTGTGACTTTCATGGACAAGTGGTTCAGTTCTGTGCCTTTAGAATCTCATTACTGCTTTTTGCAGATGATGTGATTCTGTTGGTTTCATTGGGCTGTGAATTCCAGCACACATTGGTACAGTTTGTGACCGAGTGTGAAGTGGCAGGTATGAGCATCAGCACCTCCAAATCTGAGGTCATGGTCCTCAGTAGGAAAAAGGTGGACTGTTTTTCTGATTGGGAGTTGAGTTTCTGCCTCAAGAGGAGGAGTTTAAATACCTTGGGGTCTTGTTCATGAGTAAGGGGGTTCATATAATTGTAAATCTGACTCTGAAGGAGTCTGTGCCTCACCAGCCATGAACCTCACCGCACGTCACTGCTTCAGTACTGGCAGCAGAAATCATCAACATGCAGTCTGCTGGTGCCCCTCATAGTGCCGAGGAACCTCATCTGTGTATCTGCATTACAGGCACTCGTCAAATTAATATTTTTTCTATGTGGCTATCTGTGCAATGTATGTCGTTGCAACATGAAGACGTCTCACGAAATGTGTGCTTGTTTAAAGCTTAACAGTAACATGCTTGCACAAACTGTTTTCTTGGGTTGATTTTGCTGACAACACACATTTATGCCACTTCATCTGTTTGCTCATTGATAGTCAAGTTGTGTTTAACGTCATTATGAACTGTGAGTGTATTTTGTTGAGTGTAACATAACTTGCATTGAAATATGTGTAGGCCAACATGTGTAGTCTTACAACAGATAAAAAAACTAAAATTGTACTAATATTATATAAAATGTAAATAAAAATAATAATTGTTGACTCCATTGAAAACTAGAACAAAATAAAAATGAATTTTATAAAATAAAATAAAATCTTAAACTACAATTAATACCAGAACTGAAATATCACTGCCCACGATATGAACTTATATTGTGATATCTTATAACTTATAAGTGATATCTACTTACCACCTAGATCCTGCTCCTACTTTACTCATGAAGGCTTGCACTGATAAAGTTTATCAACTGTAGTTTTCGTACCTGTGTTGTTCCAAGTGATTTAAAAACTGCTGCTGTAACCCCTCTTTTATATAAACCCGGCTCAGATCCCTTTCAGCTAAAATTTATCACCCAATCTCTAATCTTCCATTTATGGCTAAGATCTTAGAAAAGGTTGTTGCTGCTCAACTTTATGATTATTTAAACTTGCATGACTTGCTTGAGTCTTTTCAATCAGGACTCGGAGCCCTACATAGCAATGAAACCGCTTTACTTATGGTAACCAAATACTTACAGTATAACTGTAGATTCTGGGATGAGCGCTATTCTAGTTCTCCTTGACTTTTGATGCAGTTAACCAGGACATTTTACTGTCCCGACTCTCAGCTATTGGTATCTCTGGTGCTGCTCTTTCTTGGTTCACATCACACCTCAGTGATCGGCAGTATTATGTTTTTATTAGGGAACACAACTCTGACACCACTTCACTCACACAAGGTATCCCTCAAGGGTCAGTTCTTGGTTCAATCCTCTCTTACATGTATATGCTCCCATTAGGTGAGATTATTTGTCGGTATGGTCTAAGCTTCCACTGCTTTGCCGATGACAAACAACTTTATGTAGTTGTTGATGCAACTGCAGCATCTTCACCTGTTACACTGACTGATTGCATTCAGGAAATCAGTCATTGGGTGACAGCTAATTTTTTACGACTTAATCCTGATTAAACAGAAATCTTATTAGTTGGCACCAAATCTGTCCTCTCTACCCTTCATGGGCTAAAAATTGACATTGATGGGATCCTGGTTGAACCCTCAGTGTGAGTCCGTAATTTGGATGTCATCTTTGGTCAGCTTCTTACTTTTCAACCACACATTAGCTCAATGGTATATATGGCTTTTTTCATCTTCATAACATTGCTCATCTGCATTCTTTCCTCAATGTGAAGGACACTGAAACACGGCTTCATGCTTTCATCGCTGCCCGTCTGGACTATTGCAATGCTTTGTTTTATGGCCTCCTGACTAAATATATCAACAGATTACATTATGTTCAGAATTCGGCTGCTCGTTTACTTACACACACTAAAAAATCTGCTGACATCACTCCTGTCCTCTATGATTTACTTTGGTTACCAGTTTCTTCAAAGATTCAAATATAAAATGAGTCTTCTCACTTTTAAAGCCCCTCATTATCTGTCTGAGCTGCTTTCTTCTTACACTTCTGCTCGTGCATTAAGATCATCAGATGCTCACTTACTCACTGTACCTAAACACAGGTTAGTAACTATGGACGGCAGAGCTTTCAGTGTGGTGGCCCCTAAAATTCAGAATGCCCTTCCTCTCAGTCTATTATTCATTTCAAACTCCTGTTAAAAACACATCTCTTCATTGAGTAGCATTCATTTTCTTGTGTGCAATTTCTATTGTCTTGTTAATGTTTATTAAATTGTAAAGTGTCCTGAGTACATGAAAGGTGCAACATAAATAAAAATTATTATTATTATTATAAAAGCAAGATTGAATGTTATTAACCGTGATTTATTTACTTATCTTCCTACAGCATAAAGTCACAAGCAGACTGCAGAGCTTCCTCTGTTTGATCGACACGGGCACGCTGACAGTACATGTGCACTGAAACGACTTTAGCTACAGGTGGAAGCTCCTGACGCTCTCTACGCAACTGTTGTTACGGTTCTGCAATTGTCCAGAAATGGCTCCATTAGCTTTATGACCTTAGTCTCGGAAAGTCTCTCCCGTGGCAGGACTGCTTTGTCAGCATGGCCGTGTTCAATCAAACACAGGAAGCTCTGCAGCTGCTTTTATCTGACCTCACTATACATTCTGATTGTGTGGCAGTGATGGGTGATTTTAATGTTGGCAGAAATCACAAATGTCCAGCTTTAATCCTGGAGAGCTGCAGTGTCTGCAGGATTTCCTTTCTGCATTCTTACTCAGTGACCAGTTTCTGCTGTTTGTTGACTTCTTTTCCACTCATTTTAATTGACTTATTTTTTAACACTCAATCCTCTAAATTTCTTCATTTCTCCTTAAATTTCAGCCAACAAAAATCAGAGATAAAGTGAGCCAACAGCTAAGGCATGGCCTCAAATTCCAACCAGTTCCTTAATTAGAAGCCAGTTCTGGATGTTAATTAAACTCATTATTTAATTCTGTGGCTTGCTGCTTCTCTCATTCTGCCACAGCAGACATTTCCAAAACTGTTGGTTTTCTTTCTTCTAAAAGCCAAATGTTTTGTGGACCTGAGCAGATCAAGGTTACTAAGACCATCACCTTCCTTTATTTTCAGATATTTCATGATGGACACAGGTTGCTGTTCATGTGTTGGCTCATTTTGTATCCCTTTATTGATTTAAGGAAGGAAAAAGGAAGGAGTTGGGGGCTCTGACTCTTAAATAGCAAGCCATTTAAAATGAAAGCAAAAGAAGTGAATTATCAGCAAAAACTAGTCACAGAACCAAAAAAGGAGTTAAAATGAAAACTTGCAGCCACAGTAGCATTTATAGACTGGAGCTGGAAACCCCCAGCACAGAGGCATTGATTAGATCATCAGAACAAACTTTCAGTTACATTAGAACATTAGAACTATCTAGACGAGAACAGGCCATTCAGCCCAACAAAGCTCGCCAGTCCTGTCCACTTATTTCTTCCACAAAAACATCAAGTCGAGTTTTGAAAGTCCCTAACGTCTTACTGTCTACCACACTGCTTGGTCGCTTATTCCAAGTGTCTATCGTTCTTTGTGTAAAGAAAAACTTCCTAATATTTGTGTGAAATTTACCCTTAACAAGTTTTCAACTGTGCCCCCATGTTCTTGATGAACTCATTTTAAAATACAAGTCTCGATCCACTGGACTGATTCCCTTTATCATTTTCGACACTTCAATCATGTCACCTCTTAATCTTCTTTTGCTTAACTCTTTCAGGGCTGATATCGACTTTTGTCAAAATTCAGGGGTAGAGGACGGTAGCTGTAAACTGCAACAAAACTCGTCTTTACATTTTAGTTCGACTATCTTTGCTAGAAGGAGAGTTACATAGCTTTGCTGATTTAACCTCGAATACCTACGCATGTGAGAGTAGTGAAGAGTAAACAACCTCTAAAATTGCATCAACATCTGGCGAGAGGCCAAAGCGATTGTGCAAAGCAAAATGCCCCATGGACGTTTCACGTAATTTCGTTGAATAGGACTCTGACTTTTCGAACTCCAACCTGGAGATGAATATCAAAAACGACAGTGCGGTACCAGCATCGTCTGATCGGTCCACAGCTGATTGTGGTGCTGAACACTTTCATGTCGCTGATGCGCCTACAGCAGCGTTCCCCATAGGGGACGACCACTTATGATGACAAGAGGTACAAACCAAATTGCATGACACTGCGACCGCCATCGCCACCCACCTGCTGTGCGAAGACAACCAAGCAGCCAGCCCACTGTGCATTCCTGCTGACCATCGAGGTGCCCCTGCACAGCAATTGCCACCAGAGACGCCAAACATGAGCCAACAGCAGCCACAGCACGTAGCAACAGATGTTTTATGTTGATTTATGTGTGAAACCGTTGCTTTGTGTGCTTTTCAGAAAAAAAGAGTTTTTTGGAAAAAATATTCATACCTCAAAGAGTTAAACTGTAAAGGCTCAGCTCTTTTAATCTTTCCTCATAATTCATCCCCTGTAGCCCTGAATCAGCCTAGTCACTCTTCTCTGGACCTTTTCTTGTGCTGTTATGTTCTTTTTGTAGCCTGGAGACTAAAACTGCACCCAGGACTCCAGATGAGGCTTCACCAGTGTGTTGTAAAGGTTGAGGAGAACCTCCTTGGACTTGTACTCCACTCATCAAGGCGCTATATAACCTGATATTCTTTTAGCCTTTTTTTTCTGAACACTGTTGGGAAGTTGATAGCTTAGAGTGCATTATGACTCCTAAATCCTTCTCATAAGATGTACTCTTGATTTTCTGACCGTCCATTGTGTATTCAAACCTCACATTTTTACTTCCTATGTGTAATTCTTTACATTTACTGACATTAAATTTCATCTGACACAAATCTGCCCAAGCCTGTATGCTGTACAAGTCCTTTTGTAATGATATATTCATCCATCCATTATCCAAAACGCTATATCCTAACTACAGGGTCACGGGGGTCTGCTGGAGCCAATCCCAGCCAACACAGGGCACAAGGCAGGAAGCAAACCCCGGGCATGGTGCCAGCTCACCGTAGGGCGTGCGCACACACACACACACACACCAAGCACACACTAGAGACAATTTAGAATCAGCAATGCACCTAACCTGCATGTCTTTGGTCTGTGGGAGGAAATCGGAGTACCCTGAGGAAACCCACTTAGACATAGGGAGAACAAACTCCATGCAGGGAGGACATGGAAGCAAACCCAGGTCTCCTGACTGGGAGGCAGCAGCGCTACCCACTGCTTCACCATGCTGCCCTGTAATGATATAACGGATTCCAAATTATCTGCTAATCCACCTATCCTGGTATCATCTGCAAACTTAATCAGCTTGTTACTTACAGTATATTTCTATCTAAATCATTTATATATATTAGAAATAGCAGCGGCCCTAGCACTGACCCCTGTGGAACACCACTCTTAACATCGGCCAGTTCTGATGAGGTTCCTCGCACCATCACCCTCTGCTTCCTGTTTCTGAGCCAATTCTGCATCCATCTAAAAGCATCACCCTGAACTCCCACTTCTTTTAATTTGATGCCCAACCTCTCATGTGGCACCTTATCAAATGCTTCCTGAAAGTCCAGATAAATAATCTCATCTGCTCCACTTTGATCGTATTCTTTTGTTGCAACCTCATAGAATTCCAGCATGTTAGTAAAACACGATCTCCCTCTTCTGAACCCATGCTGACTGTTCAGAATAACTCCTGTCCTTGTCATGTGTTGCTCAATCTTATCCTTAATAATTCCTTCTATTAATTTTAATTTTAAGACAGTGAAAACGACACCTTCACAAGTTATGTACAAACTTGCTGGACTTGGTGGGGTTTTATTATATTGTTGAAGGTCCGAGTTCATCTCATAATCATACATTAGGGAGAATAATCAGTCAGGATGTTGTAAGTCTTGGTTCTGTAGTGCAGTATAGTTTGGTTAACATGTCACTATAACTGGTCTCTTTAAAAGGCCCGAGATCAGCCTCATGCAAACTCAAATTAAATACAAAGCACACAAAGGCAAACGTCATCTAAACTCACTCACCCAGCAGGTCACAGCATTACACACTGTCTCCATTTATATTCACAAAACTATAATAATAAGAATTCTGTGCATTTACATGGCACTTTCCTCACTACTCAAAGCACTCAGCAATTGCAGGTTAAGGGTTTTGCTCAAGGGTCCAACAGAGCAGAGTCCCTATTGGCATTTATGGGATTTGAACCGGCAACCCTCTGATTGTCAGTGCAGATCCCTAGCCTCAGAGCCACCACTCCACCTAAACTAGGGGTAAGAATGTTGTTAATGACACTGCATGGTGACTAACTATTCTTACACCAGCAAAATGCAGCACCATCTTGTAAGGGCTGTAATGTTAGGTGTTCCTACGTGTAGCCCACATGCCTCTCACACCTCTGGGCTGTAGGTTGTAGTTTGCTGACCATTGCCTTAGATACTCAAAAGAAAAGCTGATAGCACAAAGAAACTCAGCTCAGATCGACTGTCCATGCATAACACCTGTTACCATCCTGGACTGTTTCATGCCTTGCATAAGGTTTCACCAGGACAGGCTCCAGCTCAGTACTCTCCTTGAAAAGTTGGGTTACACTGCATTTACAAAGCCCTTATCTCCTGTTATTAAGCTTGTTTCCATTAAACACAAAACCCCACTCACCTGTTTTTCTTCTCTTTCTGTCTCCAGCTCCACCATTTCATGACTTTTATGTCCAGTCACCACACACATCATGCAGATACACAAATCATCAGTTTTGCAAAATATCTCCAAAATTTTCTGATGTTTCGCACAAAGTTTCTCCTGTAGATTCTCATCAAGATCAAACAGCTTATGGCCTTTCCAGGCAGCTCCTTCATGATGAGGCTGCATTTGAGCCTCACAGAAGGAGGCCATGCAGGTCAGACATGACTTCACCACTCTAACCTTCTTCCCATTACAGAAGTCACACTCCATATCTCCAGGGCCATCATCATTCTGAGATGGAGGAGATGATTTTGTGATGATTTCATTCAGCACAGTATTTTTTCGCAGCACAGGTCTCGTGGTGAAGATCTCTTTACACTGAGGACAGCTGCTCTCCTGGCTCTGATCCCAGCATTCTGTGAGGCACTCCAGACAGAAACTGTGACCACAGGGGATGGTGACAGGGACAGTCAGAATGTTCAAACACAGCAAGCAGGTGATGTCGTCCTGTGATACAAACAGCTGGGCTTCAGCCATTATTAGCCTAAGGAGAGGCAGGAAGAGAGAATTGAGTTAGGCAAACAAGGAAGAAACTTGTGAAGAAATGAAAGTGAAGGTTTGTCTGTGCTCAGTGACAAGGAGGAGAAGATTTATAGAGAAACCTGAGAGCTGCACCACAACACAACTCTGCTTGGCACCATAAAGTAAAATGGGACTTCCACTTGCAGCTAAAGTCACTTCAGTACGCAGGTAATTCACCACACTAGTATTTAGACCTATCAGTACCATGATGATGGTGTATGTGCCCAAAAAGAAGTCTGTCTGCATTCTCATTACCATGCACTATATAACGTGGAGTACAGGCAAGATTGAAAAAAACATGTTCAAATGACAACTCATCATGGCACTGCCAGATCTAAACACTAGCGTGGCAAATTGCTCGCATACTGAAGTGACTTTAGCTGCAGGTGGAAGTCCCATTTTACTTTATGGTGCCAAGCGGAGTGAAGAAGTCTAATAGCCAGTGAAAGCGCTGTGAAGAAGCTGTCTGTTGTTACAGTCCTGCCTTTGTCCAGTCTGATAGCGGTCACGGGACATCGCATCTTTGTTTGCCAGTACAAAAAACAGTTCTGAGCAGGCATCAGCCACAGTGCTGCTCTTGTTAAAAGAATGGACATAAATGGCATCACCTCAGAGAGGGAGAGGCAAGTTCATTGTACCACATGAACGTCACTGACAGAATAAATCTAAATAATAAAAAACACAAGCGCTAACTTTTACAGGTAGCCAAGGCAGGAACTAATCCCAGGCAGGGTGCCAACCCACCACAGGACACATACAAACACACACCAGGGCCAATTTAGAATCGCCAATCCACCTAACCTGCATGTCTTTGGACTGTGGGAGGAAACCCACGCAGACACGGGGAGAACATGCAAACTCCACACAGGGGGGACCCGGGAAGCGATCCTGGGTTTCCTAACTGCGAGACTGCAGCGCCACCCCTATATTACAGTAATAATAATAATAATAATAATAATAATAATAATAATAGCAGCTCACACAGAGCTCCCGGCCTCAAACTTGGGACCTTCGGGTTACAAGGCAGTAGTTCTTACCTCTGCACCATCCAAGAATACGTATCACCTTTTTGTGGATTGACATTTGAGCTTGGGTTTTTAACTCATTGACAGAAACATGCAAATCGAATGCTTTTTTTTTCTTTGGTAATATTTTTGAACAAAAGCGCATGTGTTTATTTGACATTTGGACTAAAGTCTGCACACATTATTCTCTTCACATCAATATTAGTATAACATGGAAAAAGTTTCCGCTATTTCTCGCATTTTCTGTCATCCTGCACTTACCCAGATCTTTGTAGACTTGGAACACACATGAAATGCATGCATTCCAAATAACGATATACTGGATTATTTACCTTCTACAACTCCAGGCATCTCACACACAGATAAAGAGACCTGAGCTCTGAGAATTTTGTGAAGCTCCACTATTGGAGGTGATGGGATAGTAGGCTGCTTGTGCTGATCAACACATTTACAAAACAAAAGACGCTGATGGATAGGAGTGAAGGAATTTAAGGTCGGCTGGGATTACACGTGCTTTCATTGCCTTCAGGAATACTAGTGTTGGGGGGTAGGATCTGACAAATGAGAGGAGAGACCATTCAGTTCATTTGTCACTCGTCTGTTTTGCTTTTAGCTAAGATGTCTCCATATCTCATCCAGACCCTTCTTAAAGGATCCTAAGGTTTCTATCTTTCTTGTAGAGTGGTGACCAGAACTGCACACAACACTCCAGGTCTTATTAGTGCAATATACAGTCTAAATCTAATGTTCCTTGATTTATATTCAACAGTTTTTATGATAAAGCCTAAAGTTTGATTTGCTCTTTTAATGGCTTCTGCACATTGCTTAGATGATGAAAATGTTGTGTCAACATAAACCCCTAAATCCTTTTCAGAGGTTGCTTTCCTGTAGCTCAGTGTCCCATCTTGTATTTATAATAGATGTTCCTTTTGCCCAAGTGTTGTAATTTGTACTTTAGACATTAAACAGCATTGTCCAAATGTCCACCCAGTTCTGAAGATTGGCCATAGCTTTTTGAATTGTTTTTACTGCCTCCTCAGTGTCTGACATCCCTCAATTTTAGTGTCATCTGAATATTTCACAAATTTACTAACTGTACCAAAATCAATTTCGTTAATATAAATTAGAAAAACTAATGGAACAAATACCAACTCCTGAGGGAATCCACTGATTCTCTTCTTTTCTGAAATTTTTGTCTCCCACCGGTTGACCAATTTGAGCTCCAGTTTTGGAGGTTACCTCTGATGCCCACAGCTTCTAATTTCAGAATTAATTTTCAGTGTCCGACTGAGTCATAGGCTTTGTGAAAGTCAAGTCATTTATGCCATATGCTTCGCTTTTGTCAACTCTTACAGTTGCCTGTATTTAAACATATAAAATATTGACTGGGTAAGATCATCCTTTCATAATTTCATGCCGGCTGTTATTTAGTATGTCATTTTCATTTTGGTACTTTTCTAATTTATTTCTTCTTATAGTTTCTACAATTTTGCATGGCACAGAAGTAAGACTTACTACTCTGTAATTACCAGATCTGTTTTCTCTTCCTTCTTGAAGATTGAAGTCACATTTGCAACTTTCCAGTCCTCAGGTACTTCTCTTATCCATACTGACTGCAATATGCCCTCTGAGGGCTTAGTGTAATGTAGTGAATAAGGCTTTGGACTTCCAGTTCTTGTGGGATCAGATCTCACTATTTGCACTGCATGACCACAGCCAAGTCATTTCACCTGGAGCCTCATGTGTAAATGGTGCGTATGCAAAAAATGTTGTATAAGAGCGTTTCCACATTCAAATCGCGATGTGTTAAACCTAAACTTGGTGTAAAGTCACACACATTTCCACGGTAGCTCATACCTTGTCGTACACAAGTTCTGCACTTCGATTTTGCAGGCTGGCAGCACTCAGCGTGAAAGCAGTGCTACTATTCCTGTGTGGTTACTCTTTCTTTTTTAGATCCACATCCCTGACGCGGCTTTATAAATACACTGAAATTAACTGCATATTGTTTATTAGTTTAATGCATCTGGTTGTAATTAACCACTAACAATATAATGGTCCACAGAATAGTCAAACTATTCTAAATATCATAACTGCTTTAGCGTTGTTACTCTCATTGCACCTTCTTCTTCTTCTTCTTTCAGCTCCTCCCGTTAGGAGTTGCCACAGCAGATCATCTTTTTCCATATTACTCTCATTACACCACTTATTTATATCACTGTATCTGGGTGTGAATCACAGCTGTACAGCAGCTGATTGTAAAGAGAATTATCTGTATACAGCATCAAGCACACGCTACTTCAGCCATGCACACAGTCAATTGAACTGCTCTCATATGACAAATGCTTCAAAACTTTCCTGTACGGACCTTGTGGTTCAGAAACTTGCACTTCAGTTATAATATTGCATATATAATATAATATAATCAGGTTATAATATAACCTGAGACACGTTATAAAGCACCTATTTACATATGATGACAATATCATTTTTAAGATGAAATGAGGCAAAATATGTTTATACAGATAAAACTTTAACTTCATTTAAATAATCTATATTGTTAATAATTAAAAATGTGAGGACACGGTTCTGCAGTGCTAGCGAGGAGCTGGCACTCCGTTCATGGATTGTTCCTACCAAGCGCTGTATTCTTCTAAACATTTACTAAGAAGATATTTCAATGTTCCTTAAAAGTTTTGGAGAATCGCCATTCTAAGCATACAGATAGCTTAATGTCTATTACAGAGCTGATTGTATGGTAATTTGTATTTGGAGAAACAAAAGTAAGGACAGGAATTGGAGGTTAGTACGTTTGAAAAAGACAGTACTGCTGCAATAAATAATTTCATCGAAGGTCGCACACGGTGCAGCAAACATCTTGCATAAGGCATAAACAATCACTGAGCCACCGTTTTCCCGTGTTTAATAAAATGCTTTATCTCCAATCATCGTGAAAATGATATCACGTATACATCTTAGTATTTTAATTATTCAGAGAGATGTAATATCACGAATGTAATGGATTCTGTGTCCTGTCGGAGAAAGAGAAAGAACTGAAACACGTAGTGATTCACGCACATAGAAGATCAAATACAAAACAAAGCATTTAATGTGCTACTTTAGTTACGATGGGATTTGAGAAACTAGTAAATTAAACAATTTTAAGATGAAGTTTATGATGTTTTACTTTAATGACAAAATAAAATACAATTATTAAACTATTAAAGTGGAAATTTCGAGATTAAAGTTAACATTTCGTGCTTTTTTCCCACTGTGTGCCTTTTTTTTTCTATGTACCCTTCATATGAAACTCAGACAGTGGGCTACGACTCGCTTTTCACGGCCACTTTGATATGTGACAACTTCTTTTTTTATTTTAGCACTGTGTGACTTTGTGAACTTGAGCTTTTGAGTTTCTCCGACACGCAATGTCACTCGATAAACTTCCTTTTGTTGTTTATACCACTGTTTAAACCAGCAAATAGTACATTTTTCCTTTGCCTCCACTTGGTATCCGCTGAAATTCTACTTTCCCTCGTGTTTTTCCCATTGTCTTTTCACAGAAGGCTGAGCTTAAGGGTTGTTTATATTGATTTGCATATTCAAAGATGTGTAATTCTGGGAGGAGTTGGGGCGGGACAGCAGGCGTGTGCATGTGTGTCATGGATTTATGGAGTTGAAGAACGTGGAAGTTGACGAATGCACAGATTTATGCATCTGGATTTTTTTGTGCCTCAGCACTTTTCCGCTTTGTGTTTACGTCATGTTATAGTGCGAGTTCTACGCATGGCGTTATGCTTGAGGCCTCTGCTCTCTGTGTGGTTTGGTTTATTCATTTGTCAGCAGTGTAAGTGTTAAGGTGAAGCTCAGGTACAAGATGACAGAAAAATGTCATAAATGTGAACTTCTTTTAGATACTTTCAGTTTTGTCCACACCTTGTCTGGTAGTGTCTACCTAAGAGGTCTGGGTGTCTGTTATGTCTTTAGCTCTTTGAACTCTTATTGGTGGATTAGTGTTTACAAAGTGTCCCTATTTGTTGTTTATGTTAATATTGTTCTTATTCAGACATTCTTTTGACTTTCTGTATATTTTTCCTTTCATTTTAATATTTATAATTTAGTTACTTTTTGGCCTTATCTCCTTACTGTTATCTCTTCTCAGATTTCTCGTTTATTGTTGCTCATAATTATTTCTTACATTCCATTTCCCGATTCTCTTTGGTTATTAATTAGTACTGCATTCACAGAATTAACAGAACAGAACAGAATTACAGAGCAACAGAATTACACCACAATTTCTGAGAATGTTGAAATGGATGTGTGGAGTTACAAAAAAGGAAAGAATAAGAAATGAGAGGATCAGAGTGTCAACAAAAGTGGGAGAGAAAGTACAGGGAAGTAGGCTGAAGTTGTTTGGAGATGTGATGAGGAGAGACAATGAATATGGGGGCAAAAGAATGATGGGAAATGGGAAAAGTAACAGGGGATGAGAAAGCAAGGGAGGCCAAATTGGAGGTGGATGGATAAAGTAATAGAAGAATTGAAGGAAAATGTCTGACTAGGGAGGAGGTACAGGACTGAGCTTTGTGGAGAAGGCTGAAGAAGAAGAAGAAGAAGAAGAAGAAGAAGAAGAAGAAGAAGAAGAAGAAGAAGAAGAAGAAGAAGAAGAAGAAGAAGAAGTGTAAAAGAAAGTCTGTGAAGCCCTGGGATTTTAATTGTTGGTTGCTCTTTAACTTTTTAAAGTCAGTTCCATTGTTTTGGACCCTCTGTAATACAGAGTGTAATTTCTTTACCAACTATATATACATGCCCTTCACTGTAGCAGGAGAATCAGCATCCTGGCCGGGATAGACGATAATTTATTGCCTGGACATGAGGCCAGTGTGGAAAGTCAAGCAAATTGGCAGGTGAGAAGGAGAAAAAAATTTGCTTTGGCCAATATGATATAGCAGATGTACTAAGAGAAGCCGAGGATCAGGAGTTGTTCTAGCCCCCAAAATGCTAGGTGGCAGAGATCCTCGTATGGCAGCCCAGTCAGGACACCAGCAGGGGTGCTTATGAGTTGGGAGTCCAGAAGTAACCTCTGTACTTTCTCAATGCCCTGGAAGTGCTTCCTTGAAAACACAGCATGACACCTGAAGCTTTGGGCAGCACTCAGTGGAGGTCGAGGAGGAGGAGGAAGAATTCCTTGGTTTTCTGTATAATTGATGGATTTAGTGTGGCTGATTTTAAAGAGGCGATTCTGAAGACGTGTTTTGGGAAAATAAAAATCCCTTATTTTATTACAAAAATGTGAACTGTATTACTGGGTTCTAGGTTTGGGGCTCAGTGGCACCCCCTGGTGGTTACAAATGGTGTAGTCAGTAGGATTTTCTAAGTGTGTGTTTGGCAGAAGACCTGCAATATAAATTTATTTTTGGCCTAATCCCAGATCTGTAGTCCTATACAACCGGCACCACATCTCACACCAGTGATGGGCAGAAAATTGGGCAAGAAATCCAACTGACAGTAAGCTGATGGATTGGCAGCAGATTCCTGGTAGCCATTTGGAGCGCTTACATTACAAAAGACAAATGGGCAGCATACTGGCTTCAAGTATGGGATCCATATGGACAGGCAGATGACCCTGCTAAAGGGCCACTAGAGAGCTTCTTCGATGGGAAAGACAAGGAGGTAAGTACTGTTGAAGGGCACAAGTCCCTGCAAAGATCTGAAGTGACCCTCACTTGCACCATGAAGGTGGAGAACCTGTGTCAGGCTGTCTTCTATATATTGCAGCTCCGATGCCAACATTGCCTGTATGAGCGTGAACCTGAAGGCTGGATATCTTCCAAACTCAACCTCCCATGATGACACAAAAAACCCGACTGATCATGTGGGAGATTGACACATGCTGATAGTTTCATGAAGGTCAGCCAAGAAAGGCTAAAGTTACCCAGAGTTTATCAAGTGAAGGCGAATGTCACTTTGATCTCCAGCATCTGGTAAGGACACAACAATCTGTATTAAATCATTTAGGAAACACCCTAAAGGAGATTAAGGAGACAGCCAGGGCTGCACTTGAAGCAATGGAGAGCAGGAATAGGACTGCCATTTGGTATCGATTTGGCCATACAGGCAAGTCAATCCTGTAAGGGCCGCATAGATGGTGAAGGGACCCTCTTTATTCACTACAGGGTCTCAAACCATCTAAAGGCCACAGAAGAAAATAGGCAGTCAGTCAAAAATGGAAGACTCATCCAACAAAGGGGAAGCAGCCATTAAGGCATGACAACATGAGTGACATGATTGTTTGAAACTGCCTACAACATTTACATCAGTAGACGTCGTGCCTAAGCAGGATGTGGCATGAAAGAAAACCATGCAAGAACAAGTAGAGAATATACATGCTTTAATAGTCAGAGGGGACAACACGACATAATGCTGAGTCAGAAAAGCTCTTTTTTCAAAAGAGGCCTCTGAAAGCTCCCAGTGTCTGTTGTTATTCTTTTTGTAGGGTTATGGCATTGGACTATGTATAGCTCTTCCATCCTCGTGGGGTCAGACACCAAGTTCTACAGGGCTCAGCTGAAGGGGGCTATGGAGGAGGAAAATGCAATTCCCAGCTGGGACGGAGGAGGATTTATTAGCTGGAAGGGATGCTAGTGTACAACGTGAAGAGAATTGGCTGGTGGGACAGAGAAATAAATTTGTTCCCGGCAGGTATGATATGGCAAATGGACAAATAGAAACCAAGAATCTGGAGTAGTTCCATCACCATATGATTGGGACCAGTGGTCCTCAAATGGTAGCCCAGTGAGGACACCTGCAAGGGTGATTGTGAGTTGGAGCCTGGAAGTGCAATTCTGTTGGGGTCCCTGGATATCAACAAACGGTGGAAGATATGGAAAGGATATGAACACGGGTTCTTTTTCTGCAGTTGTATTCTTGAAAAGAAGCGCACTTGTTCTGTTATATTTGTACCTTTTGTGAAAGTGTTTCTTTGATATTTGGAATTCAGGCTTCACACATTCTACACTTCATGTCTACATTTTGTCAATTATTGCTAAAACATGAAAAACGTTTCTGTTTTAACGATGTGATAACATAGATCGTTGTAGACACGGAACACATATGAAATGCAAGTGTTCCAAATAATGATATAGTATTTATAAAAGGCGTCATTTTGCTTGACTTCTAACTCTATACAACTCTAAGCAACTGACAGACTTGAGCTGAGACAACTGTACAGGGTGGGGGGAGGTGATAGCAGGCTGCTTGCTGTTTGCTGCTTATCCACACATTTACAGGACAAAAGACGCTGACGGAGAGGTGTGAAGCGATTTAAGGTAGGACGGATCTACAAGTTTTTTCGTAGGCTCTGGTAAGTAGATAGGACTGCCGAGCTGGAGGCACAGTGATGCAGTGGGTAGCACTGCTGCCTTGCAGTTAGTAGACCTGGGTTCACTTCCCGGGTCCTCCCTGCATGGAGTTTGTATGTTCTCCCCATGTCTGCGTGGGTTTCCTCTGGGTACTCCGGTTTTCTCCCACAGTACAAAGACATGCAGGTTAGGTGCATTGGCGATTCTAAATTGTCCCTAGTGTGTGCTTGGTGTGTGTATGCATGCCCTGTGGTGGGCTGGCCCCCTGCCCGGGGTTTGTTTCCTGCCTTGTGCCCTGTGGTGGCTGAGATTGGCTCCAGCAGACCCCAGTAACCCTGTAGTTAGGATATAGCAGGTTGGCTGATGGATGGACTGGCAAGCTTTGTTAGGCTTAATGGCCTGTTCCTGTCCAGATTGTTCTCATTTTCAGTTGTTTTTTTTTTATTCTGGGTGTTCTTGGCACTTTCACTGACACTTTTAGAATGTTTGTTAGCTTATTCCAAAGCCCATGGAAATAGGAATAACATTTCAGATGCACTTTTTGATAAAAAATGCTCCTGAAGTTTGCAACTAAGTTTGCTGTAACAGATGTGCACAACATGACTCATTCTCCTGGTGTAAAAAAAGTGAAAGTAAAATGTCTCCCCTTTCTTCTGTGGGGTAGAACATGAATAACGAGTGAAGTATGATGAGGTTATAGGCAATTAAATCAAAACAGCAGAAAATGGGTTTAAATGAGGCTAAGTTTAATGAGTTACGAGGAATTAATGACACCCTTCAGGTCCTTCAAGCTGCAGACCATCAGTTGGATCTAATTATCAAAGTAGTTTCAGAAATGTAGAAGGACTAGGGTCTCTGAACTAACAGGACATTATGATAGCACCGGGAAACAAAGAACCTTTAAGTCTGGTGATGTTTTACATTGAAAAGTCTATGATAAAAAAAGAAAAGGAATTTAATCATTAAACTTACATAATATTGGATCGTTTTATATTGAGCTTCTAAACCGAGGATCTACGCCAGGGGTCTCCAACACGTCGCTCGTGAGCTTCTGGTAGCTCGCAGCCCGTTTCCAAGTAGCTTGCCAAAGGGTTAATAAATCCTACATAAATTTGAAAACTTGATTAGTCAAATTAGAGGTGGGCGATCTTTCCAAAAAATCATATCACAATCCACAATCTGAATTGCAATCTGTCTTTTCAATGTGGCAGACACTTAAGAGAATATCCGGACTCAAACTCATCTAGACCTCAGTAACACCTTATGTTAAATATCAAACAAAGTTCAATTCAATTGTTATCTCATTCGCTAGCTAAGTGGAGTTAAGGTACATGCCCCGAAGCTGTTGAGTGAGTGAGGAAGACCCGTCCCCTCGGCCTGCTGCCTTTTTCTCTGTACCACAAGCAAACTCTGATACATAGATAGACAAAATGAGAGAAGTTGCAAAATCAACCAGATTGGTAAAACAAATTATAGAAAATCACCCAATCTAAATCTGTTAAGTAGTTCTCTCATGAAAAGCTAACAGACATACAGACAGAGAGACATTGGATTTTCTATATTATATATTAGTGAACCTTCCAAATAATGTGCAGTTAAAGTCTCAACAGCATTCTCAGCATTTCTGGAGCTTAGTAGAGCCAGATAACTAGAAGAATCTTCACCAAAGAGCACTTAAGATGTCTGCTTTGTTTGGGTCTCCATACCTCTGTGAGTCTGACGTGAATGTCATGAAATCAAAGTTCAGAACAAGACTGACAGACGAACATTAAATTGACTCCATGAGAGTGAACCTCAGTGGCTCCACTCCACCAGACACCTGCCTCTCTTGTTGTCTCCATGCAGTGCCAGTCATCTAACTAAAAAACACATCACACATGCAACTGGACCTGTGAATAAAGTGAGAGTGACATGTGACAAAATGACAAGTGAATAAGTCCTATTTGTGCATTTGGAATTACATTGTTTTGTTTTGACAGCATTCATGTTTTAACTCAATAGTGTGAGTGAGATGCACTAGAAAATGCACACCGACATACAAAATGCACTTGCAGGTGAACTCAACATTTTTTGGGATGACAGTCAGTCAGTCATTTCCCAAACTGCTATATACTAACTACAGGGTCACGGGGGCCTGCTGGAGCCAACACAGGGCACAAGGCAGGAACAAATCCCAGGCAGGGCGCCAGCCCACCACAGGGCACACACACCAGGGACAATTTAGGATTGCCAATGCACCTAATCTGCATGTCTTTGGACTGTGGGAGGAAACCCATGCAGACATGTGGAGAACATGCAAATTCCAGGACCCGGGAAGCAACCCCAGGTTTCCTTACTGCGAGGCAGCAGTGCTACTACTGCGCCACCCTTTTTAGTGATGTTTTAATGCAAAATGTCAGTTGTGGACAGCGACATTTTGTAAATGGTCAGGCATAACAAGCGTATTCAGCTTGTTTGGGTTGAAATAAGCTATGAGAATAAACTTTAGAAAACATGAGTAAGCTCCCGGCCATTTTCATTTTGTAAAAGTAGCTCTCAGGGGAAAAAAGGTTGGAGACCCCTGGTCTTTGCTATTCAGAGTGGGGTTGATTTATTGAAAAGTGTATAAAGAATTAAGTGGACTTCAGCTAGGCAGGGGTCTTAGCCCATTACGGTTTAATGTCATGATAAGTGACGATGTCTTTCCTCACACAGGAATAGAGGGAGCTGAATGTTGGTGTGCTGCCATGTCAGCTGGGCACTGGGACATCTCAAGATGCTCCCATGATAGTCAAATCCACTCGGGCCACATCAGGGCAGATATCTTTACACCACATGCTCATTTTTACACATGTCGCTGTAGCCCTCAGCCCAAATCTGTTTGTAAAGACTGCACAGCTCAGTCAGGTGAGAGGAGGCAGCAGCCAACGACTCAGAGCGGCCATCACCACAGCAGAATCAGCTCGTCACTGTGACGAACTTCATGTCAGAATCGACCTGATTCCCTCTGCTGATCATTACATTAACTACATTAATCTCATCCTCAATGACGTCTTGTGGTGTGTTTTTCACTTTCCTTGTCTCGTTTGTCCTTCATTAGGATGTTCTATCTGATTGCATCACTGAACAGTAAACAGGAAAACAACTAACAATTTTAATTTTAGTGATCAGCAATAATGGATACAATGAAGCTATTAGAAATAAACTGGATACATTAGGATTAAAAGTCACGACGGAGGTAAAAAGCTTAGGGGTGATTGTTGACTGTAATCTGAATTTTAAATCACATATTAATCAGATCATTAGGACAGCATTTTTTCACTTAAGAAACATAAGTAAAGTTAGACCTCTTTATCACTGAAAGATGCTGAGAAATTAGTTCACGCGTTTGTTTTCAGTCGACTAGATTACTGTAATGCACTCCTCTCAGGACTACCCAAAAAAGATATAAATCGTTTGCAACGAGTGCAGAATGCAGCTGCTAGAATCCTAACTAGGAAAAGAAAATCAGAACACATCACACCAGTCTTAGCGTCACTACACTGGTTACCTGTGTCATTCAGAATTGACTTTAAAATTCTGCTTATGGTTTATAAAGCCTTAAATAATCTCGCCCCATCTTATATATCGGAATGTCTGACACCTTATATTCCAAATCGTAACCTCAGATCCTCAAATGAGTGTCTCCTTAGAATTCCAAGAACAAAACTTAAAAGAAGTGGTGAGGCGGCCTTCTGCTGTTATGCACCTAAAATCTGGAATAGCCTGCCAATAGGAATTCGCCAGGCTGATACAGTAGAGCACTTTAAAACACTGCTGAAAACACATTACTTTAACATGGCCTTTTATAACTTCATTTTAATCCTTTTTATTTCAAAACATACCAATATACATTAATAAATCGTTCTTTAAGCAATTAGATTCAACAATAACCTCATTTATTTGGAATTCTAAACATCCACGCATCAAAAGAGCGACCCTACAAAGACAAAAGGCAGAAGGCGGCATGGCTCTACCTAACTTCCAGTTTTATTACTGGGCAAATATACAGTCGATAAGAACCTGGACACAAATAGAAGAACATACACAGGCATGGACCGCAATAGAAGTAAAATCCTGCAGTACTTCTTTGTATTCCTTGCTTTGTGCTCCAATAAACACACGTTATCGGCAATACACTAATAACCCAATTGTGCTCCACTCACTTAGAATCTGGAACCAATGTAGAAAGCATTTTAAGACGGAGAAGCTTCTTTCTGTGGCACCTGCAAAAGAACCACCTCTTTCAACCCTCACAAACATATGCAGTTTTAATATCTGGAAAAATTTGGAATTAACTTGCTTAGAGATCTTTATATAGACAACGTCTTTGCATCCTATGAACAATTACATTCCAAATTTAACATTCCAGCTACAAATTTCTTTCACTATCTTCAAATCAGGAACTTTGTTAAACAGAACCTTCCAGATTTTCCTCATCTTGCACCCTCATCCACGCTGGAAAAATTATTGCTCAATTTCAAGGAGTTAGACTCCATCTCTACAATATATAAAATCCTTTTACAATCCCTTCCTTTCAAAGATCCAAGAGGACACTGGGAAAATGACCTCTCAATTAATATATCAGAAAAGGAGTGGAAAGTAGCAATGCAGAGAATTCACTCAAGCTCCATATGCAAAAGCATACAATTATACAACTCAAAATTATATATCGAGCACATCTGTCTCGACTAAAACTCTCAAAATGTTTCCAGGGCATGATCCAACCTCAGCGTTGCAACCAAGCCCCAGCCTCACTAGGTCACATGTTCTGGGCCTGCTCCAAATTAACATTATTCTGGACAAAAATTTTAATTACCTCTCAGACAGTCTTGGACTCACAATCCCTCCTAACCCATTAACAGCTGTGTTTGGGGTTCTTCCAGAGGGTCTTAAAGTGGAGAAAGACAAACAAACTGTGATTGCATTCACTACACTGTTGGCACGCAGACTTATTCTGATAAACTGGAAGAACCCAAACTCTCCTCTTTTAAGTCAGTGGGAAACTGATGTGTTATATTATTTAAAATTGGAAAAAATCAAATACTCAGTTAGAGGATCTGTGCAGACTTTTTCAAAACATGGCAGGATCTAATCAGTAATATTTTGAAATGATTTATAAAGCACAGAGAATTTGTTGATTTAGGTATTTTTAAAAGCCTTAAATTTTACACCGTTTGGCTTGCTCTCTCTCTCAAGGGTGGGGATCGATCTGTTCTTAGCATAATTCTTTTTTTTGTTAAAACTTGATTGCTATGTATTGATTGTAATAAAATTAATAAATAAATAAAAAAAAAAAAAAAAGGCCACAGAAGAAAATAGGCAGTCAGTCAAAAATGGAAGACTCATCCAACAAAGGGGAAGCAGCCATTAAGGCATGACAACATGAGTGACATGATTGTTTGAAACTGCCTACAACATTTACATCAGTAGACGTCGTGCCTAAGCAGGATGTGGCATGAAAGAAAACCATGCAAGAACAAGTAGAGAATATACATGCTTTAATAGTCAGAGGGGACAACACGACATAATGCTGAGTCAGAAAAGCTCTTTTTTCAAAGAGGCCTCTGAAAGCTCCCAGTGTCTGTTGTTATTCTTTTTGTAGGGTTATGGCATTGGACTATGTATAGCTCTTCCATCCTCGTGGGGTCAGACACCAAGTTCTACAGGGCTCAGCTGAAGGGGGCTATGGAGGAGGAAAATGCAATTCCCAGCTGGGACGGAGGAGGATTTATTAGCTGGAAGGGATGCTAGTGTACAACGTGAAGAGAATTGGCTGGTGGGACAGAGAAATAAATTTGTTCCCGGCAGGTATGATATGGCAAATGGACAAATAGAAACCAAGAACCATAAGGTTCCATCACCATATGATTGGGACCAGTGGTCCTCAAATGGTAGCCCAGTGAGGACACCTGCAAGGGTGATTGTGAGTTGGAGCCTGGAAGTGCAATTCTGTTGGGGTCCCTGGATATCAACAAACGGTGGAAGATATGGAAAGGATATGAACACGGGTTCTTTTTCTGCAGTTGTATTCTTGAAAAGAAGCGCACTTGTTCTGTTATATTTGTACCTTTTGTGAAAGTGTTTCTTTGATATTTGGAATTCAGGCTTCACACATTCTACACTTCATGTCTACATTTTGTCAATTATTGCTAAAACATGAAAAACGTTTCTGTTTTAACGATGTGATAACATAGATCGTTGTAGACACGGAACACATATGAAATGCAAGTGTTCCAAATAATGATATAGTATTTATAAAAGGCGTCATTTCTGCCTCTCTTGTTGTCTCCATGCAGTGCCAGTCATCTAACTAAAAAACACATCACACATGCAACTGGACCTGTGAATAAAGTGAGAGTGACATGTGACAAAATGACAAGTGAATAAGTCCTATTTGTGCATTTGGAATTACATTGTTTTGTTTTGACAGCATTCATGTTTTAACTCAATAGTGTGAGTGAGATGCACTAGAAAATGCACACCGACATACAAAATGCACTTGCAGGTGAACTCAACATTTTTTGGGATGACAGTCAGTCAGTCATTTCCCAAACTGCTATATACTAACTACAGGGTCACGGGGGCCTGCTGGAGCCAACACAGGGCACAAGGCAGGAACAAATCCCAGGCAGGGCGCCAGCCCACCACAGGGCACACACACCAGGGACAATTTAGGATTGCCAATGCACCTAATCTGCATGTCTTTGGACTGTGGGAGGAAACCCATGCAGACATGTGGAGAACATGCAAATTCCAGGACCCGGGAAGCAACCCCAGGTTTCCTTACTGCGAGGCAGCAGTGCTACTACTGCGCCACCCTTTTTAGTGATGTTTTAATGCAAAATGTCAGTTGTGGACAGCGACATTTTGTAAATGGTCAGGCATAACAAGCGTATTCAGCTTGTTTGGGTTGAAATAAGCTATGAGAATAAACTTTAGAAAACATGAGTAAGCTCCCGGCCATTTTCATTTTGTAAAAGTAGCTCTCAGGGGAAAAAAGGTTGGAGACCCCTGGTCTTTGCTATTCAGAGTGGGGTTGATTTATTGAAAAGTGTATAAAGAATTAAGTGGACTTCAGCTAGGCAGGGGTCTTAGCCCATTACGGTTTAATGTCATGATAAGTGACGATGTCTTTCCTCACACAGGAATAGAGGGAGCTGAATGTTGGTGTGCTGCCATGTCAGCTGGGCACTGGGACATCTCAAGATGCTCCCATGATAGTCAAATCCACTCGGGCCACATCAGGGCAGATATCTTTACACCACATGCTCATTTTTACATATGTCGCTGTAGCCCTCAGCCCAAATCTGTTTGTAAAGACTGCCCAGCTCAGTCAGGTGAGAGGAGGCAGCAGCCAACGACTCAGAGCGGCCATCACCACAGCAGAATCAGCTCGTCACTGTGACGAACTTCATGTCAGAATCGACCTGATTCCCTCTGCTGATCATTACATTACCTACATTAATCTCATCCTCAATGATGTCTTGTGGTGTTTTTCACTTTCCTTGTCTCGTTTGTCCTTCATTAGGATGTTCTATCTGATTGCATCACTGAACAGTAAACAGGAAAACAAGTAACAGAAGGCAATCCACCAAAAGCTCACTCCTCCATTACCCAAGACATGCCTGATCATTTTGTGTCCCACTTACTGAGCACAACAGACCCCTAGACTTGAGTGCCTCTTTCTGATTGGCTCCCCTCCAGTTCACCTCACTTGCTTCTCTAAATCTTCCCAGAGATCTACCTCACAGTGACCTTGGTGGACATCACCTCAGTGACTTTAGTAAAGCAACTCTAACCCGTGTGTCCCTGACAGCCAATCAAAATCTGGACTTTCAGTTGCAGTCTTTCCTTTCCCTAAGTGCCACCTCTCTGTCTGTCTGTCTGATTCTCTCTGCACCTTTCCTTCTCACATATGATGACAGTGCTATGGTCACATATTTCTTTTATTCATTTTAAGTCCCTGCAGTGAGATTTTTGGGGTTATTTCTGGTCTGGTCTTGGTCTAAATCTATAACATTTGGGATGTTCAATGCCCAACAGTTTCCCTTTCAGGGCCATCTTTTGATGTTACTCAGGACTGGTTTGGATGTGCAGGATATTTACAATTTGTTCATAAATGTTGTTCATTGTATACTTCAGTGTTTCAGTGTTTCTCTTTCTTTGTGTAATTTTCTTCCCTTATTTTTCTTCACCATGTCTCATAGCACCACTGGTCACTCTAGAACTCACAATCTCATCTTTCATTCCCTGATTAACAACAAAATCTGGTGCCTTTAAGAACAGAGGAACGTGAAATAGAAATAAGAGAGTGAGAGAGACAGAGAAAGAAAAGAATGGAAAAATCAAGAGGGCAGAGAAATGAGAAAATAACAAGTGAGGTCAATGAAAGTGGGCCAGAACTTGGGTGACACAGTGACACACACACGGTCACATCAGGAGTGAACATTTAGTGTCAAAGCCAGGATCATCAAATCAGTAAGAACACAAAGTCACCTGTAAAAACTCCTCACTGCTCTGAGTTTCAGACGACTGAAGGAGGAAAACTGGAGCTTCAGGATCCGAACATGAAAAGAGAAAAATGGGGACTGAGAAGATGGCATTTGGTGACATCAGTTCCATTCACTGTGCAGTAATTATTAGAACAGAGCAGTTCAAATGTGACACAAAATAATGAGCAGCTAAAACTAAAAATGACCTGCTGGACCCCACTAAATCACCACTCAGTGCCCACCATACCAACTGGTAGGTTTCTTGGGCACATTGGGCTCACTGGCATTTAAAGACATTTTTGGTAGGCTCACCAGCTTTCACTTTTATTTCCTGGCTGTTCTTCTTCACCACATTTAGTCTTCAGGTACTCTTAGACAGAGAAGTCAGACATGAAGTGTTCTCAGCTGAAGAGCCCAACCAGAATGAGCACCCCACTGTCTGCTGAGTGTCTTTAAAGGTTTTAGTTGTCATGGGTCTGGAGGACTGTGTATTTCTGTCTCTCTGTGACTTTGTGTCCAAGCACAACCTTTCACAGAGTTTGGCTTTCCAGAGGCTTCAGTCCTACATGAAGAGAAGAACTGCAGGGTTTCTGTGGCTGTCATTGGGGGTCTTTTCACAGGAGTTGCCTTATAATAAACCATCAGCTGATTGGTGAGGTACCTTTTTTGGACACTTTACATGTTTTGTGAACGCTGCTGAAGGGGGGACACGGCAGCCCTTCAGAAACCCCCTCTTAAACAGGTTTTCAATGGGAAACAAACACACTCTTATAGCTCCTCTTTGAAGGATCAGCAGCTGGCTTGCCAGCTGGGCTTTGAACATTTACGGGGACGAGCCGTGGTCATCCAGAGGTCTCATTCTCCTGTCTCTCTTCCTCCAAAGTCCCTGTGCTCCGGCCGCTGCTACCGCGATGCTGTCCCCCCTTTGATGAAGAAGACTTTGTGTTCTTTTCAGCAGGAGTCATTGGTGATACAACAACAAGAACATTTATTCAAATAGCACATTTTCATACAAATGATGGAACTCAAAGTGTTTTACAGGATGAAGAAAGAGAAATGAAAAATATAAAAATAAGATTAGACAATGCTAAGTAATAAAGGATAAAGTAAGGTCTGATGGCCTGGGGGACAGAAAAAAAAACAAAACTCCAGATGGCTGGAGAAAAAAAATAAAACCTGCAGGGGGTCAGAGGCCACAAGCACGCTCAGCCCCCTCTAGGCATTCTACCGAACATCAATGACCTCAGTCAGTCCTCATTGTATTCAGTGTTCTCATGGAAGAACTTGATGATGACGGTCATGTGGACTTCTGGCGTTTAATCCATCAATGGAGGGACATCACGGTGCCCTGATCAGGTGGTGGGGGCACAAATCGTCACAGAAAAACAGAAAAACAAGAGAAGAGAAAGTAGGGGTTAGTACGGATTACAGAGCCACCAGGAATATTAATGATAATCAAATGCATATACAGAATTTCAGGGTTAAACTAAAATGAAGCTATGAGAGAGCCATGTTAAAGTAATGAATTTTTTGCAGTTTTTTAAAGTGCTCCACTGTATTAGCCTGGTGAATTTCTATTTGTCAGCTATTCCAGATTTTAGGTGCCTGACACCAGAAGGCCGCCTCACCACTTCTTTTAAGTTTAGCTCTTGAAATTCTAAGCAGACCCTCATTTGAAGATCTAAGGTTACGATTTGGAATGTAAGGTGACAGACATTCTGAAATATAAGATGGAGCAGATTATTGAAGGCTTTGTAAACCATAAGCAGGGCGGTACGGTGACTCAGTGGTAGGGTTGCTGCCTCGCAGTAAGGAGACCTGGGTTCACTACCCGGGTCCTCCCTGCATGGAGCTTGCATGTTCTCCCAGTGTCTGCGTGGGCTTCCTCCGGGTGGTCTGGTTTTCTCCCACAGTCCAAAGACATGCAGGTTAGGTATATTGGTGATCCTAAATTGGAAAGGCGCTATATAAATAAAATGTATTTATTATTACTATTATTAAATTGTCCCTAGTGTGTGGGTGTGTGTGTCCTGCAGTGGGCTGGCGCCCTGCCCGGGGATTTGTTCCTGCCTTGCACCCTGTGTTGTCTGGGATTGGCTCTAGAAGATCCCCATGACCCTGTGTTAGGATATAGCAGGTTAGACAATGACTGACTAACTGTATTCCAGACATTTAAAACTTTGTAATGTATATTTGCGAGTGTGGAAAATGGTGGTTATCGTGCGGAGGTGCCTCAGATAAAAGCTTCTCTATCTTGTGACCCTGTGTTAGAATATACTGTAGTGGGTTGGACAATGACTGACTAAACCATAAGCACTATTTTAAAGTCAATTCTAAATGGCACAGGTAACCAGCATAGTGACATCAGAACTGGATTTTCTTTTCTGATGTAATATTCTAGCAGCTCCATTCTTCACTTGTTGTAATCAATTGATGTCTTTTTTGGGTTCTCTTGAGAGGAGTGCTTTCCAGTATTCTAGCTGACTGAAAACAAAATCGTACATTTATTTCTCAGAATCTTGCAATGTTATAAGAGGTCTAAATTTTGTTATATTTCTTAAGTGAAAAAATGCTGTCCTAGTAATCTAATGAATATGTGATTTAAAATTCAGTTCAGAGTCAATAATGACCCGTAAATTCTTTACCCCCATCTTGACTTTTAAGCCTAATGGATCAAGTTTATTTTTAATATCCTAATAATATCCATTTTTACCAATCACTAAAATTTCTGTTTTCTCTTTATTTAGTTTGAGAAAATTACTACTCATCCATTCGGAAACACAAGTGAGACATTGTGTCAGTGAATCAAGAGAGTCAGGGTCATCAGGCGCTATTGATAAACACAGTTGTATGTCGTCAGTATAGCTGTGGTAGCTCACGTTATGCCCCGAGATAATCTGACTTCATGGAGGCATGGAGAGCGAGCAGCGGACCAGGAGAGACCCTTGTTAAACACCATATAGAATATCAGCGGTCTTCAAAGTATAATTACCACAACTAACAAAGAATTTTCTCCCTGCCAGGTAGGATTCAAACCAATTTAAGACCCTGCCAGAGAGGCCCACCCATTGACTAAGGCGATTTCTAAGAATGTTGTGATCAATGGCATCAAATGCGGCACTCAGATCTAAGAGGATGAGAACAGATAAATGGCCTCTGTCTGCATTTACCCGCAAGTCATTTACTACTTTAACGAGTGCAGTTTCTGTGCTGTGATTTGTTCTGAAACCCGACTGAAACTTATCAAGAATAGCAGGTTTACTGAGGTGGTCATTTAGCTGCATAATGACTGCCTTCTCTAGGATTTCACTTAAGAAAGGCAGGTTAGAGATGGGTCTAAAGTTGTCAAAAGCAGAGAAGTCAAGATTATTTTTCTTGAGCAGGGGTTTAACTACAGCAGAACCACAGTAACCACAGTAGCTAATATGATCGAGATGTTTAAGGTCCATGGGACTGTATGCAGCTTTCCTGGACGTGACCACAAGAGTAAAGCTGACCCCAGAGACAGTCTGGGAAGACCCCTGTATCTAATGATGAGTTTACTATGTCAAGAATGCTATCAATTAGCATGCCAATTAGCACAGTTAGCATGTCAAGATTGACAGCGATGGTGATGGAAAAGCTGCTAAAAGAGCCAGTGCAGGTAAAGAGCCGACATGTGTTAGTGCACTCATTTGGCATCTTGGAAGTGCAGCAGCAACTTCATTAATGGAGAATTTTGGAATTGCCAAAACACACCATCCTCCAGAACACTAGAGGGCAGACATGCCTGGCATAAGAAGGGATAAGAAGATTTCAGTTTTGCTGTTTTGGATTTGTAATGTGATGTGACAGTCAGCTCACCCTCGCTTTAATTCACAGAGCTGCAGGACAAAAGCCACTGAAGGCTCGTCTAACATTTGCC
This sequence comes from Polypterus senegalus, assembly GCF_016835505.1. Classification (NCBI taxonomy): domain Eukaryota; kingdom Metazoa; phylum Chordata; class Cladistia; order Polypteriformes; family Polypteridae; genus Polypterus; species Polypterus senegalus. Next base: position 9,105,901 of record NC_053155.1, on the reverse strand, counting down.
CAGATCACCTTGAGTACCCCCAAAGCCTTTAGTCTAATGTTCTGTGGACTGATGAGTCAGAAGTGTAACCTTATGGAAGACACAGGTCCCGTTCCATCTGGGGTAAACCTAACACAGCTTTGTACAATAAGAACATCACACACACAGTCAATCATGGTGGTGGGTAGTGTGATGGTGTGGGGACGCTTTGCTGTTTTAAGGCCTGGTTGACTTACCATAATTGAGGGAAGCTTAAATTCAGCTCTCTGCCAGAAGATACTGAAGAAGAATGTCCAGTCCAGTCATCAGTCTGTGATCTGAAGCTGGGTGAGGTAGCAGAACAAGTGCAAGTCCACCTCTGAATGGCTGACAAAAACACAAAATTAAGGTTGTGGACATGATTGAGATGTTGTAGTTTGACCTTGAATGGACATTTCACACTTGAAAACCTCCAGTGTGGCTGAATTATAACAATTCTATAGAACACGGGGACCACAATTTCTCCACAGGGATGCCAATGTCTGATCTCCTGCTGCTGGACCTGTTTGATTGCAGTTGTTTCTACTGAAGGTGGCACAACCAGGTATTAAATTTAGGAGTCAATTACTTTTTCAAATGGGCGATCGAGGTGTTGTTGAACTTTTTTCCTTCAATAAATCAAAGGAATATTTAAAATGGAGTGTTGTCTTTATATTCTACTATATTTGTTTGGAGATCAGAAATGATGGAGTGTTACGAAGAAGCAAAAATAGAGAAAATAAGGAAGGGGACAAATACTTTTTCACTGCACTGTTTACTCACACCTTTGACAAGTTCAATGAAATAAAACATAAAGAATGTGCTGGCAAAAGAGAAAACCTACATGTTCAGAATGGACAAATTTGACCTTCTGAGTTGAGCGGTTCAGATGGGGATGACTTTGTTATTTGGGTTTTCTTTTCCATTATATGGTGATGGAAGATGAAGATTTGTGTGATTCACGTTGTCTCAAAAGAGAAGCTTTCTAATTGTCAATTCTACTTGTTTAACTCTATTTGGGCTCCAACTTGTTGTCGCAATAAGAAGAAGTGTTGTTTTGAATATCAATATGAAGAAATGAATCACAATTGTATGTGAAATAAGGTCTACATGACCACCGTTCTGCATTACACAGAGCAGACACTTTTCTCTGAGTTCTCGACTTCCCGTATTTTGAACATTAAAACAAATGAAACTGGCAGGGAGAAAATTATTGGGAGTTGTCACAAGTTAAAAGACCCCACTGGACTGCTGTGACATCTCAAGCAGACTGATTGCTCTAAAGAGTGTCATTGGGGTCTTCAGTCACTCAGTAAAGTCCTCACTCAGATGTGTTGTGTCATTATGGGCCTCACACTGAATGTGGGAAAGAGAAGAGGAGGAAAGGAAGGAGAACACAGCCGGGCATGGTCAAGATAAAGGCTACAAGAACATCTCCAAAGAAGGTCATGTTTCAGTAACCACAGTAGCTAATATGATCGAGATGTTTAAGGTCCATGGGACTGTATGCAGCTTTCCTGGACGTGACCACAAGAGTAAAGCTGACCCCAGAGACAGGAGCAGAAATCTCATCCAGAGCTACAAGAAGGGCTTGATGGCAGTTCTCATCTGAAAACAGTGTGTTACAGAACATTGGGTGAGGGTTCTATTGTGTTCATACTAATTTCATTTATTTTATTGTGTACTTCACTTTTTATATTTTTAATACATTTTGGAAATCTCTAAAATCCTATTTGTCATTCAGGGGCATTGAGTGTTACTTGATGAGGGAAAAAACATAAGCAATTTTACCACAAGGCTGCAACATAAAAATGTGAAAAAGTGAAGGAGTCTGCCTTCTTTGTGATGACCCAGTATGTTAAAAGAGCCAAAAGAAGAAGAAGTTTCTTAAACCGCGTGGGCTTCAGTTATCCAGAAAGAAGTCTAACATTTATGAATCCTGAACTATGTAGAAAGGTGAAGAATATAAAATGGGAGTTTAACCGAATTATCATGTGTGGAAAGTCCAACAAAGAAGAAAAAATACTGCACAAAAACAGATAAAGGTTTGGGGACCGTCCCCATATATTGTCGTCCAGACAATAAAGAAAGAAACTGATTCAATGTCTTTGTCTTTGGGGTACAATGAACATTTTACTGTTGTAAAGATGGCAGTTTTATAGACAAAGGATTATGGGACAGGAAATAGTTCGCAGGATGTGACATTGAAACAGGAACCGGAACCAACGTCATCAGGAGTCGACCGAAAAGAGGTGATTTTATGGAGCCGGAAGTGACGTCATCTTGGCCATTTTGAACCCGGAAGTGGAGGTAATTACCTTTCCTCTGATTTTCTGTTGATGAAAACAGATTTAGGTAAGTACAACATGATGACCCTCTACCTCGCGATATTTCACTCACCTTTAGGCTCTTTGACTCCTAATCACACGTTAGCAGAAGAGGTTGGAAGCATGTGCTGATACAGTGCATTGCTGCACCAACCACATGACAAACCACCTGATTTGAGACCCAAGTGCAGCCATGCAATGGGTGACACCTCAGCACCATGTTGGAACTGTCAGAAGTTTTTTTTACGGTGGCTGAAGTGTTAATCTTGTTACCAACCCTCAAGTTTCCTCTGTAAGTTGGAGGACCTTCTTGTTGGGCTGGATGCAGGTTACCATCATATCCAGAACTGAGCAATTGGATGTTAAGGGCCAAATGAATTTGAATCACTTTTTGGTATTTATGGGATTCCAACCGGGTTGCCAGCACAGATCCCTTGCCATAGAGCCACCACTCCACCACAATGTCAAAATCAAAACTGACAATTTAACTGATTTATTAATAGCAATCAATCAGTTCTTCTCATGAACTCCATCCACGCAAGTCTGGTAAGCTACAAAAGAAAACTTACCATGGGGTGCACAATTTAACTAATAAAAAACAACATCACAGCTAATACAGATGTGGCCAAAAGTTCTGAGAATAAGAATGAAGTGTTGGTTTTCAAAATGTTTGCCGCTTCAGATCTTTTTTTCAGATGTTTCTAAGGTATACTGAAGTGGAATTACAAGCAATTCATAAGTTTCAAAGGGTTTTATTGACAATTACATGAAGTTTGTGTGCAGAGTCAATATCTGCAGTGTTGGCCCGTCTTTCTTTTTCAAGACCTCTGCAATTCACCCTGGCAGGCTGTCAATCAACTTCTGGGCCAAATGCTGACTGATGGTTGCCCATTCTTGGATGATCAATGCTTGGAGTTTGTCAGAATTTGTGGCTGTTTGTCCACCTGCCTCTTAAGGATTGACCACAACTTCTCAATGACATTCCATCATGCTGGAAAAGGCATTGTTGGTCACCAAACTATTCTTGGATGTTTGGTAGAAGTTGCTCTCAGTGGGTATTTTGGTCCCATTCTTTATTCATAGCTCAGGATTGGGACACCATACTGTAAGTGAGGTGAAGACTTTTGGAGGATGGCCTGGTGGGTGTCAAGAAGGGCAGCAAAGAAGCCAAGAAAAACATCAGAAACAGACTGATATTCTGCAAAACGTACAGAGATTGGACTGCTAAAGACTGCTGGGTGAAAGTCATTTTCTCTGATGATTCACCTTTCTGAATCTGAGGCATCCGGATAAAAGAAAAGGTGAGTGGCGCTACCACCAGTTCTTTGCCTTGCCAACAGTAAAGAATCCTGAGACCATTCATGTCACATGGGGTTGCTTCTTAGCAAAGGCAGTTGGCTCACTCACAATTTTGCCTAAGAACTCAGCCCTGAATAAAGAATGGGACCAAAATATCCTTTGAGAGAAACTTCTGCCAACCGCCAAAGAATTGTTTGCTGACCATGATGGAGCACCGGGCCATAAGGCAAAAGTGAGAACTAAGTGGCTTGGGGAACAATACATTGAAATTTGGTGTCCATGGCCAGGAAACTCCCCAGATCTTAATCCCATTAAGAATTTGTGGTCAATCCTCATGAGGAGGGTGGGCAAACAAAAACCCACAAATTCTGGTTATGCAAGAATGGGCTGACATCAGTCAGGATTTGGCTCAGAGGTTGATTGACAGCCTGCCGGGGATAATTTCAGAAGTCTTGAAAAAGAAAGAAGGGCCAACACCACAAATATTGACTCTTTGCATAAATGTAATGTAATTGTCAATAAAACTTTGAAACTTATGAAATGCTTGTATACCAGAGAAACATCTGATCTAAAAGCACTGAAGCAGTAAACTTTGTGAAAACCAACACTTGGGTCCTTCTCAAAATGTTTGGCCACGACTGTAGAAGACTGTAGAGTAATCTGCTTAAAAGCTTTGAGTCTGTCTAATGTGAACTTCAATTTGTAATAAAAAGACAGGATATACGGAAATAAATTGAACTTTAGCAGACACCCTGAGGCAGTTCATCTCTTCTTTCACTAAACATTGTATTACCACATTGTGATTATCATTTGCTGGGCTCACGCTGTGGCAGCACCACATACATGCTCTCTGATTAGATTTTGTCTCTTAGCCGACCTCAGTGTTAATTAACCCTGTTGCTGCTTAAGCACCCTTAATATGGTGGTGGGGAGGGAAACAAACAGGCGCATTGGGCAGACGGTCATAAAGAAGACCTTTGGGAGCTGGGTGGACTCTTGCTGTAGTTTCCAAGGGTTGTAATGGAGAAGGGGCATCAGGATACAGTTTTAAAAAGGAGAGAAAAAGAAAAGAAAATTGTTTTCAACAGCAACTGATAAATATTGACTGTCTATGGCCAGAGAAAGGATCGCCTCGCTTGCTTACGGAGGAGGCCACCTCAAAGACTTTGCCATACGACCCACTCTGAATTAGAAACAAAGGGGACAGTCAGGAGAAATTAACGTGGGTGAGCTAAGAGCGATCTTATGTGGGGTAGCGTGTTTAGAGTCTCTGGGGAAAAAAGAACAAGGAAAATGGACTTGTGTTATCATAAGTGTCTGGAAACTGCCTGGACTTTGGGGTTTGTCTGGGGCGAAGGGTTATCACATAATGTATTTGTGGAGATGTGGGGGTGGGAAGTGCGTTCTCCAATTTGGTTGCTGCCATTTATGTTTGTATATCTCTCTATTATAAAAAAAATCTTGGGACAGAGACTAGGGAGACAATTAGACGTCCCACAAGAGACACTTTAATGTCACATGAGACAAGGCAGTGAGACAACATTTAAAACAAGTTCATAGACATCTAACCTAGCAGTTGTTGAAATGCATTTGTCAGACACGCTTCATGAGCACCCAGCTCTTAAAATCAATGACAAGCCCAAGCAGAACACGCAGCTTGCCAGGAGCAGCAGCAGCAAGCCAGCAGATGATCCGAAAGCTTCTCCTTAGCGTGCGTTCAAACCCTCCCACACCCCCCTTCACAACGCGAGCAGCAGAGACACGAAGTGCCAAAAGGACAGCTGCTGTACAGGCTTTTAAATGATCGACGCGCAGCGCAACAAACAGAACACGCAGCTCACCAGCAGCAACAGCAGAAAGACAGCAGCTGCTCAGCCGCCCCTCTTTCACAATGCAAGCAGCGTTACACGTCCTGTGAGAAAGAGATTTAACCACGCCACGCTGGAAATAAAGGATAAATATTGTTTTTACAAAACGTTTAAAGTAAAAGTGACAATAATGCATATGAAAATAACAATCTCTTTAAATTGTATATCCGGTAAACCAAACCCGGGGATGGGCGAAGCGAAGCGAGCAGGGGGCAGAGCCCCCTAATTTTTATAAGTTTGATTTAATACAGTTATTTTCACCTTGTCTATTTCTCACGGTTATTTTGTTGATATTGTGTAAGTTATATTATTTATCATATCAGTATCGCAGGAAGGGGTCCGAGGTCAATTTAAGGTTGACCTGCAATCCTAAAGGTGGTGACGTATAGCGATATCGGCCAGGAAAGGTCGAAGCGTTACAGCATCTCACATTAACTGTTCATCCCAATGTTTGTCCCCTCAGATTGGCTATCACATTTCACTTTTTAATCTCCTCCTCCATTTTCCTACTAAGTAAAGACAAACTTTCACTTTCATTTCTTCACAAGTCTCCACTTTGTTTTCCTTGCTGTTTCTCTCTGACTGCTTTTCCTGCTACACACAATGGCCGAAGCTAGGCTCTTAGCATTTGAGGATGAGTTGATCTGCTCACTGTGTCTAGACACCCTGACTGACCTTGTGTCACTGCATTGTGGTCACAGTTTCTGTCTGAAGTGCCTCACAGACTGCTGGGATCGGAGCCAAGTGTACTGCTGTCCACAGTGCAAGAGGACCTTCACCACCAGGCCTGAACTGCATGTAAAGACTGGGCTGAGTGAAGCTGTCAAGAAATTGAAGAAGGTGGAACTCTGTCCTCCACCTCCTCCTCCGGCTCAGAATTATGCCGGCCCTGGAGACGTGGAGTGTGATGCCTGCACTGGGAAGAAGTTTGGAGCAATGAAGTCCTGTCTGACCTGTATGGCCTCTTTCTGTCAGACTCACCTGCAGCCTCACATTGAAGGAGACGCTTGGAAAGGACACAAGCTGGTTGACCCAGATGCAAATCTAAAGGAGAAGCTTTGTGCAAAACATCATAAAAGTTTCGAAATATTTTGTAAAACTGATGAGACTTGTATCTGCATGATGTGTGTGGTGACCGGACACAATGGCCATAAAATGGTTGAGCTGGAGATGGAAAGAGAAGAAAAACAGGTGAGTTGGTTTTAGTGTCTACTTAGTGTATGTGAAGCAGTGGTGGGCAAACTACAGCCCTCAGGCCTAATCCAGACCTAAACAACCGCTACCGTAAAATTACTGGAATAATGACCAAAAATAAAGTAAGCAGGACCTGAAAAGAGTATATATATGTATTTTAAATGTATAAAAAGAAAAAACTTTGTTATAGTATAGAATTATACTTATATTTTAAAGATCAAAGTAGAAATTATAGAATGGAGTAATGCACATAAAACTGTTACCCAAAAAGTAAACATATGGAAAATTAGAATGCCCCCCCCCCCAAATTAATTATATAGACCCATATTTAATATCCACATGTAATATAACATAACAAAACTCAAAAATAAGTGTTCTATACACACCTCCAGGGCTACAGCCGATAACAAAATTCACAATCTTAGCCTTGATGCTGGGTTATATCAGAGGTGACAGAAAGGGGTGCGATGAGCAATTTTAAGCAGAATTAGATCATACTTTACACAAAGGGATAAATTATTATTATGGATGTGACAGACTCCTTCACCCACGATGACTTTGTGTTCATGTTACAGCAGTTTATGGGCATTTTGTAAAGTTGAAGTACGGGCAGTTTAAGCTTCTTAGGGTTACACGGTTAGGCTGAGGCTGTGTAGTTTGAAGCCCGGTGCCCTGGTCACCGATTTACCTGAGGCTGACTTCAAATGAAAGGCTCTGCCATCAGATTATCTCGGAGTGAACTCTCTTACCAGCCCCGATGAACATCGGACCTATTCTTTAAATCCTAATCACCACTGGATAGCACAGGGTCCTCAGAAGGTGAGGTAAATCTGCCTCTTTTTTTAAAGGAAATTATTAAATGAAATCTCTGTGTGTCACATACTGTGACAATAAAATGATAAGTGACAGAAAAAATAAGCTGTGTCATTAAATATAAAATCAATGTGCTGGAAAAATGTCAGGACTGAAAGAGAACAGGAAATTAAAAAGAGAATTCTGTGTTTAAAAACAGAAACAGCTGGGGGCAACGCTGAGTGAAATCAGAATGAAACTTGTGGAGAAAGAGAAGATAATGCAGGAGACGAGGAGGGCGATGGAGCAGATGAAGGTGAGTGGAGCGGAGACCACACTTTCTAATGTTTTAATGTTCTAGTTAGAATAAAACTAGAAGAGCTGGCAGCTTCACTAGTAGGGACAGGAAAAGGGAAATGGAGAGCAGATGATGTTTTATTTTGTCCTTCACAGCATTTCACTCTTGATGGTATTTCCTGTTTTGTTCTTTAGTGATTCAGAAAGTATGACCCTCATGTCCTTTAGATTTTTTTTTCACCCTACTGTAGGATGGTAGTGATATTCTAAATTTGCTCGTGGTCACAATGTTCTTTAATGGCCTTTTCCCATCCAATTTTGAGTTACAACTTTATTTAATGTTATAGCTTTAGCTATCTGTCATACATTTCTTCCTAAGTCTTACACATTTTTTGGCTTGTGTGTCTTAATGGATTTTTTTTCTTTTTCTTTTGGCACCTTTCTGATGCTTTGAAGCATTCTAAAAACGATTTCCATAATAAAATTTTGTTTAAACTTAGTTGGAGTTCATCACTGTTTTGTTTTGAAACTGAATCATTGTCAGGGGGAGTCGGTGCTGGGGCTGCTGCTATGTTTAATATTTATAAATGATTTAGATATACAGTAAACAACAAGCTGGTTAAGTTTGCAGATGATACCAAGAGAGGTGGAAGAGCAGATAACTGCCAGAGTATAATATATATAGTACATAATATATTGTGGCGGACAGCTAGGGGCCATGCTCAGCTGGGACGCCTGGAGGTACCCGGAGAGGGACTACACCTCTCCTGGGCCACGGGAGGGCAGCCGCCCTGGTTTGTATGGGGGCCACGGGAACGGAGCATAGAAGCTCAACCCTATCGGGGCTCATGGTCACCACAGGGGAGCCCCCGCAGGATTGTGGAGCCCAGGACCCGGAGGAATTCCAGGGACACCCAGAGTGCTTCCTGGTGTGGCGGAAGTGCCGTCAAAAGATCGTCAAGGAGCACCTGGAGCACATCCGGGTGCTTATAAAAGAGGCCTCCTTTCTCCACTCGGGAGCCAGAATTGGGTGGAGGAAGACGAAGCTTAGGAGGAGTGGTGTCAAGGCAGCAGGAATACAGAAAGTGAAGGAAATAAGGGACTGAGTGTGGGCTGAGTAAAGCACTGTGTCGGGTGGTGTTAAAGGACAATTTTGTAAATAAACAGTGTTTGTTTGGACAGCTGGTGTCATGTCTGCTGTGTACGGAGGGGCTGCTTATCACAATATATAATATAAGACCTATCATGCCAAGCCGTGTAGGTGTTTATTTCCAGTGTCTTCATGCTATGAAGAACAAGCAATTCCACTGGCGATGTCTGATTGTAAGACACTTCAGTACAACAGTAAAACTCAGTCTCCACAAAGAGCTTCTGCTGCGGCCATCCTCATATAAAAAAGAAAGAGCAGGAGATGAAGGGAATTGAAATGACATAGAAACAAGCGTCATCAATAAAGTAAAATAGGGAAACCTAAACTGATGTTTAATAAAATGAGTGAAACCCAAAATAACCAGCCATATATATCCATCCATTATATAACCCGCTATATCCTAACTACAGGGTCACGGGAGCCAATTCCAGCCAACACAGGGCACAAGGCAGGAAACAAACCCTGGGCAGGGTGCCAGCCCACCACAGGACACACACACACACCCACCCAGGATAATATAGAATCGCCAATGCACCTAACCTGCATGTCTTTGGACTGTAGGAGGAAACCGGACCACCCGGAGGAAACACACGCAGACACAGGGAGGAACCGGGAAGCAAACTCGGGTTTCCTAACTGCGAGGCAGCAGCGCTATCCACTGCACTACCGTGCCACCCTGCCATATATATATATATATATATATATATATATATATATATATATATATATATATATATATATATATATATATATATATAAAATTAAAGAAACCCTTTTTAATCTGAGCATAGCATCAAGTCAATGAACCTTCTGTGCTATTGATCTGGTCAGTTAAGTAGCAGAGGGGGTTTTTCATCTCTTTCTGCTGCTTTGGTACACTAGAGGGGGCAACACTGAGACGACCCCTAAAACAGAAATGAATGGTTTAACAGGTGGAGGCCACTGACATTTCTCCCTCCTCATCTGTTTTGTCACTCGTTTTGCCTTTGGCTATGGTCAGTGTCACTACTGGTAGCATGAGGCCATATCTGAACCCTACAGAGTTGGCACAGGTAGTCCAACGTCTCCAGGATGGCACATACCTACATGCCACTGCCAGAAGGTTTGCTGTGTCTCCCAGCACAAAGGCATGGAGACAGGCAGTTCTTCTAGTAAAGCTGGACAGGGCCTCTCTTAGAAGGTCATTAACCCATCAGCAGAACCCACCGGTATCTGCTCCTTTTTGCAAAGAGGAACAGGAAAAGCACTGGCAGAGCCTACAAAATGACCTCCAGCAGGCAGTCACTGGTGTGAATGTCTCTGACCAAACAATCAGAAACAGACTTCATAGGGGTGGCCTGAGGGGAAAAGTCCTCTAGTGGGCACCATGGAGCTTGATTGGCATTTTCCATAGAATACCAGAATTGGCAGGTCCACCACTGGTGGACGCCCTGTGCTTTTCACAGATGAGAGCAGGTTCACCCTGAGCACATGTGACAGACATGAAAAGGTCTGGAGAAGCCGTGGAGAATGTTATGCTGCCTGTAACGTCATTCAGCATGACCGGTTTGGTGGTGGGTCAGTGATGGTATATCTGGGGAGGCATATCCATGGAGGGACGCACAGGCCTCTACAGGCTAGACAACCGCACCTTGACTGCCATTAGGTATCGGGATGAAATTCTTGGACCCATTGTCTGACCCTATGCTGGTTTCTCCTGGTGCAATGCCCGGTTGGCCTCATGTGACTGGCCCCCAGGCTCACTCACCACCTGAATCCAACAGAACACTTCTGGGTGGGACATTATGTTTCGGTCCATCCAACATTTCAGCCTGTCCCGGAGCTCAGAGATGCTCTGGTTCAGATCTGGGAGGAGATCCCCCAGGGCACCATCCATTGTTTCATTAGGACGTTGTCAAGCATGCATACAAGCACATGGAGGGGGTATGGAAACTACTGAGTATGATTTGGAGTTGCTGCAATGAAATTTCTGCAAAATGGACTCACCTGCCTGCCGCATCATTTTTTCCCTTTGATTTTCAGGCTGTCTGTGAATTCAGCCCTCTGTAGGTTGATCATTTTCATTTCCATCAAACGATATGGCATCCTTTTGTTCCTTGTTGCAGTAGATAGCCAGCATGATTTTTTATCCCATTGAGATCTGATGTGGCTTTTAAAGCTGTTTATATATGTATATATATATATATATATATATATATATATATATATATATATATTGTCACGCACGAGCGATTAGGAGGCCGCGGACTGATTCGAGAACACCTGGGAAAACATTCGCCGCCAGGGAATGGCGGGTGACTAACTTTTTCTCCCTCTGCTTCCTTATAGAAAAGAGACCTTCCAGCACCATAGGCCTGGTTTGACCGCAGTGCGGTACTTCCGCCCTTCCTCCGCCATCTTGCCCTGACGTCATCCTTCCCATCCTCCCTTGCGGTCCTTCCCAGCTGTCCTCCACTTCCGGCTCCACCCCTATAAAATGGCCGCGACGCCAGGAGACGGCGTCGCGTTATGAACTGTTTAGTTTATGCTTTTGACCTCTTTATTTTGTGTACGAAAATACTGTACAATATACGGGGCCGGAAACCCCAACCCTTATTGCTGTCTCCTCGGTCCTTTTACAATTGGCGTAGCCGGCAGGATACAGAGATCCCGAGATGACGGAGGGACAGGACCTCAACACTGTGCTACAAGCAATGAATGACCAGCTCCAGGCGCTGCAGCTGGCGCAAGCCGCCACCACCCGGGAGCTGGAGGCCACGAGGCCAGGTTAGTAGAAGCCCAACGGCGAGACCAGACCCGCCCAGGCAGCCGCCTCCTCCTTTAGTCCCGATGGGCCCTTCGGAGGACGTCGACGCTTACCTGGGCATGTTTGAGAGGACGGCCACCCGGAACGAGTGGCAGTGGTCAGTGGGCGTCCATCCTGGCGCCATATCTGAAGGACCGCGCTGCGGCTATTATGACCTCCCTGAGGAGGAGGCGCTAATTACGACCTCCTCAAGCCCGAAATACTGGCCCGCTACGGCATTAGCCCGGGCCAGCAGGCGGCCGAATGGCGGAACTGGGTCTTTGACCCTGAAAAGCCTGCTCGCGCCCAGGCGTTCGAGTTCTGGGGCAAGATGGGCGCTGGCTACGCCAGAGGGACCCCAGGGGCGGAAAGTGGTCGAGCAGGTGGCCTGTGAAGGCCTGGTCAATGCCATGCCCAGTTCCCTCGCCCAGCAGGTCCGGGGACACGCCTACCAAAACATGTCGGGCCTCCTAGACGTCCTGGAGCGTCAGCTGGCGGTCCTCCGACTTGGGGGGTCAGAAAAGCCTGCTCGCGGGAACCGGCAGGGACGGGCGGCCACCCCCGAGCCCTCTCGACGCGCTGCAGAAGCGCCAGCAAGAGCCAGAGAGAAGCGGGACGCCGCTGTTTCAAGTGTGGCGAGACCGGCCACCTACTACCAACCTGCCCCCACAACATCGCTCCGGAGCCTATGGACTGTACCTGGACATCGTCGGAGAGGTATTGTATCCCGCCGCATCCCTTGGCGAGTCGAACACGGAGTGGTGTTGCTAAATGGGCACGCCGTGGTAGCTTTGTTTGATTCCGCAGCAACATTACCATTGTCGCCGCCACTTTGTCTTACCGCAACAGTGGTTAAACCAGCGTTTGTTGGTCACTTGTGTGCATGGGGGGACTAGGTCCTATCGTTCCGCTCACTGTTATGTCACCTGGAAGGGGGAACCAACCCAAATGACGGTCGCTGTGTTACCGGAACCCCCTTCCCAGTGATTTTGGGACAAGACTGGTCTAAAAGAATCAGCGGTAAGCCATTCGCCGCTCCCGGGGCCTTGTTGGATCTAGTGATGAGGGGAAAAGGCAACCTCCCGCGGTCTCCACGCCATGCACAAGGGCAGGCCCTAGCGGCGCTGGTGTTTCGGGGACTTTCCTGGCCACGGACCTTGACCGGAAGACTCCGCCGGGAAGGGACTAGCCAGGAACTCTTCCCAGGCCCAGGCCACAAGACCCTCTCGGCCTGGACCATCAGTTTCGGTCCACGCCGCCTCCTTTAAGAGGGAACAGTGGAATGATGATTCCCTGCGCTTTGCCCGGAATGCGGTTGTTCTGCCTAACAGCTCACCAGCGGACGGTTCCACACCGCGCGAACCCTTCTTTGTCCTCGAAAATGATCTGTTGTACCGAGTGGCTACCCATGAGGGCGAGGTGCGGAAGTTGTTGCTAATTCCGCGTACCTTCCGGGCGGAGATATGCGAGTTGGCCACGCTCACCTCCTAGGCGCCACCTCGGGGCCGAAAAACGCTGGAGAGAATTAAACTCCGGTTTTACTGGCCTGGGATTAATGAGGAGGTCCGGCGTTTCTGTCAATCCTGTCCGGAGTGCCAGACCCGCCAGATTCCTAGGAGGGACCGTGCTCCTCTAGTCCCTATACCCCTAGTCGATGTACCCTTTGAAAGAATAGGGTCGATTTGGTAGGACCCTGGAGCCCTCAACCCGTGGCCACAGATATATTCTAGTCATGGTGGACTATGCCACCCGGTACCCAGAGGCGGTTCCCCTGCGCTCCGCTAATACTAAAAGCATCGCACGGGAACTGGTTAATTTGTTTTCACGCGTGGGCATACCCAAGGAGGTCCTCACGGACCAGGGTGCCCTTTACATCGGATACGTTCAGGGAGGTAGCCAAATTACTGCAGATAAAGCACCTGAAAGCGTCTGTCTATCACCCGCAAACTGACGGGCTGGTGGAACGCTTTAACCAGGCGCTTAAGCAGATGCTTCGCAAGGTAGTCAGCGGACGGCAGGAACTGGGACCAGCTCCTCCCGCTCGTGCTTTTTGCTTACCGGGAGGTACCCCAGGCCTCTACTGGCTTCTCCCCATTTGAATTGTTATATGGCGACAACCCGGGAATCCTCGACATCCTAAAAGAAGGCTGGGAGGCGAGGCCCTTCCTTCCTCTAACATTTTGGAGTACATAGCGCAACTGCGCGACCGACTCACAAAGATCAGGCCCCTCCTAAAAGAGCACGTGACTCGTGCGCAAGCAGCGCAGGCCCGGTGTTACAACCGCAACTCCGTCCTCAGGGAGTTCCGCCCGGGGGACCGAGTTATGGTGCTCGTCCCGACCTCCCACTCGAAGCTGCTCGCTCACTGGCAAGGGCCTTACGAGGTTAAGGAGAGGAAGGGGCTCGTCGACTATTTGGTGAAACAGCCCAATCGTCGACCGAGCGAGAGGATCTATCACGTCAACCTGCTAAAGCCCTGGAGAGATAGAGAGGAGCTTCCCAGCTCCCATAGGTCGCTCTCCCTCTTCACGAGCACAACTGCCCTTAACCTCGGAGAAGAGCTGACCCCCAAGCAGCGGCAGGAGTTAGCCCAGACCTCCGTGCCATCCCGAGGTGGTGGCGAGTCACCCGGCGGACCTCGCTGATTGCCCACGATATAGTCACGGACCCGGTGTAATCGTCCGGGAGAGGCCCTACAGACTCCCGGAGGCAAAACGTGCAGAGGTCGAATTGGAGGTGAAACGTATGTTGGACATGGACATAATTGAAGAGAGCCATAGTCCCTGGTCCAGCCCTATTGTCCTCGTCTCCAAGCCAGGCGGCTCCTGGAGGTTCTGTAACGACTTTAGACGTCTGAATCAGATCTCCAAGTTCGATGCCTACCCCATGCCCCGCATTGGCGACCTCCTTGGCGGCTGGGTACGGCTCGATATTTGACTACCCTTGACATGACGAAAGGGTATTGGCAAATTCCCTTAACGGCATCCGCAAAGGAAAAAACGGCCTTTAGCACCCCTAGCGGGCACTGGCAGTACAAGGTCCTCCCATTTGGGCTGCACGGGGCCCCGGCGACCTTCCAACGTCTGGTAGACAGAGTGCTAAAGCCCCATCAGTCCTATAGTGCCGCCTACCTGGATGACGTCATCTATTCCGGCACCTGGGAGGAACATCTATTGCAGGTCGCCGCTGTCCTCCGAACACTGGCTAAAGCCGGCCTCCGCATAAACCCCGAAAGTGTTTTTTTGGATTAAAGGAGGCCAAATATTTAGGCTACCTCGTGGGACAAGGACAGGTGCGCCACAGGGCTCCAAAGTTAAAGACATCTTAGAATGGCCCGTCCGAATACCAAGAAACAGGTGCAGGCTTTCTTGGGGCTTGCGGGTTACTACCGCCGGTTTGTTCCCCGCTTCTCCGCAAGAGCAGCACCCTTGACTAACCTGACAAAAGGCTCCCTCGCGTGGTGTGGACCGACAAGGCAGAACAGCGTTCAGTGACCTAAAGAAGGCCCTAACGTCGGCACCTGTGTTACGGACGCCCGATTTTGGGCTCCCGTTTATACTCCAGACCGACGCTTCGGACACAGGCCTGGGCGCCGTGCTGAGCCAAAGCGTCGATGGTGTCGAGCACCCTGTGATGTACCTTAGCGGAAACTGATGGACGGGAGACCCGGTATGCGGCGGTGGAGAGGGAGGCCTTGGCCATTAAGTGGGCAGTGACCCACCTCCGTTACTACCTGCTGGGTCGCGAATTCGCTCTGGTGACTGACCACGCTGCACTTCAGTGGATGTCCCTGCACAAAGAGTCGAATCCGCGAGTCACTAGGTGGTTTCTGGACTTGCAGCCGTATAAGTTCACTGTCACTTATCGGCGGGGCACCCTTCAAGCCAACGCCGATGCTCTCTCTCGTATTCACGACCTCTCGGTTAGGTCCGCCCGACCTGACGGTCCTGGGCTAAGGGGGATCGTGTCACGCACGCGATTAGGAGGCGCGGACTGATTCGAGAACACCTGGGAAAACATTCGCCGCCAGGGAATGGCGGGGTACTAACTTTCTCCCTCTGCTTCCTTATAGAAAAGAGACCTTCCAGCACCATAGGCCTGGTTTGACCGCAGTGCGGTACTTCCGCCCTTCCTCCGCCATCTTGCCCTGACGTCATCCTTCCCATCCTCCCTTGCGGTCCTTCCCAGCTGTCCTCCACTTCCGGCTCCACCCCTATAAAATGGCCGCGACGCCAGGAGACGGCGTCGCGTTATGAACTGTTTAGTTTATGCTTTTGACCTCTTTCTTTTTGTACGAAAATACTGTACAATATACGGGCCGGAAACCCCAACCCTTATTGCTGTCTCCTCGGTCCTTTTACAATATATATATCTGTAATATATATATATATATACTGTATATACACATACATATATATATATATATATAAAAATATGGCAGCTCAGGCTCACCCCAAGTGAAAGTAAATATGAGAGTCTGTATGAGGAACACAAAAGATCATTTAGTTCATTTAAATCTGTTGACTGAACCGTCTTGGTCTTAAAGATCCAATAAGCCTATTGAAGTCACCACATCGTGGATTGGCTTGACTTTTTGTATTTCAAGTTTGTAATGGTGTATTGTCTCCCACTGCTCATCCATTTCTCTGGCCTCCTATCCAGAGAAGGTATAACCAACCATTCCAGCCTGGCATGCCATTCCAATGCAATCTACTCTTTCAGGGCGGATGTCAACTTTTGTCAAAAGGAGTTGTTGATGGTGGCAATCAAATGGAAATGGAAAGGAAAGATAGCTTCATTGGTTTGCTTGTGATTCCCTGTGCTCACGTGAGTAGTGAGGATCAAAGAACAGGAAAAATGACATAGTCATCTAGCGAGAGATTGAAATGAATGCATAAAGCAAAAATACTCCATGGACGACATTTTGCATATTATCGCTGAATTGGATTGTGACTTGTGACTTTGATGCAAGTGACCGAAAATGAATGTGAGATACCAGGATCAACTGACTGGTCCCCAACTGATTGTGGTACTGAACAGGATTGTGTAGCTGACACGCTTATGGCAACACTCGCCTGAGAGGACCGTCACTTACCTTTCCTTGAGGTACAAACTAGATTACAGTGCACTGCGACTGTGACCGCTTCTGCCGCCCCTGTACCCCATCACACAAAGACAGTCTGGCAGCCAGCCTACCGCGGATTCTTGGCAAACTGTTGGTCTCAACAGGCAGCTACAGATGTTTAATGTTGATATCTGTGTGAAACCTTTGCTTTGTGTGCTTTTCAGAAAACTGTGTTATTTGGAAATAATATGCAGCCCTCAAAGAGAGAGATAGATAGATAGATAGATAGATAGATAGATAGATAGATAGATAGATAGATAGATAGATAGATAGATAGATAGATAGATAACTTTATTAATCCCAAGGGGAAATTCACATAATACAATACAAAATATTAAATTAAAGAGAAATAAAAATGCATGTAAAAATAGACAATAACTTTGAATAATGTTAGCACTTACCCCCCGGGTGGAACTGAAGAGTCGCATAGTGTGGGGTCTCCTCAGTCTGTCAGTGGAGCAGGACGGTGACAGCAGTCTGTCACTGAAGCTACTCCTCTTCTTGGAGATGACACTGTTCAGAGTTAATAACATTTATATATATATAAATATAATATTAACAATTTAATATTTTTCTCCATCCTATCAGATTTCTGCGAAAAGAGAAGTAGAAAAAAATGAAAAGAGCTTTGCCGATTTAATTCGCTGCATCAAAGAAACCCGCAGGAAACTGATTGAGAGGATCAGAGAACAACAGAAGAGAGAAGTGGAGAAAGCTGAAGGAGTCATGAAGCGACTAGAGAAGGAGATAGAGGAGCTGAAGAGGAGAGGCACTGAATTGAAGGAGTTTGCTGAGATTAAGGACAACATCCACTTCTTAAAGGTGAGAGCGACACTTCACAGGTAAGAATCTAATCAAACTGGAGTCAAAAGATCTGAGGAGGATTCACAACATAAAAAGAACAGAATATCTAGTTTTACAAAGTAACTTGTGGCTTGTATGTACATTTCATTGTGTGGAGAAGGAAATTTCAATGGAATTGACTCTCAAATAAGTTTGGTTTAAAAGATGACATCTAATAAAAGATGAAATATACTCTCTTCATATCTTTAACCTTTTCTGTCATGTCACCCCTCATGTTTCCATTCTTAAACTAATGAGATTCAAATCCTTCAATATTTCCTCATAGATCAAACCCCAGAGTCTTGTCCATCTTCTCTAATTTTTTTCTCGTATTGTTATACAGTACACCACAGAAATTTGCGGGGGATACGTTCCTAGAGCACCCGCAAATTGTGAAAAACCACAAATTTTGGATGTGGTTAAAAAAAATGCATATTTTTATAGTTTAAACCCTAAATATGCCCCCAAAACACTTTAATTTCATTTAAAACTCAGCTTAATACATAACCTAAAAAAATGAATGTAAAGGTAAACCCGTATACTGTATAGTATAGGGTGGTCCACATCTAATTATGCAATTTTCATTACACTATAACTTATTAAGTTTATTAAATAGAAAATCACCCAAAAATTCCAGACCATTGAGAAGTGTGCAAACTGACAACATGAAGAATCGTCTTTGCGCCGAACTGGAATCGTCCCCGCATTAATCAAATATCAGACGATATGGACCTGCATAATTAGATCTGGACCACCCTGTACTGTACTGCTATGTCTCCCAAAGTGCTAGAATGTAAAATATTGATGTTACCGCTCTATGTACTGTAATTCATGCAAGCTCGTTTTCATTGCCAGAAACCTTAGAAGGTGCAGGGCCTTTTGGCGGAATCTTGGGGCTTTAGGAAGAACAAAACAGAAAACACAAGAACACTCAGCTGGAGATGCATTACAGTCAATCTGCAGCAAGGAGAAATGAATAATGCTGTAACGGTCCGGTGCCGCTAAGATTCACACTTTCGAGAAGACGTTCATTTATTTATTTTTATGGTGGAGATTCCAGGGACGCACCCAGCCTTGGCCCAACCCGCAAGCACTCACAAACAGAGACAAAAACAAAGCAAACCGGTAACCAAACAGCAAATAAAGAATGTAATGAAAACAAATGAAAACAACGATACCACCCATGTTCCCCTTACGGTGATTACACTTTAAATATAACAAAGCACAAATAAAACACACACAGTAAAGTCCAGGAAAAAACGGCAATGGATGAAATGCAATAATGAAGATAGATAGTCCAGAGATCCGCACGTTGAATGGGAAGGTAAAGATAGTCCTACTGGTAGTTCCTGAAATGGTGAAGACGGGTGGACGGGTTCAGGAGCGCTCCTTTCCTAGCAGGATGGCCATGAATCCACTTACAGTCCTCATGTACACAGGCAGGTGGCAGACGCCAACCATGAAACGATCGAGGACAAAACAAATAAGTACAGGTAACCCAACAGAAGGCAGACAGACCAGAACTTGGAACACAAATTACAAAAAACTTTTTATTATTTTGGTCACCGGCCCCCTTTTTGAAAGCCATACTGACATCCTTTCACCCCAACAGCCCCTGCATCCTCAGCAGAAGACCAATCAGAGCCACTACAGGGACTGCTGGGAGTTGCAGTTTCAAATTTTATTGGCTACTTTCCCCATCTCAAGGTGCGTTTTCCTCTACAGCTGCTTCCTCTTCTCTCTACAGTGTAGTATCGCTACAATAAAAGCCATAAAAAATTGCGGAGGATATTTGTGGTTTCCACTAACAATTATTAGATAGGTTCTAAGGATAAATCCACAAATGACTGAGGCTGGGAACCCTGAACAACCACTTCGCGGGGGTCTACTGTATTATTTTTATAATATTGAATTTCAGCCAGCACACAGAATTCTGGATTTGTATTGACAAGTCATTCTTGATACACCACATGGTCAAAAGTAGGTGAAGGGCCTTCAATGCTAGCAGGTCCACACATCCCTGGAATCTCTGTAGACTAACACTGGCTGTAGAATGGGGTGTCCTGAAGAGACTTTCAGCATGCCGCTGTCACTGGAAGCCTTCTTTCCAACTTGTCAGTTGGTTACATTTCAGCCTCAGGCCACACAAGCTGCACATGGAGAGCCCTGAGTGCTCAACAATAATGATAACATTTGTTTATATAGCGCATTTTCATACAAACAATGTAGCTCAAAGTGCTCTACAAGACAACAAAAAGAAAGTGATATGAAACAAAAAAACAAATAAGATTAAACAATAATATTAAAGAAAAGTAACATTTAAAAAGGTAAGGTCAGATGATCAGGAGGACAGAAAAAACAAACAAACAAATAAAAACTCTACTTAAGCAGGAGAAAAAAAACAAAAATCTGCAGGGGATCCAAGGCCAAAAAGACCACCCAGCCTCAACTGGCCATTCTATCTAACATAAATGTTCTTAAATCGGTCCTCTTTGTTTTCAGACTTCACTTGATAGGATTCAATGAAGATGGTCTCTTGGAAAGAAGAGACAACCGCATTCATTCCAGTGTCACAGGTGCCTTGATCAGGCGGTGGTGGTGCAGATTGTCACCACAGAAGAAACAGACAAGAAAGCAGAGAATAACAGAGATTAGTACAGATGCAGATCCCTGAGGAATATGATAATTCTATGCCCATATAGTCTATTAAGAACACACAACTGACAAATAGCTACGAAAAAGCCAAATTACAATTATGAGTTTTTAGCATTTTTTAAAAATGTTCTAAATTATTAGCCTGGTGAATTTCTATTGATAAAGTCTTCTAGATTTTGGATGCATAACAGCAAAAGACCAACCCACCACTTCTTTTAAGTTTGGCTCTTGGAATTATAAGCAGACCACCATTTGAAAATCTTAGGTTAACACTTGGTGTGTAGGGAGACAGAAATTCCCAAATATAGGACAGGGTCAAATTATTTAAGGCTTTGTAAGCTATTAGAAGAATTTTAAAGTCAATTCTAAATTACATTTGTAACCAATGTAGCAAAACTAAAACTTTTCCTAGTTAACCCTTAAACTGCCACATACTTGGGGAGTTAATTGAACCCCGGAAATGTCACAATTCACCAAGAATAAGTTACATTTTAACGGAACACATATTTTTTTCATGCAAAGAGAATCACAATTACTGCAATACTGTTCATTTTATGCACTGCCAATAAACTGTAAAATTGAGAAAACCTCCATATTTTAGGGCTTGCTGATTGAGAGAGAAAGTTAATGCAGCTTGCCACCCCCTGGTCTGGTGTGGTACTACCATTATTCAGGCCCTCTAGCTGCCTCACAATCGCACTTGTGTGACACTACATTCTGATGACTCACCTTTCAGGCATTAAAGATTTATTGAAAGTTAAGGCTGACGGTATTTTATGTTCAACTCTACTAAAACAGAAACTGTGAAATGAACACTAAATTAATGAAAGGTGATCTCCTCATTTAAAGTTGAGTGTCCACCACACAGATCCTTTAAATCAGAAGAGCTTCTTCTAACAAACTTTTCTTTTTATTTCTTCTCTCCTGGTGCAGAATTTTTCATCTCGCCGAGTCCTTCCTGATGATGGAGACTCACTCAGCTTCACTGCCACTGCTGATTTCTCTTTTGAGGACCTGAGAAAAGAGCTGTCATGTCTGAAGAAGAGTCTTGAGAAGATCAGCCAGCAGGACATCATGACATGGACTCCCTCAGGTACAGCGTTTGGACATGTTGTGTCTGTTGTTGAAGTCCACCATCAGGACCGGAGTGACTATAAGAGGAAAGTGAGTGGCGAATGTTGAGATTTTTATTATGGATTATTCTAGGATTTTCTATGAGAAAGAAAAATCAAGTATCCATTTTCCTGAGGGTTTTAAAGGTCACCACATGCATCCTTGAATCATTCATGTTTGGGATAATAAAGTAGCGATAGTGTGCAACACTCTTAACAATGCCTGGTATTAGAATTCTGTTCATATTAAGCCTTTTAGATTTTTGGTTAGCATTAAACAACCTGTTGACTCCCGGTTTTGACCTTGCTTTGTTTTTGGAGTGTGTCTGATCTCCCGGTACGCCTCATGTAACTTCATCTCACTTTCGATTCCTTGGCTCTTTAACATTTACAGTAGCAATCAGGGATTTTGGATTTTATATAGTGCCTTTTACAGTGACTTCCTCAGTGATAACAAACCCTCGTAATAATAAACTGCTTTTTAATCCGTGCTCATGAAATTTTAAGGGAAAGTATAACTTTTAACAACTTTTCTGTATACTTGGCCAAGAACAATTTTTTAATTGAACTTTGTGATTCATTTCATTTGCTTTGCGTAAGGATTGTTTTAAAATGAGGTTTATTTGAGCCAAAAATCCTGAATAAAATTCAATTGAGATTGACTTCAGTGCTTTGTGATATTGTTAGATCCAAACAAACTTCTACAAAAATAAATTTACTTCAGTTCAATATTTTTAGTTTACATCGTGTCACACAGGTGCGCTTATGGGACAGTCAAAAGAACAAAGGATGGGGGACTGGAATGAGGCACTGGTGCTTTTCTCTCCTTCATTCTACAGAAAAACAAACAAACAAATAAAGCGCTCGTACCGGTCATAACATTCTGTCCACACAAAAACTCCCCTTCCAGCTTCGTGGAGTTACCACACTTACCCCTCATGAATTCAGTTCCATACCTCCGCTTGTGATGTCGTCTCTGGCCACTACTATCAACGTCGGCTCCGCTATTGTCCTCACTTCCTCCCTCCCAATTGTACTTCCTTTAGTGCCTCCATAAAAGCTCCAAGCACATACTCTGTTTTGATTTGTTTGACTCGATCTCTGAACTGGACCCTACAGCTGGTATACAGGGAGGTTCCCCAACACTTAACCTGTGTCTCTGTGCTTTTATTTTATCACAATCTCTTAACATTTGGCTAAATCAGAGGTCAATGGACTGTATGAGAGTTAAAGATTTGCACTTCAAAGCAGGATACTTCGTTTGGAAAACTTTAGATTCTGATGTCTTTCATGTTTTTAACATTCAACATGAAATTCGCAGTAATTCTCTCTTTTGTATTATTTTTAATCTACTCTTTCCTTTAAACAGAGCTACTGTGAAAACCTCCATATTTAAGGGTTTGCTGAAATGGTTAGTGACTAAAACTTGAAAATGGAGACCAAAATCAAAGAGATCAGCAATCAAACAACTATAAGTGACACATGAAAAAGGTTTATTGTGAAAAGAGATCAGTTAAAGTTTAATAGTAATACAAACTGACTTAAATTACAGAGTTGTGAATTACCATAATTGAATGGTACAAGAAATCTGTGTATAAGAAACAGTTTGATTACTGCTGCAAAACAACAGATTAAAATATACTATAAATATCTTTGGAATTCTTCTTTAATCCAAAAATAAGAAATCAGAACAACTGTATGGCAAATTGAGAAAAAATATGTAGCAGCAAGTTTATAAATGTCTCTGACATGACGAGAAGGGATTGCTCTAAAAGTGGGCCAGGATGACCACCAGCCACCTCAGTAAAGACTCACCCCGGATCAGAGGCCTCATGTAACACCACGCGTAGATTTCTACCCGCTCGCAATACAACCTGCCGTAGAGCTTTCCAATTCCACACACACATACAATGAGTTAAAATACTCTGAGTGGTGCACTGAGAGTAACAACACTAAACCAGCGATGCTATTTGTTTAGTTTAGTTTTTATACATTGTGATGTGAGTGTGGAAACGGGTGTATGCAACATTTATACATGAGGCCCCAGGATGGTCCTGAATGCAACTAGCAGGCTTACACCAAACTAAGGCCAAGAAAAGAGATTTTTTTTTTTAAATAAATAAATATTACTTAATGTTTAAAAAAATATCAAAATGCCTCACAAGAGGGAGAAACCATTAAAAACCTCCAGCTTATGTAGACAATCAAGAACAAGGTATCATTAGAATGAATATATTTATTATCAAAACAAAAGAATAGCAAACATTGCTGAAAGGAGTGAAAAA
Source organism: Polypterus senegalus (assembly GCF_016835505.1). Lineage (NCBI taxonomy): Eukaryota > Metazoa > Chordata > Cladistia > Polypteriformes > Polypteridae > Polypterus > Polypterus senegalus. Next base: position 9,082,172 of record NC_053155.1, on the reverse strand, counting down.
GAGCTGCATGAAAGACAATGACAAGGCAATAAAACTTTCAAATCACAATCCAAATAGACAATCAAAAGACAAAAATAAATTCAAAAATCAGGAAAAGCAAGAAAAAAAAAAAACAAACAATGTAAACGGGAAAATCAAACACATATGGTGAACTGCAAAGGTACTTGCATCCCAGTGTTTCATCTATTGGCTGAAGACGTCCCTTAGCAGTGATGCAGGCTGGCCAAGGATCAAGAGGTTACATCCACAAAATACAAAGAACATCACATTACAAGTAAATATTATATAATTAATAATTGTAGTCAGAACTTTCCACATACTTAGGATACATTCTTTAAAACTCACTTTATAACCCCCTATAGCTTTTAAACTTACAAAGTATACATTTGACATATGATTTAAGACATGTACTTTGTTCAGGGTAAAAGTAATTTTTTACAACAATGTTCCCAGAAAGGTTATTTAACTTTTTATTGACCATATCGCAATTCCAGTGCATCACAAGTTTGCATACACTTTGTTAACTGGGCCTTTAAACAGCTTGGACAATTGCAGAAAATGATGTCAAGCCTTTCTGCTTGGCCCCAGTTCAGAAGCTGCAGTAATTCTATTTTTACATTGTTTTCTGATTTCCTCATATGCAGCAAATGCAATCATTATTATGTTTTAGTATTAAGTAGAGCACTTGAGAATGAGTTGGCTTGTTGGACATAATCTTTTATATGGTTTCAATCTCATTTATCAAATTATTTGTGATATTTCATGAAGTAGAGCCTGTCGTTCCTTATGGTACAATGCTGGACCAATCTGGAGATGTACCGTATATTAGGGTGCCAACTAACAATATGTGAAAAAGTGACGTATCTATTTTGTGAAGTCTTACCCTGTAAATATGTTCCTTTTCATAAAAATGATACATATAAAAAAATTGAGATGAACATATCAACATTCACTGGTGGCACAATGCTTCTGGAGTCATCAGTATTTATTGTAAAATCCCCTCTTCATGTAACTATTATGCTTGTTATTGACAGGTGTTGTACTTGGAATATTCAGTATTGCTGAGCTTTTAAAATAAATTTGTATTGTTTTTATCTATGACTAGTGTGCGGAACAGCCTGGACACAGACAGTCGGACACCGATGGTTAAACACACAACATACGTTTTTTCAATATTTCACAGTGAAACACAGCACACAACTCAAAACACCCCAAAGTCCAGGCCTTCTTCCTCAATGCTTTTCTCCTCTGGTCCGCCCCCACTCTCCTCCTGAGCTCTGTCCTTCTTCCCCCCGACTCCAGCCACCGAATGGAGGGAGGCGGCCCCTTTTAAGCTCACCCGGATGTGCTCCAGGTGCCTCCCGATTAGCTTCCGCTGGCCTTTCCTGAGCTTCTAAGCTCTGTTCCCGTGGTCCCCAAAGCCACCAGGGCGGTCGCCCCCTCATGGTCTGGAGGAGGTGTAAGCCCTCCTCTAGTCCTCCTGGGTGTCCCAGCTGGGTATCACTCCCAGCCGCTTGCCACACTAGTTTTGTTTTTCTGTGTCTAGTGCTTACTTTTGTTGCTGTGACACTTGTGTAAAAAACGTAAAACAATGCAATAAATGAAAAACCGGGTATTTTTTTATGCTCATACAGACAAGATTTCATTCACAGTTCCCAAAGTTAAAGGTTAATAACTTGTGTGATTCCAATATTTTATCAGTAGCAGGCATACATACTCCTTGCGAGTGATAATAGAGGAACTGTGAGACAACAAGAAGAAAATGTTACAGCGTTGTTACGTTATAATCAATCCATCCATCCATCCATTATCCAACCTGCTATATCCTAACTACAGGGTCACGGGGGTCTGCTGGAGCCAATCCCAGCCAACACAGGGCGCAATGACAGGAAACAAACCCCCGGCAGGGTGCCAGCCCACCGTAGGTCCTACAACTCGGATGGGATTATTTCTTATTTCTATCTGCATCTTTAAATTGCTACAAAGCTGTACCAAAATTATAAACTTACTGAGTCCTAATTACTCAACACTGTTATATTTGCATAACAGGCATAGGTGAAGGATTTAACCAAGATGACATCAGTTGTAGATAGAAAATCAATGCAATTATGACATGATATATGGCTTATAGGAGGACTCTCTGAGACCATTAATGGCTGTAAGCTACCTTCGAACAGACAAGTGCTAAGTTGATTTTTTCATTTGCATACTGTTGAGAAGAAAACAGTCCAGGATAGTGCTGCTGCAACAACAAAAGAGGTCATCCAGTTCTGGCAGAAGGCACGAATCCCTACGAAAAAAGTACAATATAATAAAAAAAGTCAAACAGCAGCACATGAAATGGAAAGGTCGGCAGAAAGCGAAACCAGAAGATCAGAAGCACAACAGCGAAAGGAAAATGATTTTTCTGTACAGCTCTTGATGACCTGTTTGACGTTGCACATGCTGATGCTTTAGACTTGATAAAAATAGACGCGTATCTCAAATTTCTGTTTGCTCAAAGAGAAAAAGGAAGACATGGAAGCCTTGGGCCAGTAGACAAGAAACTTGTGAAAGCAGAAGAGTGGCACTACAAAAGAAAACATAAACAGATAAGAGAAGAAAGAAAGAGCGAGTATCATCACAAGCTGAAAGTCTACCTGGAATCTCCAAGGGTGAGCCAGATATAGAGGAAAGCACCAGAGCAGAATCTGAAAAAGTAGTGGAGAGAGGGGTGGCACTGATTCAGTCATTCAATTCGACCATCACAAACCAAGAAGAAAAGAAACAGTACCTCCTACAAGTTGTAGAAGACTATCGCAAACAGTTGCAGCACCAACAAAAACTCTGAAGAGCTGGACAGAACAGTCATATAAGCACGCACGTTTCTGTATAGTGAATATAGAAAAATTTCTTGTGCCACCAGTAAATATTGTTTGATTGTCATAAAACTTTGTGTAATTTATCATGGTAACTAGAGGAACAAAACTGGTGGCTAAGACGTGAGAAAATAAAAACTTTCATTTTCACTGGCACCCTACCGTATATTCCCGCGTATAAGTCTGGTCTTGAAACTCCTTTAATCTCGCATCAGTTTCTCAGACACATCGAATTATTTTGCAGCAGCACAGTTACCAATTTCTTTCACCACTTCAAAGACTTTTAATTTAAAACCAGCTTCATATTTTCTTCTGATCGAACGCTCCATTGTAGATAAGGGATGCTCTTATGATAAAGGTGTGAGAAGGATGTGAGATACAAAAAACACAAATCAGTGCAAACATCGCTTTGGAATAGTTCGGGTATTACCATGTGGTCATTTAGGCATAATACATAGAGAAAAATGGCCGTGTGTTCTGTGGCTAATGTCTCAGGTGGGTGTTAGCATATCATAATCTCTTGAACCAACAGCCTGAGTTTCCCACGTTCAACTTATACCACCGACATTATAAAAAAACGGAAATTATACGGTAACATCAAGCCCCAACTAATCCGTGGGAGAACTTAAATGCAAGTATATATAGTAATTTAACATGTTATATAGTCTTTCCATTGTAGATTGCTGATTATCAATTGTATTTATAAATGCTAAAAATAAATAAATAGATTTGGAGTTTTAATGAGGTAAAAAATGAAGGAGTAAAAAATGTAGTTTTGAATATCAGAACGAGAGCAGGTTATTATCCATATTGTGGTTTAACTGCACTGCATTTCTAATAAAATTTCAGATTTGAACTAGCATCACACAATGTCATCTTCAAAGTTTCCATTCTTCTCTTTTCTTTTTATTTTCAGGTCATGAAGCTCCAATTTTTTCCCTACAGCCTCCTGAACATCGAAGCAGAGAGGAGTTTTTACAATGTGAGTCTGTGCTTTGATTAAATGGTTTATCACAATAGAAGTCATATAATTATATCAGGCCAGGTATATAATATGGAGGTCTAACCAGCATAAAGAGATGCTGGTCCTGTGACACGTGCATTATGGGATAGAGTGATTCAGGACAGAGAAGCACCAAAGCAGTCTTTTGGACTTGACTCGTAAGTGTCAAGTGAACAAATTCAAAGACAGTAAAAAACACAAAAACATCAAATGAAATCCTGCTGACTGTGCCAAGTCGACTTCTCACTCAGGTCCTACCTACGTTATTGTTTTTTTTCTTTTCATTTGGCATATTTTTCACTGCAATTACTGCTGTTTTCTTTTTCTGTTTTCCTTTCTGTGTGGTCTTCTTTTTTGCTTATTCTTTTATAATAACAATAACGACATTTAATTTAAAACCAACTTCATATTTTCTTCTGATCAAGCGCTCCATCGTAGATCAGGGATGCTCTTGCAATAAAGGTGTATGATATTATAAAATACCGGAAATTATTTAGTAAAATCAAGCCCTGACTAATTCGCGGGAGAACTTAAACGCAAGTATATACGGTAATTTAAAATGTTATATAGTCTTTCTATTGTAGACTGCTGATTGTCAATTCTATTTATAAATAATAAAAATAAATAAATACATTTAGAGTTTTAATGAGGTAAAAAATGGATTAAAAAATGTAGTTTTGAATATCAGAATGAGAGCAGGTTATTATCCATATTGTGGTTTAACTGCACTCAATTTATATAAGTACTAGCAGAATACCCGCGCTTCGCAGCGGAGAAGTAGTGTGTTAAAGAAGTAATGAAAAAGAAAAGCAAACATTTTAAAAATAACGTAAGATAATTGTTAATGTAATTGTTTTGTCATTGATATGGGTGTTGTTGTCATATCTATCTATTTATATATATATTTATATATATCTGTATATATATATATATATATATATATACTGTATATATATATATATATATATATATATATATATATATATATATATATATATATATATAGCAAAATACCTCATTGGCAGCGGAGAAGTAAAAAGAAAAGGAAACATTTTAATAATAACGTAACATGATTGACAATGTAATTGTTTTGTCATTGTCATGAGTGTTGCTGGCATATATATATATATACTAGCAGAATACCTTCGCAGTGGAGAAGTAGTGTTTTAAAGAAGGTACTAAAAGAAAAGGAAAAATTTTAAAAATAACGTAACATGATTGTTAATGTAATTGTTTTGTCATTGATATGAGTCTTGTTCTCATATCTATCTATATATATATCTATCTATCTCTATATATATCTCTATATATCTATCTATATATATACCTCTATCTATCTATCTATCTATATATATCTCTATCTATCTATCTATCTATCTATCTATCTATCTATCTATCTATCTATCTATCTATATATATATAGCAAAATACCCGCGCTTGGCAGCGGAGAAGTAGTGTGTTAAAGAAGGAAAGAGAAAGAAAAGGAAACATTTTGAAAATAACGTAACATGATTGTCAATGTAATTGTTTTGTCACTGTTATGAGTGTCGCTGTGATATATATATATATATATATATATAGCAAAATACCAAGCTCTTGCATGCATGTCATGTGTTAAAGAAGTTATGAAAAAGAAAAGGAAACATTTTAAAATAATGTAACATGATTGTCAAAGTAATTGTTTTGTGTATTTGGTGGCAGCGCCACAAAGTTGTTTTCGTAGCTGCATCAGAAAATGTACCACGACGCCTGACACGCCTCCTTTTTACTGTTTTCTCACAGCTTGGATTGCTGCTGTCATATATATACACACACACACACACACATACATACATATAATATACATATATATATACACATACATATCTTCATATCTACATATCTATATACATATCTACACACACAAATTATATATATGTGTGTGTGTATGTATGTATGTATGTATGTATGTATGTATGTATGTATGTATGTATGTGTGTGTGTGTGTGTGTGTGTATATATATATATATATATATATATAATCTAGATAGGGATGTGTGTGTATATATATATATATATATACACATACATACATATATATATCCATCCATCCATCCATTCTCTTCCTGCTTATCCGAGGTCGGGTCGCGGGGGCAGCAGCTTAAGCAGAGGCCCAGACTTCCCTCTCCCGGCCACTTCTTCCAGCTCTTCCGGGAGAATCCCAAAGGCGTTCCCAGGCCAGCCGGGAGACATAGTCCCTCCAGCGTGTCCTGGGTCTTCCCCGGGGCCTCCTCCCGGTTGGACGCGCCCGAACACCTCACCAGGGAGGCGTCCAGGAGGCATCCTGATCAGATGCCCGAGCCACCTCATCTGACTCCTCTCGATGCGGAGGAGCAGCGGCTCTACTCTGAGCCCCTCCCGGATGACTGAGCTTCTCACCCTATCTTTAAGGGAAAGCCCAGACACCCTGCGGAGGAAACTCATTTCAGCCGCTTGTATTCGCGATCTCGTTCTTTCGGTCACTACCCATAGCTCATGACCATAGGTGAGGGTAGGAAGGTAGATCGACTGGTAAATTGAGAGCTTTGCCTTACGGCTCAGCTCCTTTTTCACCACGACAGACCGATGCAGAGCCCGCATCACTGCGGATGCCGCACCGATCCGCCTGTCGATCTCACGCTCCATTCTTCCCTCACTCGTGAACAAGACCCGAGATACTTGAACTCCTCCACTTGGGGCAGGATCTCTCCCCCAACCCTGAGAGGGCACTCCACCCTTTTCCGGCTGAGGACCATGCTCTCGGATTTGGAGGTGCTGATTCTCATCCCAGCCGCTTCACACTCAGCTGCGAACCGATCCAGAGAGCTGAAGATCACGGCCTGATGAAGCAAACAGGACAACATCATCTGCAAAAAGCAGTGACCCAATCCTGAGTCCACCAAACCGGACCCCTTCAACACCCTGGCTGCGCCTAGAAATTCTGTCCATAAAAGTTATGAACAGAATCGGTGACAAAGGGCAGCCCTGGCGGAGTCCAACTCTCACTGGAAGCGGGCTCGACTTACTGCGGCAATGCGGACCAAGCTCTGACACGGTTGTACAGAGACCGAACAGCTCTTATCAGGGGGTCCGGTACCCCATACTCCCGGAGCACCCCCCACAGGATTCCCCGAGGGTCACGGTCGACTGCCTTTTTCCCAGTCTACAAAACACATGTAGACCGGTCGGGCAAACTCCCATGCACCCTCAGGACTCTGCTAAGGGTGAAGAGCTGGTCCACTGTTCCGCGACCAGGGCCGAAAACCACACTGTTCCTCCTGAATCCGAGGTTCGACTATCCGACGGACCCTCCTCTCCAGAACCCCCGAATAGACTTTTCCAGGGAGGCTGAGGAGTGTGATCCCTCTATAGTTGGAACACACCCTCCGGTCCCCTTTTTAAAGAGGGGGACCACCACCCCGGTCTGCCAATCCAGAGGCACTGTCCCCGATGTCCATGTGATGTTGCAGAGACGTGTCAACCAAGACAGTCCTACAACATCCAGAGCCTTAAGGAACTCCGGGGCCCGGCCACCAAGGAGTTTTTTGACCACCTCGGTGACTTCAGTCCCAGAGATGGGAGAGCCCACCTCAGAGTCCCCAGGCTCTGCTTCCTCATTGGAAGGCATGTTAGTGGGATTGAGGAGGTCTTGAAGTACTCCTCCCACCGACCCATAACGTCAGTGAGGTCAGCAGCGCACCATCCCCACTATATACGGTGTTGACACTGCACTGCTTCCCCTCCTGAGGCGCCGGACGGTGGACCAGAATCTCCTCGAAGCCGTCCGAAGTCGTTCTCCATGGCCTCTCAAACTCCTCCCATGCCCGAGTTTTGCCTCAGCAACAACGAAGCAGCGTTCCGCTTGGCCTGCGGTACCTATCAGCTGCCTCCAGAGACCCACAGGACAAAAAAGTCCTATAGGACTCCTTCTTCAGCTTGACGGCATCCCTCACGCGGTGTCCACCAACGGGTTCGGGGATTGCCGCCACGACAGGCACCGACCACCTTGCGGCCACAGCTCCGGTCAGCCGCCTCAACAATAGAGGCACGGAACATGGCCCATTCGGACTCAATGTCCCCCACCTCCCTCGGGACGTGGTTGAAGTTCTGCCGGAGGTGGGAGTTGAAGCTACTTCTGACAGGGGACTCTGCCAGCCGTTCCCAGCAGACCCTCACAACACGTTTGGGCCTACCAGGTCTGACCGGCATCTTCCCCACCATCAAGCCAACTCACCACCAGGTGGTGATCAGTTGACAGCTCCGCCCCTCTCTTCACCCGAGTGTCCAAGACATATGGCGCAAGTCCGGCGACACGACCACAAAGTCGATCATCGACCTGAGGCCTAGGGTGTCCTGGTGCCAAGTGCACATATGAACACCCTTATGCTTGAACATGGTGTTCGTTATGGACAATCCGTGACGAGCACAGAAGTCCAATAACAAAACACCGCTCGGGTTCAGATCGGGGGGCCATTCCTCCCAATCACGCCTTCCAGGTCTCACTGTCATTGCCCACGTGAGCATTGAAGTCTCCCAGCAAAACGAGGGAATCCCCAGAAGGTATGCCCTCTAGCAACCCCTCAGAGACTCCAAAAAGGGTGGATACTCCAAACTGCTGTTGGCATACGCACAAAACAACAGTCAGGACCCTTCCCCACCCGGCGGAGGGGGCCACCCTCTCGTCCACCGGGGTAAACCCCAATGCACAGGCTCCAGTGGGGGGCAATAAGTATGCCCACACCTGCTCGGCGCCTCTCACCGGGGGCAACTCCAGAGTGGTAGAGAGTCCAGCCCCTCTCAAGGAGATTGGTTCCAGAGTCCAAGCTGTGCGTCGAGGTGAGTCCGACTATATCTAGCCGGAACCTCTCACCTCGCGCACTAGCTCAGGCTCCTTCCCCTTCAGAGAGGTGACATTCCACGTCCCAAGAGCCAGTTTCTGTAGCCGAGGATCAGACCGCCAAGGTCCCCGCCTTCGGCCACCACCCAACTCACATTGCACCCAACCTCCTTGGCCCCTCCCATAGGTGGTGAGCCCATGGGGAGTACATATATATACACATACATATACTTGTGTGTATGTTTGTATGTGTCTATATGTGTGTGTATAGCTTTGGTCACTGAGTGCAAGGGAAAAATAATGAAATATAGTCTATAAGTTATTAAACAGTAAAACATTAACGTTTTAAGAAGTACAGGTACATTGAGCACTACTGGAGTGGTTGCGGGTAAACTACATTTTAAAGACTGTGTAACAAAACAGTTAAGTAACTAACAGCAGCTAAAATGTATATGGATCATCTCTTGGTAGTAGATCCCTTTTGAAAGGCGCTACACGACGGCTGTGGTATAGAAATTACATTTTCTATGTGAACGTTCAAATTTGTGCCTCTGGTAATGTGCCTTACCGGCAATTAAAGAAAATTATTTTTGTGTCCTCTGCCGTGTTAAGAGAGAAAGGCTTTGGTTTGGGATAAAAGGAAAAAAGGTGTAAAGAAAGGAAAGTTGCCTTTTTCTTTTATATAGTATAGAGAGATGTGTTCGCTGACGTTATGATCGCCTTTTGGGGACAGTCGCGGTGGGTCTTGTGTAGACTGGTGAGACGCCCCCGCCATTAATCGGCTGTGATGGCACTGTGAGTCCTCCACTCGTATGCGTGTGTTCATAATCCGAGTTTAGGACCTCATAATCGTATACGTGCAAAAGAAAGTGTGAATCGCCTTAATATTATTTTGCCGTGGTGTAGAAAAGGGGTCCCGTGTTTGCACTTGTCTGGGCTATAACTCAGGGGGCGGATGAAAAAAATTAAAAGTGCTCACTTTGACTTAAGGCAGAAGCGCAGTCAGCGTCTCAAAGGCCGGCACAGCTATGCACGCCGCTGGCTGCTCGACTTTTGCTGGGCAGGAGACCCCTTTGTACACACGCTCATGATATCAAAAGTCTCAGCGCTCTTTGGAGGTAATTCATATATTATATATATAGCAAAATACCCGCCTACGCGGAGAAGTAGTGTGTTAAAGAAGTAATGAAAAAGAAAAGGAAACATTTTAATAATAACGTAACATGATTGACATTGTCATGAGTGTTGCTGTCATATATATGCCTGCCTAAATAAGTCACCCTCGCTTCGCTCTTACTTTTTTACCGTTCATTTAATCATGGCTAGTGGTGGAAAAATTATAAAATGGAAGGAGGATGGCTTTACCAAAACAATTATTGATGGCTTAATCGATTATTCATAAAGCTTGAATTGGTGATTTGTTTTTCTGTGTTAACCTCATATTTTTCATACTTCTTCTCAAACTAAGGTGGTGCGAGGGTAAAATGAATCGATGCGCTTGATCAATGTAATCGGTGTACCAGGAAATCATGCATTGACAAAGCTCCCTTTGCTTGTAATGCAAAGTGTGATTAAATGCATTATTTTTTAACGCGTTATGGAGCACATGCATCAAAGCTTCTCAGCTGTGCTTGTGCTAAGAAAAGGAAAGATTTTAAAAATAGCGTAACACGCTTGTCAATGTGACCTTTTGTAAGTAGTGCCTGGAGGATTCAGTGTGTTGAAACTCTAGAGACAGCGTGTGTATTAACTTGAGGTAAATGGGAGGGGAGATGATGACGTGACTCCCCCACCCGCCTTAACTGTCAATCCCCCACAAACACAGTCTCTCGGAATTTGCATAAGCACACCCCTTCACCTACAATTTTAACTTAGTTACAAAGTGATCAAAACTCTCGTTTATGTCCTGCGTCCTCTCATTAAACTTGTATCCCGCATTACCTGTGGGCATGTGAAACGCCAGCGGTAGCCTGTCTATGAACTTAATTTAAAGTTTAGGTTTACACCTTTCTTTCTTTCCGAAGTAGCAGCACTCATGAATATGGTAGTATATGCCACTTGCTCGCTTCTTATTGTTTCGCTGCCTTCTCAATTATATAATGCATGTTTTCTTAAGCGCTTTTTGTAGGTCTTCCTGGTTTTCTACGCACTGCGTGACAGTCAGTTCACGTGATTACGTGGGAGGCGTGATGATGTCACATGAAACTCCGCCCCCTACGTCTTTGCAGCTCTACTCCATTACAGTTAATGGAGAAAAATACCTTCCAGTTATGACCATTAGGCGTACAATTTCGAAATGAAACCTGTCCAACTTTTGTAAGTAAGCTGTAAGGAATGAGCCTGCCAAATTTCAGCCTTCTACCTACACGAGAAGTTGGAGAATTAGTGATGAGTGAGTGAGTGAGTGAGTGAGTGAGGGCTTTGCCTTTTATTAGTATAGATTTCAGATTTGAACTAGCATCACGCAATGTCGTCTTCACAGTTTGCATTCTTCTCTTTTCTTTTTATTTTCAGGTCATGAAGCTCCAATTTTCTCCCTACAGCCTCCTGAACATCGAAGCAGAGATGAGTTTTTACAATGTGAGTCTGTGCTTTGATTAAATGGATTATCACAATAGAAGTCATATAAATATATCAGGCCAAGTATATGATATGGAGGTGTAACCAGCATAAAAAGATGTGTGAGTGTTGAATGACTGATGACCAGCAAGTAATGCTGGTCCTGTGAATGGTGCATTATGGGATAGAGAGATTTAGGACTGAGAAGCACTGAAGAAGTCTTTTGGACTCGACTTGTAAGTGTCAAGTCAGCAAATTCAAAGACAGTAAAAAACACAAAAACATTAAATACAATCCTGCCAACTGTGCCAAGTTGACCACTCACTCAGGTCCTACCTTCTTTTTTCATTTGGCATATTTTTCTCTGCAATTACTGCTTCTTTCTGTTTTCCTTTCTGTGTGCTCTTCTTTTTTGCTTATTCTCTTATAATAATAACTAGCAGACCACATGCGCTTCGCTGCAGTCACTGTAGTTGGAATAATTATGTATCTACATGCAACTTATAGAGCTTCTTTATATACAACATTTTTGGTATGTCCTCCTGGAGCCAAAATATATAAATTTTCTCTATGACTAAGTCGTGAACACACTACATAAAAAATAGAAACGGGAAAAACCGCAACACCGCTGGAAACACCGGCACACCGCGTCTACTAAACACTAAGAAACACTAAGTAGAAACACTAAAGGAAAAAATACTATTCAGTAAGTACTGCGTCTAGTAAACAGTAAATCAGTAAAGGAGAGAAGACTAAACACTAAAGAAAAAGAACGGCAAGACCGCATCAGCTGCGGAGCTCAGCTCTGAGCGAAATGAAGTGAATGAAATGAGGTGAATAGGAGGGGAGATGATCACGTGACTCCCACATCCGCCTTAACTCTCAATCCCTCCACAACACACAAACACAGTCTCTCTGATCCCAACTCTCCTTTATATAAATCAGTAAAAGAGAGAGGACTAAACATTAAGGAAAAAGAACGTCAAGACCGCGTCAGCTGTAGAGCTCAGCTCGGAGCAAAATGAAGTGAATGAAATGAGGTGAATGGGAGGGGAGATGGTCACGTGACTCCTCCACCCGCCTTAACTCTCAATCCCTCCACAACACACAAACACAGTCTCTCAGATCCCAGCTCTCCTTTATATGTATAGATAACAATTATAATAATAATGTGTTTATGTAACACAGATCATCAAATGAATGCAGGGGAATGAGCTTTACATAAAAAAATGCTCTATCCAGTTTTGTTTATATATCCACACACATTTGATAATCAATATTGAAGCAAAGAACATGGTAAATTGCAACTGTTATTGAGATCAATAGATACCGCCATAAGCCGAGTGCTCATTTTCAGAACACACCAAGTCCGTGTCACATTTTCAGAATGTCAGATATGTTCCTCACTGACTCCTCCTCGGGCCTCTTTAAAAGTTTATTGATTTGTGTCATTGAATAAAATTCAATCAATGACATGGTGGTCGGTGAGCGGTGGCTGATCGTCTTCACGGACTGATTCACTCAGGTCAGCAGACCATAACGGCCATGGTGGGCTTACATTGAAGTGATTTTAACGCAACATTCTCAGACTGGGTTAATCCAGCTCAGGCTGCATTGTGTTAGGTCAGGTGCACAGCCACACAAGGCCAATTCAGAGTCACCGATTAACCCAACATGTACATCTGTGGGATGTGTGAAGAAAACCAACAGTGACATGAGGAGAACATGCAGACCTGACAAAGACGACAACTTGGCGCAGAATTCAAAGTCATGAAGCTGAGTCTGTGAGGCTGCAACTCCAACCCCTTGGCCATCATGCTATATAGGGTTTTGCCAGTTCAGTTTATCTTTTTTTTTTATTATTATTTTCAACCCAGCGTCTTTTGATTTTAAAGTTCATTTCTGCTGAATGAATCATCCCCTTTACAGACTGAACTGCGCATCACTCAGCACTCAGTGGTTTATGGTGAGCAAAGAAGAAATCAGTTTGGTAATGAAGTGTGACAGTGGATTGTTTTAAATTAAAGAGGTGGACCGTGACAATTAAAAGTGTCCTTTAATTAAGTATGGACAGTCCATTAGACCTCTGACCTCGATGGTGATCTTATGGTGTTTATCATAATTCCAGAATCTTATTTTTAACTCCCACAGATTATGACCAGTCAGTGGAGCACTTTACTATCGACAGCACATTTGAATCTCATCAGCACAGCTCCTGATTGGTTCTTGTTAATTGTCTGTGTTGTGCTCCGCCCCCAGTCCCGATTTCCTCACTCATTTTCTTTTCTCTCCTTTCAGACTTCTGTCCACTCACACTGGACAGCAACACGGCACACAGATTCCTCCGTCTGTCTGAAGGGAACAAGAAGGTGACATGTAAGAAAACAAAGACCAAACATCCTGATAATCCTGACAGATTTCAAAGCTGGGCCCAAGTCCTCTGCAGAGAGGCTCTTGCTGGGACTCGCTGTTACTGGGAGGTGGAGTGGAGTGGAGACATTATGGCAATAGGAGTTGCATATAAAGGAATAAGCAGGAAAGGGGAGGAGTGCCGCCTTGGGCACAATGATAAGTCCTGGAGTTTGTGGTGGTCTTATTTAAAGTGTTTTGTATGTCACGATGACAAGCAGTCTGTAATCAGTGCCCCCTACAGCCCCAGAGTAGGTGTGTATCTGGACTGGCCTGCTGGCACGCTGTCATTTTATAGCGTCTCACACACAATGACCCTCCTGCATAGGTTCGACACCTCCTTCACTGAGCCCCTCTATCCAGGGTTTTGTCTTGGTCCTGACTCCAGTGTAACAATCAGCCATCTGACACCAGGTGACCACTGACCCTCTACTGATCTCCACAAGTGCAGGTCCTCTTTGTGTTTGTAGTTTTGGGGTCTGTAGCACTAGGGTGTTGTACCGTGTTACTCATTATGAATGTAGTGAGAAGTCAAGTGAAATGACATCTTTTATTGGCTAACTAAGAAAATTATAATATGCAAGCTTTTCAGGCGATTCAGGCCCCTTCTTCAGGCATGATGGGGTCATAATCAGTTTTACAGGATGGATGAGAAGGCAGCACTTCTGTGACTGAATTTAAGGAATGAAAAGGCAGGACGATTGCAGCTGTCTATTATTATTTTTCAGTATTTGTTTTACATGCAATTGCTAAGCAGATGCTTCCATACAAAGTAACTGACAATAGTGACAAATATTACTGTGTTTAGTTTAACATTTGAATAAGCAATCAGAATTATGTGTTTTATAGTGAGGGGCACTTCAAAGAGAAGATGGTCTGAAGGATGAAGGGCTGCTTATGTATCTCATGTGAGTGGTGTGATGTATTCTTGCTTTTTTCCTTGTTTTTTGTACTGTTGTGTTGTATTCATGAGGTAGCCATGATAGATTGGGCATCAAGCTCAGTGAAGAGGATTGCTTGTGTTCTCTGTGTTGTTTTTATCTCATTTTTTGGACACCCGTTGCATGCCCAACCTACCTGGAAGGAAGTCTCTCTTTAAATTGCATTTCCCAAGATTTCTTCTGCTGATTTTTCTTGTCTTCTTAGGGAGTTAAAGTTGGGCAGCTGTTAAAAAACAGGGCTTGTTAAAAACCCAACAAAGCATTCCTTGTGTTATTTTGGGCTATACAAGAAATACATTTTTGTTGTTGTCTCTCTGCTGTAATACAACTTAAATAAACTAAAAAGTGAATTTTTGTTTCCTGTCTGATTTTATTGTCTTTCATTTGGTGATGTCCGTCCTGTGATTACAGATTCTTTTCCTCATTGATGAACTCTGTATCCCGACAAGTGACTGACATATGATCATTTAATTGAATTTAAGAACCACTGCACTGTGGTGTCAATGAGGCCAACAATAGCTCAGTAGGTGGCAGGGCCATCTGGGACAAATAGGTCTGGCACCACATTGCTACAGCCGTTATGATACAGAACCTTAAAGGTTAATTGTTGAAGTCTGAGGATCCACCTGATCAGATGTGAAGACAACCTCAGGCAGTTGAAATCCTTGGGGTTATATTTTTAAAACAACATTTTCGGAAGAAGCAGGAAACGACAACACCCTTGATCAAGTGGGGAAATGCAGCCAAACCAATTAAATGGTGGCTGCACTACTTAATCTGTCATACATCCCCCAGTGGCACCCGGTGGTGCAATACTATTGGACAGATTCAGAGGAGGCAGGGGTTGCTGGGAAAAACATTGAGCAGTCGGCCTCTTCAAAAAGAAACCTAAAAGACTCATCACACATACTATTGGATTATGACTTGGCCATCATGGAATACATCTGTCTGGATGTGCTGTATCTGTTGTCCTGTGCCTGATTGTATGTGTGAGTTCATACTAACTGGATATGTCTTTGTCTGGGGAGTACTCCCATTCAAGTCAAATCCTCACACTGCAACAGGAACCTGGTAGGACAAAACTTGACTTTGCTTTCAGGAGCTGTTCACAGTGCTTTTTATCCACTCATCCATCATTGACTGCTCATGCTATACTGGACTGCTTTGGATATAGCTGTTTGTGTTTATTGTTCGCTATGTAGTGTTGTAGCTAATTATCACCATCAGGGAGTTGGGGAGGGTTTTTTCATGCATGTTTATTTGTA
This sequence comes from Polypterus senegalus, assembly GCF_016835505.1. Taxonomy (NCBI): domain Eukaryota; kingdom Metazoa; phylum Chordata; class Cladistia; order Polypteriformes; family Polypteridae; genus Polypterus; species Polypterus senegalus. The sequence goes on along the minus strand of NC_053155.1, from coordinate 9,066,282 downwards.
ATTATGTTTGTTCTTTTTCATTGTCAGTTTGGACATGTGCAGAGGAGAATATGCTGGGTATACTGGGAGAAGAATGTTAATGATGGAACTGCCAGGCAAGAGGAAAAGAGGAAGGCCTAAGAGAAGGTTTATGGATGTGGTGAGAGAAGACATGCAGGTGGTGGGTGTGACAGAGCACAATGATGATGATAGTAAGATATGGAAGAAGATGATCTGCTGTGGCAAACCCTAATGGGAGCAGCTGAAAGGAGAAGAAGAAGAAGAACTAATATATTAATTATTATTTATCAGTTCATTGTGCCACTAATCAGTATCTCTGTGTGCGTACTGGGTTAAGTCTTTAGAAGATGTGAATCTTAGCATCCTCGCGACTGTTACAAAATTACATCACACGTGTGAAATAATCACCAAGCTGTTCTGATAATGTGTATTGACGTGACTAAAGACTTTGCAAAAGGGAATTGAGACACTTTTAGCTGCAGTGTAAATGTAGCTTCAGAAGGCTGTAGAGTGTAGCACAGCTGGTATGGATTTGTTGAGTCATTTTTACCATCACCAGTTTTTTCTAGCTTCGCTCCAGAATTGCATACACCATCCCATGCAACCAAGTCCCCAGTATGGCACCTATGGCGAATATGTACAAATCAGAAAAATAAACAATGGCATGCAACAATTTGTCTTTGAAAAGTACATTCTGTGACATCAGCAGGGTTTGAAAACTGCAATATGCAAAGTTTTAACTTTAAACATATTTTTCACAATTTGTAAAGTTAGACACTGGATGTGTAAGTTCTTTTTAGGTGCATTTGCATTAATGCAAGAAACACCCATTGTGAAAACAATATCTGTCTGTCCATCTATCAGACTCAACACCCAATGGACCAATTTTGTTTAAATGTTGCACAGGTATTCTTCAAGGAAATTTGTCAAGACAGTTCAATTTTCGTTAAGATATCATAAACAGATCGCACCGTACACAGTTTGAAAATTTCAAAATCTCCAATTGAAAAAAAGCATTGTCGAAATTTGCAAACTTGTATATCTTAAAACACAGAAACATTCTCTGCATCTGCAACTACAAATTAGTTTACTGTTTCAATTTTACCTTGTCAGCAGTTATACCATTTATATATTTTGTGTATTTTCGTCTTATTCATTTCTTATAGCCACTACTGTTGACAAACAGATCCCCCACCAAGTTAATGACATACTGCATGCGCAGGGTCGAAAGTCACTTTCACTGTCTGCTTGCATGCACATGGGTCAACAAGTCCAGCTGGTCAAGCGCATAAATCTCTGCTTCAGAAAATTGTCTCTCTTTTATGAAGTCTTCCATTCTGCTTAAGTGCAAACAGAACAGAATCAGCACATCAGTACCCCATTCCTCCTAATCCTTTAAGTCATAACAGGTAAGTAAAATGATCTTCGTAATCATCTATACCAATTAAAGGCAAAGCTGTCACTCACTCACTCACTCACTCATCACTAATTCTCCTACTTCCCGTGTAGGTAGAAGGCTGAAATTTGGCAGGCTTATTCCTTATAATTCCCATGTTGAACTTTCTTATTTATGGCTCCATCTTTGCAAAATTTGGTAGGTGGCTTCCCTGCGCTAACCGAAACTGATGTACGTACTTATTTCAATGGTATGACACCACTGTCGTCTGCCATATTGAACTTCCCAACGTCACTAATTCTCCAACTTCCCATGTAGGTAGAAGGCTGACCCCATCTTCATGAAATTTGGTAGGCGGCTTCCCTGCGCTAACCGAAAAAGATGTACGTACTTATTTTGGTGGTATGATGCCACTGTCGGCCGCCATATTGAACTTTCCAACATCACTAATTCTCCAACTTCCAACTTGTAGGTAGAAGGCTGAAATTTGGCAGGCGCATTCCTTACAGATTACTTACAAAAGTTAAGCAGGTTTCATTTTGAAATTCTACGTATAACGGTCATAACTGTCAACAACATCCGCCATGTTGAATGCTCTTATTTATGGCCCCATCTTCACGAAATTTGGTAGACGGCTTCCCTGCGTTAACCGAAACTAATGTACGTACTTATTTCAGTCGTATGACACCACTGTCTGCCGCCATGTTGAACTTTCCAACAGTCTTTGTTACTTATGGACCCATCTTCAAGAAATTTGGTATGTGGGTTCCCAACACTAACTGAATCCTACTTACGTACATATATACGTCCATAGCTTGCAGCTCGGTCACCATGTGAGGTGGCATTGGGTCCCCCATCCCAACACCTCCCACGTTGTTGGTTGCCTAACTATATAAGGCCGTCTGTCGCTCCGGTCTCTACATTCCCTTCCTTGCTTCGCCACGGGATTCATGTCTCCCTGCTGATAACTACAGCCTTTTTATTAAATCCACAGCTTCTCCGCTGTTTTATTGTTTATTTATTACAATTATAGTTATTGTATAGGTATTTTAGACTCACTTTACATTGTTCAGGTTCCCATTTCCTTTATCGTTCCAACCATACCCCCATTAACATGTCTATCGAGGTGATCACCATCGATCAAAGAACTGTCACTTACTGAGTGGTTTCCATGGCCGGAGATGCCGCCTGCCTTTTCCATTCTCTTTGTTACATATTGCACGGCCATATCAGGCTCACTCTTGATATCTGGAGAAACATTGTGTCTTATGTATTGAATGACTGGGACAGGTTCAAGGTGTGGACTGATGACGGTACAGGAGATAATTATACTACACAGGAGCACTAGAAGAGTGAAATGCTTAAGCCCTTCACCTATGGTTCTGCATGTGAGTTGATGGGTGCCGCTGAATTGTTCGGTTGTCGCTTTCAAGTGTACCAAAATGGACAAATATTTTACACCTTTTGACAACCGCCAATGCCTCTTAAACATCTTAGATTCTCAGGTGACGATTTCAGTAGTGGACACTTTAATGTTTATGAATGTTTAAACTCTCAAAAGCTGGATGTGAAGTTATCGATAAAACTGGTTGTATACTTACAACGCTTGACAGGTGCCGAATGTCTCTTCAACACAAGTCCTACAAATGCTGTCGTAATTGAAACAAACCATGAAACTCAAACCGATTATGACAGCAGCAATCCAAGCTGTGAGATCTGAGACAAGATTACTGTTCACATAGCCAACTGTACGTTACATGCTCAAGAGTAAGCTCAGCGCACAGCTTGGTCATGTTACAACCGGAGGGCCGAACTCACAATGTGGTATACAAAGAGATCCTTAACAAATAATTATTGGTATATTTTCCCTCAGTTTAAAAAGGTTTAATTTTCTTCTTAATAAAAATTTTAAGGCAGTACTTCACCGCTGCAAAGCGTGGGTATTTTGCTAGTAAAAGTATAAAATTCAAACAAGGAAAGCAAGAAGGTCATTTAGATGTGAATGAAGTACTCTTTGGTGTGTAAGCCATTATGCATGGAGTAAAATCAACATTTTCTTAGCATTTACACCACCATTATCTGCAGATCATAATGATTCACCATTTTATTTTTATTATAATACAAGGGGGCTCCGTATCCTGCTCGCTTCACTTGCCAACCCCCATGTTTGTTTAATCGGATATACGATTTTAAAAGCTTTTTGTTTTTTCTTTGGAATTGTTTCAATTTCATTATTTGGACTTTTACTTTAAAGCTTCAGTAAAAACAACATTTGGAATTACTTTTTCTTCAAGATCGCATTGAATTTTAATTCTGTTTTTGGAGATACATTTTGAATATTGTTTCTTTTTCTCTAATAAATAATCTGACTTTTTCTAAAGTTTGTCCCTGTGATTTGTTAATTGCCATAGCAATAGCTATTCTCACGAGAAACTGTAAACATTTTAATACGAATGGCATATCAAGGTCTCCTTTGATGTCTAATGTTATTCGCGGAATATATACTACATTACCTTTCTTGTTGCATGTTAAAATTTCCATCGCTTCTCTGTGATCATAAATATACACCTGACTGAATTGTGTTTTCTTCGAAATTACACTTAACGGTACTTTAATTGTTGCGGGACCACAGAGTCTCATAGTGTATGGTCCATTATTGTGTAAATCTACGTTTTGAGCATTGAATAATGTGAAGGCGAAAAGATTATTGTAGACTTGTATATTTTGCTAGAAGTGTTTGTGGATTCTTCGGTGAGCTGGCGTCCTGCATGGGGTTTGTTCCTGACTTGCACCCTGCGCTGGCTGGGATTGGCTCCAGTAGGCCCCCTTGACCCTGTTTTTGGATATAGTGGGTTTGGAAATGACTGACTGGCTGACTGTTTGTGGATTTCACTTTCCTCAAACATCAGATCTTTTAATTCTTGTGTATACACCTCCGCGTTGTGTAGAAACATTACTTTTCCCTGATGGCCACACGAATTAGACAATCTATAAGTCTCTGACTTAAACTTCAAAGCCTTAAAATATTTCCATACTTCTGTCTAATCGCCTATGTCCATATATTCAATCTCGATTCGCCTTTCCGTTATTTCACCAAGTAATAATTTTTCTTTGTTATTGCTAATGCAATCTTTACTATCTTTTTTTGATACTTTAAAATTTTTCTGGTTTTACTGTATATTCTGTAACTTGCTCTGCATGTATATCGCGCCTACATTTTTTTTGTGTCTTTTGGATTCCTGTGTTTTCATTATCTCTAACCTGCTCTGCTTGTGTTTCGCCCCCTCATTTTTGAACCTCTTTATGACGTTTTACTTTGTTTTCTACAGTTTGTGTTTTATTTCTGATCTCACTTTGTCCTACTATATTTCCAGTTACACCTGTTCTGTGATTATTATTTTCTAGTAAGAATTTCCATTTTTATGCACTAATGCGAGTATTTTTTTTGATATTTTCGAAATTTTACTACTTTCATAATCTTTAGCTTTCTCTGCATGTGTATTGTGCCATCGTTTTTTCAGATTCCACTGCTTACATAATCTCTTATCTGCACTTTTTTCTCTCCAACACTTTTTGGTTTCTTTTTTCCGCGTTGCTCTTTCTTTTTCGCTTAGTCGTTGACATTTCATCTATAGCATATTGTCCTTATCCACTTTATATGAGCTGAGGATCTGTGTCTGCTAAAATCCTTTACACAACTGAGATTTTTGATGACCGTGGTCTTTTTTGAAAATGATTATAAGTAGTGTGTGACTTGCAAGACTCTCATGTTCCACATGGTCCTGGGACAATCTCTTGGCACCAAGTCTAATGTTCAAGGTCCCTTTGAGATGATCTGTGGCCAATCTGTTTTGTTTCACGGGTCTTTTAAGTATCTTCTGAGAAGATCACGTCTCGTCTACCTGGTATCCCTGAAAGATTTTTTTTATTATAGAGAAATATTAGTCAATAAGGACTTCAGAGTCCAAACATCCATTAAATCATATTGGAACCTCTGTTGAAAAATGAGACACAAAAGAAGATGGAGGAGACAATGTTTACAATGAGAGAAACATGATGGAGAGCAAGCTGAAACATCAAAATGTGACGTGTCACAGAAAGAGTCGGAATTGGAGAGTGCTGGATTGACAGCGTTTACCTTGTGAGCCACTAAAACAATCCTGTGTGTGCTCATCAGAGGACGTGAATGCAGTCTTAGCATCATAAAGACTCCTAGGAATGATGAACGTAACCACTCAAGATACACACGGCACTGGACATCAATAGGTGTGTTTCAGGTAAGGCCATGAGGAGACTTTAGAATGGGAAAGGGGTGTCATTAAGATCTGTACAAGAAAAACAGGACAGTTGGTCAGGGTGTTGATGACCACAGGAGATGATGTGGAGTCAAATATGAGTGGCTGAGAATGTGTCCAGTGTGCTCATCATGAATGATATTCTGGCCTAAATAGGTCCACCAGCTCACTTGTTCACACTGCTCGCCAAGACAATTAAGGAGAAAATCAGATAGGATGAAAAAAATCCCAGTTTCCCATTTACTTTAGTTGTGTCATGACGGCAAAACACACAAATGGCACACTCGCCTGACTCACTCCATCTCTCAAAGTCATTCATGTTGCCCTTTATTCACCTGACTCTCTCCTCTCTCACCATCACAGTTCTTTTGAACTTTCTCCGCTTACATTTAAATCATTTAATTATACCTAGCGGTTCATTCTGTTGTGATTACTCACATGAAATAGCCAATGGTGTGTGTCCTTCAAAAATAATCAGGGAAGCAGACCTGACTCCCACCAACCAGGCCAGAAGAGGCACACCAAAAGGCAGTCAACCTTCAACTTTAGAGCACCACTGTTAAAATTGAAAAACATACTCTAAAATGTCCTAAAAGGCACTCAAAAGCCCAACTGTTGAAGGGATCACCATCAACCACTGGCTTGTAGAGAAATGGCAAATGAATATTCTTTATTTCCAAACATGAAAGGAATATAGAAAGTGCTCAAAGTAGGAAAAATAGACAAAGAATTTGCCTAAAAGGAAACCCAAAGCAATAAAGGCTCAAATACACAAATTCAGTTAGAAAAATCTAAAAACCAGTAGAGAGTAGTATAAAAAAAAAAAAGCAACAGATCAAAAACATGAGCACAATACTTAAAGTTAACAGCCACTACAAATGAACCACAAGGGACTGCATTTCCCATGAGCTTTCATAGGGCTGTAGGCAGTTGCTCAATGGAGATGGAGAGGTGGCCACACAGAATACATGCAACACAGGAGAACAGTAAGGTACATGTGGATACTAAACAATAATGAAACAGAATGGTGGTGGTCTCGTCTGTTTGTGTGAGATGGATGCCCGGCAGTGCTTCACTGGCAGCAGTGTTTATTTTCTTTCTGTTTATTATATTTGACATATCCTGTATTATAGTAAGTTAGGGTGGAACTGCCCCATAATGATACTTCAAACATGAAAAACACAAATAGGATATCAAAAGGAGAGCATAACCTCAAAGCAAGTGAAAAAATACCGAAAGATCCATCAAAATGTTAGCCAGCCGCAAGTTCACAGTCAAGGTCATGTTACAGCCCACTGCAGATTAAGCCTGAGAAGACAACAAAGGCCCCGATCAGCAAGGATCTTCCTGTTGAAGCATCCAGTCAGGCCTCCAGTGATTCTGGGAGTGAGGCTGGCAATGAAAATGAGCCACTCCAAAACCAGAGGAGGCCTCATTTCCACCAGCAGCTGTTACAGACACTCCCTGTATCTCAACAGCCGCTATGGTTATATAACACCGTCAAAACACAGTGAGCACAGAGGGGAAAATGGTACAGACAGGGTTACCAGGCTGAAGTCAGAAAGTAGAATAGGCAGCAAAATAAAGGAAATAAGCTGGGATATGAAGGAAGGATATGAGCCAGAATATGAAGGTTCTAAAGGTATGTTCAAGAAATAATCTTAAAGTTAAACTACAAGCCAAAAAGCATAGAGAAAAAACAGAAAATTTGACAATAAAATTAAAGTAATTGCTCAAATAGTAAAAGTAAAAGCTCTCATAGGATGCAGGGCAAATGACATTTGGTACCGGTAAAAGAGTATCTGCCTTGAATGTGAATGTAACGGGCTTCATAATAAACTCATGGTGTCTGAAGATAGACAACAGCAGGAAAAGTATCAGAATCAAAGACAAAGCGAGATGGAGAGAGGGGTTACGATCAGGCGCTGATACAGTGCATTGCCGCACCCACCACACGACAAACAAACTCAGGACCACAGGTTAGGACCTGAGTGCAGCCTTGCAATGGGTGACACCTTCAGCACCACACTAGTTGTGATGGAATGGAACCAGTGTGAGGTTTTTAATGGTGACTGGAGTGCCAATTCTGCCACCAACCCTCAGGTTTTTCCCTGCAGGTTGGAGGGCCTACCTACGGGGCTGGATGTAGATTAAGGGGCTACCTGAAAAACTAGAAAGGCCCAATCTAGCCAAGCAATATTCTTCTCACAAATTTTAGGAGAGAACTTGAAGACCAACATTGTCATCTTAACGCATTATCACATACAAATCCTTCAAACCCTAGAAGTGGAATAGTTAGTTCTGACAAATTGCATCGGTTAAGAAAACTTGACATTCCATCTCAGTGTGATGGAGGAGATCAGTTCTTAAAAACAGCAGAATCCGTATATTCCCAGATTTCTCTTCTTCCATGGCTGTAAAAACAGGGTACATTCTACAGCATGAAACAGATTCAACAACGAGCTGAAATCAAATAGGATCTTCTGCTCCCAATTAGACTTAAAGTAATGATAAATGGTCAATTCTAAGTCGAAGCATCTCCAGAGGAAGAGGAACAAGACTTAAAAGATTCCAACAACTTTTAAAACAGGAAATGAGCATTCCAAACACAGGAGCCACATTGTATATATGGAATGAAAAGAAGAACACCAGCTGTGTGTAAGGGTTTGGTGTAGTAATTGTGTTTGTAACTTGTGCCAGTTTCAGTATAACCTGTTTGTTGCTATTCCACCTCTCTCTTTTTCTTTCACTAGATACTGTCACACACACGCGCTTAGGGGACAGTGAAAAGGCTCGATCTCGCATGAAAGAACAAAGGACAGGGGACTGGAAAGAGGCACTAATGCTTTTCTCTCCTTCATTTCACAGAAAAACCAATGACTAAAGCAGTCCTACCGGTCAACACATCTCGTCCATACAAAAGATTTCGCGGCTGGCTCCGTGGAGTCACCACAGTTTTGGACTTCCCCGATGACTAAAGTTCTATGATCAACGTCAGCTCCATTATACTCCACATTTCCTCCGTGCTAATTACATTTCCTTTTCTGTTTTTGTATAAAAGAGTCATGAACGAACTTTATGTTGTCGAATGTGTTGGTTTAAGTTTGACCTGGATTTTGTACTGGATGCTACAGCCAGAATACGGAGAGGATCCCCAACCCTTAACCTGTGTTTCTGTGTTCTTATTTTATCACAACACTATTGTTTTTGCTTTTATCTGAATACATGAGTAATATTTCAATCTTTTATTGTCTATTACAAGGTTTTGATATTATAATACTATACAGTACATATATGTAGTATAGAATAATGAGAATACATTAGGAGCTTATAGTTCATATTCTACACAGTATATTTTCTTAAGGATGTGTAAGTCATTAATTAACAGCAAATGAGAGCACACATTAGTATCACACAGAAGTGTGCATGTGTGTTTGAAGCTTTATATGTATATGTATGCATGTATATACTGTACATGTGCATGCTTAGGTACATGACTTCATATCTGCATTGTATTACTTTCATTTCAGCTATTTTTCTTTTCTTCCTTTTCTTATGACATTTGTCAATATTTTACCTTGGGTTTTTTGTTTCTGAACTGTACAAGCACTTTGATTTGTGTGCACTTAACTGCAGATATCCCAGCTGACTCTTTACTTCTTTATATTTTGGGTGTGCCCAGTCTCTTGGCCTGCTAGCCCTTTACATAAAGAAAAAAGTTATTTTGTGAAGGTAGGACATGTGGGTAGCAACGACAATATTGTTCTGCTCTCTGTGAGAGTTAAAGATGGCCACCTCTACTTAAAAGTAAGCCACTAGTGGGTCAGCCTTGATGAAGAGCACTCTTTAGCATTCACATACCTGTAAATATAAAACTGCAGAAATCTTGAATGATCCCTAAAGTCATTTTCAAAAGCAATCTGTGGGACTTGATAGCCTCAAGGACACATGCGTGACAAGATACTGTGGACCATCAGATCTTAATTAATAGATTAGAGCTGTTAGGTGTCTCTGGCTCCGCTTTCGACTCAATCTCCTCTTATTTGTCGAATAGGAGTTTCTCAGTCGGTGTGGCTGATTCTGCTCCTTTGACATGTGGAATGCCACAGGGCTCGGTTCTTGGACATGGACTTTTCTTTCTATATATTCTTCCCCTATCACAGATTCTTAACTCTTTTAAGGATATCTCTTATCATCTCTATGCAGATGATATACAGTTTTACTTTTCATTTAAAACTAACCAAATTAATATTTGGTCACATTGGTTGATTGTCTGTCTCAGGTTAACGACTGGCTCAGTAGTAATTACCTGCAGTTGAATTCAGGAAAGACTGAGGTACTAATTGTCTCTCCTGTTAATAAGTCGAGTCTGCAAAACCTTGGGGTTATTTTTGACCAGTCCCTGACGCTTGATTCATATGTAAGATCAGTCAGCCACTCGTGTTTCTTTCATTTAAAAAAATCTTTCAAAACTAAGAAATGCTATTTCAAAATCAGAATTGGCGATGTTTGTTCATTCTGTTATTTCCTCATGGCTTGATTACTGTAATGCTATCTTTACAGGTTTGAACAAGTCTTCTCTCTCAAGTCTTCAGCATGTCCAAAATGCAGCTGTAAGGCTCCTAAGGCGCCATAGTGATCATCTCACTCTCATCCTGAACACATTGCACTGGCTCTCAGTTTTGGTGCTTACCTTCAGAGCTTTACATGGACAAGCTCCTGAGTACCTAACCAGCCTGCTCCAATGCTATACAGCTTGTCGGACTGTTAGATCGGGGCAACAGGGCCTTCTCATTGTCCCACACACTCGGCTAAAAACCCGTGGGGATCGTGCCTTTCAGTCTGTGGCACCGAGACTACGGAATAGCCTGTCTTGTGGTCTGCGTGGAGCCGAGTCAGTCGATTCTTTAAAAAACAACTGAAAACATTTCTTTTTAAACAAGCTTTTAATCAGTGCTGAATAGTTCCAGTTTGTTTATTTATTATTTTTATTGGTTTTATGTTTTGTTTTATGTTTTGTTATGGTCAAGTCCACATTACCATCATCATCAAATTCTTCCATGTGAACCCGGAATACAATGAGGACTGATTGAGGTCATTTATGTTAGGTAGAATGCCTAGAGGGGGCTGGGAGGTCTCATGGCCTTGGACCCCCTGCAGATTTTATTTTTGGAGGTTTTTTTTTCTGCCTCCCTGGACATCGGACCTTACTATTTTTCTATGTTAATTTTAATTCTTATTTATTTTGTCTTTTTTTCTCTTTCTTCATCATGTAAAGCACTTTGTATGAAAATGTGCTATAGAAGTAAATGTTGTTGTTGTTTTAACTGTTGTATTTGTACTGTATTTGCTGTTCAGCTCTCTGTGACCTTTTGTCTGTGAAGGGTGGTATATAAATAAACTACTACTAGTACTACAAGACAATATAAAAAAGGGAAGATAATCAAAGATAAGGACTCAAACAAGTAGACAAAGAGTCATTCAGTTAGCACGCATTTCATTTGTTTTATTTCAGGCAACAGAAACTCTTTCAATTCTTCTTTCCTGGATGTTATTTCTCCAGGACTGGTCATTTGGCCTAAAAGAGAAGGAAGAAATTGAACAAATCATCAGAAAGAGATCACAGGCTTAGAAATATCACGGGTGACTTTGTCAAATGTGCTGTAAGTCTTTTGCTCATTAATTCCTTCATTCATTTTCCACTACTTATTCGAAGTTGGGTCGCAGGAGCAACAGCCTTACAAGTGAGGTTCAAACATCCCTTTTCTCAGCCAAACTTGCCAACTAATACTGAGAAATCCCAAGTTGTTCCCAGGCCATCTGGAAGAAATAATCCTCCGAGAAAGCCCTGTGTTTTCCCAGGGGTGTCCTCTCAGCTGATCATGACCATAAAACCTCCACATGGAAGCGTAAAGGAGGCATTTGTATCAGATGTGTCAACCACCTCAATTGGCTCCTAACAATGTGGAGTGTCAGTGGCTATATACTCCTGGATGTCTGCGCTTCTCTCCCAATCTCTTAGAAAGAGCCCAGCCACCCTGCAGAGAAAGCTAATATTGGCCGCTTGTACCCCCAGTCTCATTCTTTTGGACATTACCCAAAGCTCATGACCATAGATGAGGGTAGGGACACAGAATTCACTGGAAAATCCAGAGTATCACCTTCTAAATCAGCCCCTTCTTCAACAATACATATTGGAAAAATGACTCCATAACCCCATTCTGTCTGTCAATCTCAAAATTCTTTTTCCCCTCACTTGTGAATAAGAACCAGAAGTGTTTAAAATCTGCCACTTGAGGCAATAACTCACCTCCCACTCAAGAGGGTAGTCCATGTTTTTTTTCCTTCTGTGGACTATGGCCTCTGATTTTGAGTGGCTGATCCTTAACCCTGCCACTTCACTCTCGGTCACAAAATGTCCCAATGCATGCTGGAGTCCACAGTCCAGTAAAGCCAACAGGACCCTGACCCATCCCCGACTGTGCCTTGTTATCCTGTCCATGAAAACCATAAACAGGATAACAGTCCCGCACCCACCAGGAATGATGCTGATGTTTTTCTGAGTATGTGGACACAGTTCTCACTGTTATTATACAGGGACCGAATAGCCCTTATTAGCTGCCCCAGGACCTCATACTTTTCAGCACTCACCACAGAATCCCTCAAGGAACAAGGTCATACACCTTCTCAAAATCCACAAAAGATGTACACTGATTGGGCGCACTCCTATGCCTTCTCCTGAATCATCATGTTCAACGTCATGGACGGAATCCACATTTCTCTTCCTGGATCTGAAGTTCCACAGCTGAGCAGAGTATCGTTTCTAGTGGTCTGGCATAAGCTTTTCCGTGGAGGCTGAGAAGTGTGATGCCTGATAGTTGGAGCACACCCCCCTGTCCTTCTTTTTAAAAATGGGGACCACCACCCCAGTCTGACACTCTAGAACCACAGCTCCAAATGACCATGCAACAGTGAACAGGGATGTCACCTATGACAGCCCAACAGATCCCAGAGCCTTCAGCATTTCTGGGCCGATTTAATCCATCCCCTGGGCCTTGACACTGCAGAGTTAGAACCTTAGAACACTCTAGACGAGAACAGACCATTCTGGCCACCAAATCTTGCCAATCCTCTCCACTTTTTCTTCCAAAAAACCATCAAGTCGAGTTTTGAAAGTCCCTAATGTCTTACTGTGTACCAGACTACTTGGTTGCTTATTCCAAGTGTCTATCGTTCTTTGTGTAAAGAAAAACGTCCTAATGTTTGTGTGAAATTTACCCTTAACAAGTTTCCAACTGTGTCCCCCGTTCTGATTTTAAAATAAGAGTCTTGATCAGCTGTACTATTCTGTACTGAAATACTTTACTACATTTAGTACATTAAATTTCATCTGCCACAAATCTGCCCAAGCCTGTATGCTATCCAAGTCCTTCTGTGATGATATAAGGCAGCAGTTCTCAACCTGTGGGGCAGGCCCCTATAGGGGGGGGCGAAGGAACAAAAAACGGGGGAGCAAAGATGTGAAAAAAAGAAAACAAGAATCAAAAATATGAAAAAAAAATCTGTTGAAACCAAAACAAATTAACTTAAACTACATTCTGATACTAGAACAATAAATATAGAGTTAGATAAATGTTGATAAAAGTTAAGTTGGTATAATAAAATATGCATCTGCATTTCAAAAAATGTTAGGGGGGACGCGATTTGAAAACTCGGATCGCAAATACTTAAAGGTTGACATACATAACAAATACAAAACTAACTTTTGACTGTCAGTAGAGAGCAGAAAAAATGAAAAATGAACAATGTTCTACTATTAGCATACAAATACTTTGCAATGCCTTAGAGAAACACCAAGGAGGGTACACATGAGTTATCAAATTTGGCACCACATCTGTATGAAACTGTGTCATTGCTCAGTTGAGTGAATGAACACAGTCGTAAGGAGGTCAAGAGAGTGTCTGATTGGAGAATTATGGAAGACAATGTCATCATAGCACAGTCTGAGGTCATGATTGCACTTGGGTATAACACAGGATTATGCGTTATGAACCACGAGTATTGTCTCCAGTGCACAATTACACCAGCTGAACAGACTCCTAAAATACCAAAATAGGTCAAAAGACTTTCAGAACTTATAAGATTTTTAAATGGGAGTAATACAATCAGAATCAGAAATAACCGAAGCCTCAGCACAAGCGTGAGGACCCTCAGGTCCTTGAAAAGGAGAACAGCAGCAGCTGACGCATCAGGAGGCTCATGGATTCGATATGTACAGAATGAGGAGAAAGCAAAATAAAGAATAATTATAAAAACAAGAAAAAGAGATTGAAAAAAAAACTACACGACTTAAAAGACAACAATTATATAAATAACAGAAGTTATTAACAAATACATTTCTTAAAGAAACAATTAATAAACACAGCAGAATAAACAAGGAACTGAAAACTTAACAAATGTTAGGGAAGGAGCCCCAGCAAAACCATGAGCGCTTTAGCCATGAAGTGGCTACAGCTTTGCATTTGATGACTGTTAGAGTGTGTGGAGGATGGCCAGGGCCCTTGCCCAGCCGGTACGCCTTCACACTGGAAGGTCCAGGGGAGCAAGTGTGGCCAGAACGTTACCTCCCCTAGAACACTAGGTAGCAACCCCCCTGGGTTGCAGCAGTGCCTCTGACTCCTGCAGGGCTTCATGGCAGTGGGAGTTTGATGCTGCCCTGCTGGGATCTGTGGTGCCACCAGGGAGTACTGCAGCTTGAAGAGCAGCTCTTCCACCACACCCAGAAGTGCTGCCAGAAGTAGGTCAACGAGCACCTGGATCACTTCTGGGTAACCTCAATAAGGGGCCAGCAAGCAGTATTACAGGAGCCAGAGTTGGGAGGAGATGGACGATGAAGCTTGCTGAGGAAGAGTGGGGGAGAAAAGAAAAGAAAAGAAAAGGATTGAGAGACAAAGATAAATTAAAGAAAGGAAAATGTGTGTTTGGTCTGTTGGGAACACTACATAAAATTCATGTGTGCTTTTTGGACTTGTGTCTCTAGCGTCTGTCTGTGTCAGTTTAGCGTGTTATAGCGACATCTATCTTCCACAGGTGTAAGACTTCGATACGTTATAAGTGGTCACAGCCATATTCAAGGTAGCAATGGATGACTAAAGTCTCTACTGTAAATGGCTGGACAGCTGCACCCAAAAGTCATGCAGAGTTTCAACAATTTTACAACATTTAGTCTTATTCATGACAGAGAGTGCTAAGTGCAACTATTTTAGAGGGTTTGCAGTATCTGATAAAGAATTAGTTTACTTTGTGATCTTTGATAGGTGAAGGTTAGATCAGAAGAAACATATTTCATCTGATAAAATAACTAGGAGCAATAAGAAAATAAATAATCGGTCTATTTGTTTATGTCAATGTCAATGTCAATTTATTTATATAGCACATTTAAAACAACATAGTAATGCTGTGGCCAAAGTGCTTTACAATTATAGAATAAAAGAAAAAAAAACAAAAAAAAAAACAATATAACATAAATAGTAATAAAATATATGAACATAAAATAAGATAGATAATAAACAGAAATAATGTTATATGATCACAGAGAGGAAACCATCAGTATTACTGAAGGTCACTGAATGCAAGTGAAAAGAAGTGAGTTTTTAATCTCATTTTGAACAGTTCAATTGTAGACGACTCCTTAATATGAGGTAGAGAGTTCCACAGGCGAGGAGCAGCAGCTGAAAAGGCCCTGTCCCCCTTGGTTTTACACTCAGTACGAGGGACAACAAGAGACAACTGATCAGAAGATCTAAGCACTCTGGATGGCTGGTGTAAAACACACAGTTCAGATAAATAGGCAGCAGCGAGCCCATGTAAATATTTAAAAACTAGCAGCAAGATTTTAAAATCAATTCGAAAACTGACAGGCAACAGCCAGTATAAAGACTCTCATATTGGAGAAACAGAGTCATACTTCCTTGCCCCAACCAGAAAGCGAGCGGCAGCTTTTGGACCAGCTTTAACCTGTATATAAGAGATTTGTTAATCCCAGAATACAGTGAATTGCAATAATCGAGGCAAGAAAAAATAAAAGCATGAGCAGCTTTCTCAAGATCTTTAGAAGATAAAAAAAGGCTTGATCGTACCTAATAGACAAAGTTGGAAAAAGCAACTCTTGACTACAGAATTGTTGTTGAGAAACTACTTGTTTCTCAAAAGAGAGGTTACTATCAAAGGTAACACCAAAATTGCAGACTTGAGGTTTGTAAAAGACAGAGAAAGAGCCGAGAAGTCCAAGACCAATTTGGGCTTTAGCTGGTGGGCCAACTATAAGCATCTCCATTTTATTTTGATTTAGAATAAGAAAATTATTAGCCATCCAGGATCTTAGTTCAGACAGACAGTTGTGGAGCTGATTTGTTGCTGAGTTGCAGACGAGAAAATAAACCTGAGTATCATCAGCATAGCAGTGAAAAGAAATGTTAAATTTCCTAAAAATCGCTCCAATAGGGTGAAGGTATATAGAGAATAAAATCGGACCCAAAATGGATCCCTGAGGAACACCACATTTAAGAGGAGCAGTAGATGAAAAAGAGGAATATAAAGTCACCAGTTAGATATGACCTGAACCAGTTAAGAGCAGCCCCTTTAAGCCCAACAAGATGTTCGAGCCGCATCAGCAATATTTCGTGGTCAATGGTGTCAAAGGCAGTGGACAGGTCAAGGAGGACAAGGACTGCCACATCACCTGAGTCATTAATAAGGGAGATGTTGTTGAACACTTTCAGGAGTGCTGTTTCAACACCATGATAACGCCTAAGGCCAGATTGGTAGATCTCAAATAAATTATTGCCGTTAAGGTGATCAACCACTTGATTATAAATAATTTTTTCTAGTATTTTAGCCAGAAATGGCAGCTGGGAAATTGGACGAAAGTTGGTTAGTTCTCCAGGATCTATTTCTACCTTTTTTAGGTGGGGACGGACTGCAGCATGTTTAAAGAATGAGGGCACAACCCCCGAACTAATAGAATCATTTATAATCGCTAGTAAGGATGGGCCCAACACATCAAAGGCTTCGACTAAGAGACGTGGTGGTACAATATTGAGGGGTTGGAAGCTGGTTTAAGGGTGTCAGTAGTTCTTTTTAGTATTGAAAGTGAAACTTGATCAAAGGAATCTAGAACAATGCCATGATTAACAGTAGGAAGGTCATAGCCAGTTTGAAAAATGCCACGGTGGATAGCATCAATTTTGCTGATGAAGAATGCTAGAAACTGCTCACATGAATGAACAGTACTATTTAATCTCATCATAGAATGAGGGTGAATGGCCGCATTAATTGAATTAAATAAAACCCTAGGATTGTTTGAATGACGGGATACTAAATCGGCAAAGAAGTCCTGTTTCAATTTCTTAACTTCAGCCTGGAAATTGAAAAGAGAAGTCCTGAAAATCTGTTTAGAGATAGTCAGTCTATCTTTTTTACAACGCTGTTCCGCAGTTCGACAGGCGCGGCGCAGTGATCATGTAGTTTCATTTAGCCAGGGAGCAGGTCTTACCTTATTACTGCGTATCTTGGGCGGAGCAATTGTGTCTAAAACCGTTTTACAGGAGGAATTAAATTTTGCGACAGAATCATCGATATCATTATTTTGGTCATGCATATAAAGACTAGAGAAAATGGTTTTAAAATCAGATATAATGGAAGAATTTAAAAAGCGCGAGCAGCATGGTGGACGGCTATTAGTCAGATCCATCATTACAGAAAAGTGATCAGTGAAAGAAACATCACTTAATCAATACTATTCACTGAAATATCATTTATATTATGACACAGTGAAAGTTTAGCTCTTTTTTGTTTCACATGTGGCAATCAATTCAGACTGTTGAAGATGTCACGTGAGGTGACTTCTAAGATATGTGGATGACCAATCCCTATGTGAGGTGTATGCATATTAAATAAGGCCTGGTATTGCAGTAAAGAATTGAAATGAGATTTAATTATCAAGATTGTAGATGCATATGTGTGGTCATGTACCAGAGGGCCTAATGCCATAGCATCAAGTCAGGAAATATTCTCTAGTTTGGTTTGATTTGCATGAGAGATGAAAAAGACTGAATGTTTTGTGCTGAATCCGTTGAAAGTCTTACCCACAACACAGGGAATGAAGATGAAATTTAATGACAGTAATTCTTCAGATATGATTCTATGATTTCTACTCACCCAGCTATCCAGGCATAACTTGAAAATTGCACAGTTCCTGATGTGGCTGAATCCCTCTCATGTTGCTGAAAAATAAAGAAATAAACTACACAGGGACTTTAGCAGTTATAAAATAGATTGGAGATGACCTATTATAGTTAGGTTGATTGAACATAAGAACATAAGAAGAGAAAAGATTTAACAACATGCAACACGAAAAAAAGACCTTCATCAAAACACTCTCCTAAAGTATGAGGAAATCTGCTGTACAAATGTCACAAATCAGAACTCACAGAAGCCATCGCCGTAATGCACAGGCACAGCAGAACCAGCAAAGCGGTGAGTCTCATGATGGTGCTGAGACCAAGATGTCTGGCCAGGTTAGAATTAAAGCCTCCTTATATTACAGATTAGGCCAGGGGGCGATGGGTGGCACAGTTTGATATGGTAGATGTGTCACAGGCTTAGTCATAATGCAAATGACACCTGTTAATATGTATAGAAATACAAATTAGATTAACACACACGGTAATGAAGAACAAATTCATTTTGCATAGCATAACATTCCTGACAAAATAACATTAGAACTGTAAAGTTTCCACTTCAGAATGGAGGAAAGTAAAACAAAAACCTTTAGTAAGCAACATCCATCCATCCATTTTCTAACCCGCAGAATCCAAACACAGGATCACGGGGGTCTGCCAGAGCCAATCCCAGCCAACACAGGAACCAATCCTGGGCAGGGTGCCAACCCACCGCAGGACACACACAAACACCAGGGTCAATTTAGAATCGCCAGTCCACCTAACCTGCATGTCTTTGGACTGTGGGAGGAAACCCACGCAGACACGGGGAGAACATGCAAACTTCATGCAGGGAGGACCCGGGAAGCAAACTGTGAGGCAACAGCGCTACCACTGCGCCACCATGTTGTAAGCAACAATCCTGGACAAAATAAACCTCTGGGGTTCTGTGGTCAGCTAGAATAGAATTTGCCCAGTTCTGGTGACCAATTGTCCACTCACCCCCTGGCCAGTCTTCAGCATTGTATGAATTCATTTTGGGTCATCTGGTAAGAAGAATGAATCT
Source organism: Polypterus senegalus (assembly GCF_016835505.1). NCBI lineage: Eukaryota > Metazoa > Chordata > Cladistia > Polypteriformes > Polypteridae > Polypterus > Polypterus senegalus. The sequence continues at coordinate 9,047,304 of NC_053155.1, read as the reverse complement.
TTTCGTCCTTGGATCCAAAAGCTCCCAGGTGTCATTCCCATGGGCAGGAGAAACTCAAGCTTGACTCTGCTCCTCCACGGCTGTTAATAAAGACTTAACACTGGATTTTATTATTCATAAAGGACACTTTTGCTAAAACACTTATATAAATACATGTCATAATGTATTCATTTGATATGTCTGTGATGGATACTTAATGTTGTATCCCTGCTGTTATTTAAGAGCCACAGCTGCTGCAAGTCTGGTAATAGACAGATTAACAAAAGGATGAGACGGCATTGCAGTCACCTCTAGAGGGCAGCAGCTGTGGCTTTAGGTTTCCCTCAGTTGAGAATGGGAGCATCTTGGGTAGTTCACATAGTACATTTAATGATTACCAAGTTGCACTTGGTAACTGAGATAACTAAGCATCACCTCTCTGGCTTCTAACCACCAGGGTGAAGATAAAGGTTAGAATCACATTGTGGCTGAGAGTTCACGAAACAAACTCACCATCTATGACAAACAAAACCTCTGAGAAAGGATTCTGTCTTCTTTTTTTAGCATATGTAATGTTGCTTCATTCTTAGCTATACAATCATTTAAATGTGTCTGTAATGTTTTATAGAAAAGAGGGAAGCATTTAAAGACATAATATCTATTCAAAAAGACAAGCATTAATAGTATATCACATAAAAAATTATTGACTATTGCTTATATTTCTCTATTTGTCAATGAGGTTATATATATATATATATATATATATATATATATATATATATATATATATATATATATATATATATACAGTGGAACCTCGGTTCACGACCATAATTCATTCCAAAACTCTGGTCGTAAACCGAGTTGGTCGTGAACCGAAGTAATTTCCCCCATAGGATTTTATGTAAATACAATTAATCCGTTCCAGACCGTACGAACAGTATGTAAATATATTTTTTTAAAGAGCACAAATATAGTTAATTAAACCATAGAATGCACATTATAATAGTAAACGAAATGTAAAAACATTGAATAACACTGAGAAAACCTTGAACAACAGAGAAAACTAACACTACAAGAGTTTGCGTTATAGAGCTACGAACCGCTCGCTAAAAACACTTTTTTTTAATGAGTTTTAAGCACAGGGAAAAAAATGAACATTCGAAAAATCCATAATTTAATAAACCACCAAGAAAAGTAACATTGCAACAATGCACAGTACGAACCAATCGCTGTGAAGTGAAACAGAAGTAAAGTGGAGGTTAAAATCCAATAGAAAAAAGTTCATTAAATGCGAGTTTATCACAATGCTCGGATCTGTCTCTTTAAAAACAAGCCGGGCACATTCCTTAACTGCCTTGTCAGCCTTATGAGTCCAGCCGTCTCTATCTCATGTGAGTGTGTCTCTTCCGCGCGCATGTGTGTGTGTCTCTCATGCGTGAGCATCTGTAGGTGTGTGTCTCTCAAGCATGCGCGTCTGTGTGTGTGTGTGTGTGTCTGTGTATGTCTCTCTCGTGTGTGTGTGTGTGTGTGTCTGTGTATGTCTCTCTCGTGTGTGTGTGTGTGTCTCTCGCTCGAATCTGTGTGTGTGTGTCTTTCTTTCGCTCGCTCGCTCGCTCGCTCGCTGCACAGTGAGACACTGAATACGTGCTTAAATCATTGTCGTTGTGTTACACAATGACAATAAAGTGCTTCAACGTGAAAAAAAAATTATATATATATATATATATATATATATATATATATATATATATATATATACACAGTATACAGTATATATATATATATATATTGTGATAGACGGCCAGGAACTCTGTCCCGCTGGGACGCCTGGAAGAAGGATGGACTGGGAGAGTGGCACTATTCTTCCCTGGGCGCAGGGACGGTCCTTGAGCTCTGGAGGACAGCGCTTCTGGTACACCAAGAAGTGCTGATGGACCAGGGATAGTGTATGCCCAGAGTGCTTCCGGGTGCAAGGGCATCACTTCTGCCACACTGGGGAGTGCTGCTGGAAGGTTGTCATCATGCACCTGGAGCACATCCGGGGCAAGATAAAAGGGACCGCATCATTACAATCAGGGAGCTGGAGTCGGGTGGAAGAGTACGGAGCATGCGAGAGAGGATTGAAGGCGGCCGAAAGGAGCAAGGACTGAGCAACCACTGTAAATATTGTAAATAGAGAAAATAAAATGTGTGTGTGTTTTGGACATTCTTGTGTTGTGTCTGTCTGTGGCTGGGCTATCTTTTACAATATATATTGTAAAATATATGATGAGACGTGACTTTCTCAAAGAGATGCTTTCATGTACTGTGAGACCAGACTTTGTGCCAAGAAATTTAACCATGGCCGGGGCCGGAAATAAAAGTCAAAGAGTAGAGGACAAAGTAAAACATCATAAAGAATTCAAGATGTGGTCCAGGTGCTCCCTGATGACCTTCCTGCAGCATTTTCTGGTGCAACAGAAGTGCTACATGGGCACCAAGAAGCATTCCGGGTGTACTGGCTTCCTGGTCCGGTGGAAGTGCTGCATACCATGGCTTCTGAGCCATCCCTGACAGTGGCCACTTGTTCCCACAAGGTTGAGCTTCCTAGCCCAGTTCCCGTGGCTCCAAGGCCAACCAGGGTGGCTGCCTTCTTGTGTTCGAGGGGAGGTACTGCTCCTCTCCCAGTCCTTCCATCCTCCAGGCGTCTCCACAGGCCATGAGCCTCAGCCATCTGCCACACTGGACAGTGTCATTGTTGAGCTCAGTTGCCTGCTTGTCACCACTTCTTGTCCTCTGCTTGCATTTGTCTTTTGTGTAAGAAATTAAATTTAGACATATTAATAGAATCTTATCTGAAATGCAGAACCTCTTACTATTAGGAGGAGAAGAACCGTTCTATTCGTCTTTTAATGTCACTTCAAGAAGAGGGAGCTGTGGTGTAGTGGGTCCACAGCTCACATTGAAAAGGCCATTTTTTAAAATAGATAATCGCTGCATTCGTGGCTTATAGAGGGGGTGTGGTAGTGTGGCCGGAGCGGTTCCCAGGTGATTCGTGATTGCAGGCGGTCCTCACTTAAGTGCACAGGTGAGGAGTCGTTCACATCCATTATTGATGCTGGGGGCTGCTAATCACCACACCTGATTCACGTCCCCATGATATATAATAGGAGTGCGAGTGTGGATGGAGAGAAAAAAAAGTAAAACGGAATGGAGGTTAAAGAAAAAGGCAGCGAGGGAGCCGGTTTGTGCAATAGTGAGAGAGTGCTGACTTCCAGATGTTTGTAGGCATTTGGGAGAGGTGAGCCCTAGCAGGGTGTTTGGCCGACACTGTGGGACCGATGGTAGTGGTCGCTCCTGCTGAGCGCTGGTGTGGAGCAGGAGTGACCGGGAGAAGGTTGGCTTACCACAGCGAAGGCAGCGGGAGTTGGAGATTTGGAGTGGAACCCCAGCTTGAGCATCCTGGACGTTGGGGGAAGCCAAGTCTCGGTCTGGCAGATGGCTAAACAAAGCCAGGGATTGGGAGGCCACCAGACCAGCCAAGTGAAGAAGGTCAGCTGCAGGTAGGGTGACTCCCCTGGTGCATAGCCTGCACGGGAGACGCAGGGGAGTCGCCAGTAGAAATAAGTCACCGGGCTTTGTTTTAAAAGGACTGCTTCCAGCCATTGTTTTTAACCTCATTTTTAAGGATTTATTTATGGGATTTTAACCTCCACAGTTCACTTGCAATATTTATTTAATGATTTTGAAATGCACTGCACTTTATTTTAAACATTGTGATTTTGTTGTGTAAATAAAATCACTTTGCACATTTTTGCACCATCCCCTTGTTTCGTGATGTCCTCACTGATCAGCTCTTCCGGTTACATTACCGACGGTGTCGGGTTTGAGAGCTCCCTGAAGCCAGATGGAAACATGGAATGGAACGCATCACAGGAGCCTTCTCACAAGCAGTCTACTACAGAATGGTCAAAATATTAAAGGGTAGAGGTCTGTTCTATAAGCAAATACATTTAATTAACAGTGTCAATCAATACATGCATTTACTCTGGTTGGTTCTTCAGTTTATACCCAAAAGACATATAAAATAAAATTCAATCTTATTATTTCGCTGGTTCTTCTTATACCTTTGAGTTGAGCTACCACCCTTGAAATGTCTGTGCCTATAACAACTGTCCGTTAGGATTGTGCAATATATCTATCTATCTGCGGACTTCTTACAGTAGTCATCTCTGAGTCATCGTTCAGTACATTTTGTGTATTACATCAGGCCTTTCTTCTGGTACATTCTTTACTTGACCATCTCAATATTTTTCCTAAACCAATTCATATATTTCAATGTACACACTGCAGACAAAAATACTGTTGCATTTGAATTATATTATGTTATATTTAAATTATTCTCTCACATTCCCCCTCTGGAGCTTGTGAAAGCTCCACTAGTTTGGACTCAAGATGAGAGAAGGGGTGCCAGCTTTCAACGCCCAGTGCTCCCTTGAACCTCAGGGTGTGTCACCTTCAATTACAAACCGATCATCCATTCTCTCCTCCTGATGGCTCAGAGACCAAACATCTCCCCCCTTTTGGTTGAGCCAGTAGGGAGTAAAAGATCTAAAGAATAAAATCACTGCAAGTCACAAAAACCAAATCAATGATGACAAGCAATAGTAATGTAAGGAAAAAAAACAAAATGAAACCATAACATTAATATTCACCCAGTAAATCAAGAGTAAATAGTGAAATCAAAACCAGAATGACTTATAAGTGCTCACACAGAAAGAGAAATGTCGTCTTGGGAGAGCAACTTATCTCCTGAAGAAGCATTTGGTTAACAGAGGAGTCAAACGTGAGCCATTATAATAGAATTGAAAAAACGAACGACTGGGATACAACAACCGAAAATAAGACCCAAAAAACTCAAAAGAAAAAGTACAGCAACTTCAGTGTGAAAAAAATATGAACCCCAATCACCAAACCAACTTTTTAACCACACTGTCCACTGCCAAGGGACAACATCTGAATTTTTCGTAAGTTCACGAGATAATCCTTCCAACTTATTAAGAGCCTGTGTGAATGAGCCATTTGGGGCAGTGTTATTTGGAATAAACGTACAACAGGCTCCTTTAAACATGACACAAACACCTCCTTGCTGAGCTAACAGCATATCCAAAGCAATCCTGTTTTGCCAAGTCATTTCACTAGTAGCATGAAGCTGTTCTCCTAGAGCCTTAAAGGCATCTTTAGTGTAATTAATAAAACGTTGCTGATTGAAATAAATATAATTAATCCACTCCAACTTATTTGGGGTTATCCAGAGGAAAATAGATTCTAGGCCAACTTTACCTTCATTTCTAGCCTTACACTCATTGGGAATGCCCCTAGGCTGGCCAATCCGATCTATATACACCCCGGGGTAGAAAGGATCAAAATCAGAAACAGAACTTTTAGGGCGTGGAATTATTGGTACTGCAGGAGACTCGGGAACAATCAGAATATCATGCGCTAACATAACACGAGCACAAAGGCCATCCCAATTGAAAGGAAGAGTGGGACGTAAAAGCAACTGGTCCGTTTGTGATTCTGGACCGCACATCCACCAGATGTCTGCCAACGGAATATCTGGTTTTATGAAATATGTAGGCTTCAGGGTGAATCCAGTATCTCTCCCAAAGTAAACCACTGAATTAATTTTGTAAATCACAGAGCAATTTCCTGTAAATTCTCCAACAGAAACATCACCATGTCTTTGATAACACACGTAAGACATTCCTGGAGGTATAACCAAATGACCGTGTGGAGCAGATTGTAACGTCTGGGGCCATATTCCCGTATACCTGCAAGTTTCATAAGAAGAATTCCGAAATAAAGATGTGCTCATGTAAAACAAGCAGGTATAAGGACACATGGGAGTGGTGTCTTGATTAAAGGCTAAACGATAAACCTGAATAAGAGCGGGGCAATGACGGGATCTAAGCTTGCATGAAGAATTGAAATTTTTGTCAATCAACTGCGAAATATTAGCATTAAATTTCTTACAAGTGGATATATTGTAAGGCAAATCATGAACAGTATAAACAGGCTTTGCCAAAGAACAAGCATAACAAGATTCTTTTCGATGTTGGGTAACAGTATAGTTCATTAATGCCCACCAAGTATTATCAGTCCATGTTCTTGTGAGAATAGCCTGCGTTAGGCTGTGTTTCACTGTTGTTGATGCAAAGTCTTCATTGTAAGAAGAATAAAGAAAAAACAGTCCCACCAGTGGAATCAGAAGAAAAGCTATTAAAGAGTAAAATCCGCCTTTGGACATGGTTATTAAAGTGGAACGTCAGTTTATCGGCAATGAGAAAGATGAATCCAGGAGTCGATGCCTTCAACCTTTACTACGTGGGGTGTTGCCAACAAGACTTGATGTTGACCTCTCCACCTAGGGTTGTTGCCAGTGCTTTCGCCCAGCGTCTCGAACCAGGACCCAGTCACCTAGGGCAATACTCTCAGCGGGAGGTTTGGAAGTAGGCTCAGCTCGGTGATGCTCCTTCTCCTGTCGGTGGATCGAGTTCAAACTCCTTCAGATACCTGAAAGATAACGAAGAAGATCACCATCAGTCATTTCCAAATTCGCTCTTCCACCGCAGCATGGGAATTGGCATTTGTCTACCAGTCAGGATCTCAAAATGGCACAGGGCTAACTGGTGATGGGTTTTGCCCCTCATTGCTGCTAGAACTAAAGGAAGGGCATCTGGCCAGGGCAGGTCAGTCTCTTCACAAACCTTTGCCAACTTTATTTTTAAAGTCTGACTTGCTCTCTCAGCCATTCCACCAACCACTCTGGAGGTGGTATGCACAATAGTGCTTAAGATCAACTTGTAGCCATTCTGCTAGATGATGTATTACAGCATTTACAAAATGTGAGGCATTATCCGAGTGCAATTTTCTAGGAATACCCCACCTAGGAATTATCTCTTTGACCAGTCTCTTGGCCACTGATTTTGCATCCTCTTGGCACCTTGAAAACACATCAACTACCACTAGAAAATATTTGTAACCCTTTGAAGGTGTTAATTCAGTGAAATCCATTTGGAGGTGGTCAAAAGGACCATCAGGAATAGGGATAAGAGAAGCTTCCACCTTGTTGCCTTTCCCTATGTTATGTTTCGTACAAACCATGCACGTCTGACAGAATTTTCCTGCAAAAAGGGTGAATCCAGGGGCCCTCCAAAACCTCTCCACTAGGGCCACCATAGTGTCCTATGATGCATGACCCAATCCGTGTGTTGTTTTTGCAAGACCTGAAAAAGCAGACTTGTTAAGCAGGTTTGTTAAGTCAGGGAATGCCTCCACACACCCCAAGGGTCTGGGGTTCCTCCATCCATTTTCCAGGTAAGGCATTCTGCATCAGTAGCACCTTTTTGAAAAAGCAATACATCAGTTTCTCTTGCACACTCGGCCAATGTTTGCAGCATCATTACGGGATAAATTGACGCATTGGGCCGTCTAACGGCTTCCTTTGCCCAATAATCAGCGAGCGCGTTTCCTTCACTCATTGGATCTTTTTGTTCTGTATGAGCTTGACACTTAACCGATGCTACACACTCAGGTAACATGGTGGCATTTATCAAATTTTCAACTAGGTTGTGATGCTGGATTGGCTTTCCCGTACTAGTTCTGAACCCTCTCATTTTCCACAATGATCCATGATTGTGACATACCCCAAAAGCACAGTGTGAATCAGTATAGATGGTAACCTCCTTAACCTCATGCAGCTGATATGCTCATGCCAACACAAAGATTTCTGCAGCTTGCACTGACCAGCTTGGAGGGAGCTTGCCTCCTTCCAGCAGTTTCTTATCCCACACAACAGCATAACTTACAGAAGAAGCACCATTTTCCAATCACAACGAACATCCATCCACAAGCACCACACACCCAAAGCCCAGAGGATCTTCTTCTAAATCAGGCCTGGGTTTTGTCACCATTTGAATAACTTCTTTGCAATCATGCGACTGTCCGTCAGTGTCCACTGGCAATAGTGTCGCAGGATTTAATGTGGAGCACCTTTCGATTGTCACATTTGCCAGTGTGAGTAGAACATTTTGATAATGAGTGAGACATGTAAATGTTAAATGTGAAGTCCTGGCTTGCACAAGAATGGAATGTACAGCATGTGGCACACGGACAACAAGAGAACACAATAACACAACATCGACACAGGAAAGCACTGCTTCTGTAGGAGCCACTATAGCTCTCAAGCGGACAGGCAGGGCCACCGCCACCACTTCCAGTCTTCTTAAAAAGTAAGCAATAGGTATCTTTTTGTCTTCATGGTCTTGTGTCAGGACCACAGTCATAAAACCATGTCTCTCGTCCACCTATATTTTCCTACAGTTGGGTATACCCAAAACAGGAGTTATCATCAAAGCTGGTTTGAGATCAGTCAGAGCCTTCTCTGCCTCCTCCGTCCAAGTGATTTTATCAGTCAAGGCTAATCTCTTCCCATGGGGCAAATCCTAATAGTGAGAGCAACTTGTGCTTTGTCTCATGGCCTAGGCATTTTCTGAATAGCTTCAACTCTTTTGTCTGAAAGAGATCTCTCCCCAGGTGTTAACATACGACCAAGTGCACTTTTTGCTTAAACAGCTACAGCTTGTGTCCATTTTTCGGCCAAAAATTCAGAAAGTTTTTGTTGTGTGCATTTCACACCCTCTTGCATCTGAACAAAGCAACAGATCATCCACGTATTGAATGAGTACTCTTTCCCCCCTCAGGCAAGTAGCACTTAAGGTTGCAAGCTATTTCCTTACCATAGACACTAGGTAAGAATTCAAGCTTCTTCCCGACCATAGACACACATAGGTGACTCAGTGTAACCTTGTGGCCTAAACGTCCATGTCAAGCGTTTAGCCTGACAAGTAAAAGCAAACCGATACTGAGAAACAGAGTGAACAGGAACAGAAAAGAAAGCATTAGCTAAATCAATGACAGAAAACCAGCTTGCAGTCGAAGGAATTGTGGAACGAACAATAGTGGAGTTGGGAACAATGGGAGTTCTTGGATGAACAGCTGCATTCACTGACTGCAAATCCTGTACAAACCGCCAGGACCCATAAGCCTCTTTTACAGGTAAAATAGGGGAATTCACTAGTAAGACATTTCAACAATTGCACCTTTGGCTACCAATTCAAAATGTACCCTGGCTATGCCATCCTCTGCCTCTCTAGAGAGTGGATACTGTGCCTTGTAATGTCTGTAATGTGACTTTGGGTGGACAACGAGAGGTTCAAATCCATTTATCCGGCCAAAATTTTTCCCTTTATCCCATAGATAATGTGAAATGCAGTCCAACCACGAAAATTTGGACTGATCATGTGGTGTAAAAGTAGAGCCTGTCTCAAGCAATCTCCGCACTACTCCCACTTGTAACAAGAAATACAACTTCCTCGTACCATCATTCGACTTCCATACTCCTTCCGTCACTTGCTGCCAATCTGACCTATTTTCTTGTTGCATAACCCATGGACCCACATCTTGTTTTACCTAGGGAGACATGTGGGGTGGACCCATCACAGTACCAGGGGTTTTGAGTTTTCAGTAATTGAATGGCTTCTGCTGCTGCCTTCTGATCTCCGATGAGATGAGAAAGAAGGATGGTTTCTATGTGAGTCCCAGCCATTTCGAAACCATTCTCCCAGTCATAATCCACGTCTGAACTGAAGAATCTAGCAGTATAATGAATCATCTGCTTAAGAGATCCAGTCTGCCTGGCCATTACAAGACAAACCTGTCTCTACCTGATTTATGTGTTGTGTTTCATTTTCATTTAATTCCATTTGCACATGTGCACTGAGCTTGGAGTATAAATAAATGAGAAATACTGACGTAAGTTCGACTTTAACAGGCACCCTGGGGTACTGTTACTGTAAATCCTAATGTCACATTGTGATTTTCACTAAGTGAGGCTCACATTAAAGATTTCCCTTTAAATCTCTTCCTCCTTCTCACCAAGTGAAGACAAACTTTCACTTTTGTTTCTTCACAAGTCACTTCCTTGTTTGTCTGACTGATTCTCTCTGCCTGCCTCTCCTCAGACTGCAATGGTCGAAGCCCAGCTGTGTGATTTACAGGATGAGTTCATCTGCTTGCTGTGTGTGGAGACCCTGACTGACCCCGTCTCAATCCCCTGTGGTCACAGTTTCTGTCTGAAGTGCCTCAAGGACTGCTGGGATCAGAGCCAAGAGTGCTGCTGCCCTCAGTGTAAAGAGAACTTCGCCACGAGGCCTGTGCTGCGAAAAAACACTGTGCTGAATGAAGTTGTCAAGAAATTAAAGACAGCAACTAGTTCTCCTTCTCCACCTGCTCTGTCTCAGAATTATGCCAGCCCTGGAGATGTGAAGTGTGACGCCTGTACTGGGAAGAAGTTCAGAGCAGTGAAGACCTGCCTGACCTGCATGGCCTCCTACTGTCAGACTCACCTGCAGCCTCACTTTGAAATAGCAGCCTGGAAGGACCACAAGCTGACTGATCCTGATGGAAATCTGAAGGAGAAATTCTGTGCAAAACATCAGAAATGCTTGGAAATATATTGCAAAACTGAGGAGACTTGCATCTGCTTAATGTGCGGAATGACTGAACACAACCATCATGAAATGGTTGCACTGGAGGCAGAAAGAGAAGAAAAAAAAGTGAGTGGGGTTTAGTGTTTATTAGAAACAAAAAGTCCAAATCATGAAGTGATACGTAAATGTAGTTTGGTAGTGAAATCTGCTCATTCCTTTGGTGAGTCTGAATTGGCTTGTAGGGAAGTGAGGCCTATCCTGATGAGAATGACTGCAAGGCATGAAACAGCCCAGGATGAAAAAGCCAAGGTTTCATGTCAGCTCAAGTGAGCAGAGTGCTTGTAGTAAACTGAGATGAGTTTCTTTGTGCCTTGATCACTGTTGGTTTAAAGAGGCCTCTTTAGTTAAACGACACATTATAGTCAAATGTCAAGCTTTTTCAAAATGAAGGCGATGAATTTTCAATGTGCATAGATTTTTAAGTAACTTTGCAGGATAAATGTCCTATAACCAACATCTTGAAGCACTTTGAAAAATTATAAAAGAACTTCAGCCATTTGAACCTCCCCTCCTGGCATACAGACAACTGCCAAACCTTCTGCCACTAACTAATTGTCTGAAGCTCCCTAAGTGAACCAACAGAAAATGGCACATCTCCCTAAAAACGTGTGCTCACATTTCTAATACAAAGTCTTGTCTCGTGGGACGTGAAAGTGTCTCTCTGAGAAAGTCACATCTCGTCTGTCTAAACAGGTCTTACCTCGTTCCAAGTTTTTTTTTTTTTTATATAATAATAGTAATAATAATACAGAAATGATGTCAAACGTGTGCTCACATTTCTAATACAGATTGTGTAGTTATACCAAACTGCCAACTAGAACATTGCATTAAAGGGATCAATTTCCTGCAGATCATCTAATGTGGTCCACCTCATTCTCTGTATGAAATATCCTCACACTGCACTTTGTGTGAGAGAAACTGGACAAACACTTCACCAGAGAATTAATGTCCACATGTGCCACATCAAGCCTGGTGACACAGATGTTCCTGTAGCAGCCCACTTTTACAGCCATGGACACTGTGAGGTTTTTAAAGTCACAGGGCTTATGGGCAACTTCAGAACATAGCTAGAGAGAAAAGAATGGGAAGTCAAACTTGTGCTAAAATTGAACACATTAAAAAATGGTTTGAATAGAGATGAGAATTTTATGGCCAGATGTGAGGATTGTTTCGATCTCTTGACTGACAGACATTGTATTGAAACTTCAAAAGACTTTGTTGGACAGTTATCTTATCCAAAGATCTTGACTAGACATTGTTCTCCTCTCTTGTTAAATGAATCTTGGCCTGAAAAGGTTTATTAATTTTTTACATTTAAGATTTCTCACTTAATAATAATAAATAATAATAATACATTTTATTTATATAACACCTTTCCCATGCTCAAGGCACTTGAGAACGGGAGGGTATACAGTATATAGCATTGTACTAAACCAGATAAATAAATAAAGAAGATGAAGACAGTAAATTCAGAGAAAGCCGAACAGATAACAGAATTGATGGTCTCACACACACATACATACAGGTTACATGAGCATCTTGACATGGAGGTAAACTGAGAGAACAACAACAACAACAACAACATTTATTTATATAGCACATTTTCATACAAACAGTAGCTCAAAGTGCTTTACATAATAAAGAATAGAAAAATAAAAGACACAATAAGAAAACAAAATAAATCAACAATAATTAACATCGAATAAGAGTATGGTCCAATGGCCAGGGGGGACAGAAAAAACAAAAAAATAAACTCCAGACGGCTGGAGAAAAAAATAAAATCTGTAGGGATTCCAGACCATTAGACCTCCCAGTCCCCTCTGGACATTCTACCTAACATAAATGAAACAGTCCTCTTTGGATTTAGGGTTCTCACGGAAGGGCTTGATGATGGTCATGTGGACTTCTGGCTTTTAGTCCATCATTGTTGGAGCATCATGAAGCTTTGAGTAGGTGGAGGTGGCGCAGGCCACCACCACAAAGAAACCAGAAAAAGAAACAGAAAAAGAGAGTAGGGGTCAGTACCGATTTTAGAGCCACCATGAATAGATATTATGATGAATTGAAACATACAGAGTATCAGGATTAAGTTAAAGTGAAGTTAAATTGAAGTTATAGAAAGGCCATGTTAAAGTAATGTGTTTTCAGCAGTGTTTTAAAGTGCTCTACTGTATTAGCCTGGCGAATTCCTATTGGCAGGCTATTCCAGATTTGAGGTGCATAGCAGCAGAAGGCCGCCCGCCTCACCACTTCTTTTAAGTTTAGCTCTTGGAATTCTAAGGAGACACTCATTTGAGGATCTAAGGTTACGATTTGGAGTATAACGTGTCAGACATTCCGATATATAAGATGGAGCGAGATTATTTAAGGCTTTATAAACCATAAGCAGAATTTTAAAGTCAATCCTGAATGACACAGGTAACCAGTGTAGTGACACTCAAACTGGAGAAATGTGTTCGGATTTTCTTTTCCTAGTTAGGATTCTAGCAGCTGCATTCTGCACTAGTTGCAAATGATTTATGTCTTTTTTGGGTAGTCCTGAGAGGAGTGCGTTACAGTAATCTAGTCTACTGAAAACAAATGCGTGAACTAATTTCTCAGCATCTTTCAGTGATATAAGAGGTCTAACTTTACTTATGTTTCTTAGGTGAAAAAATGCTGTCCTAATGATCTGATTAATATGCGATTTAAAATTCAGATTACAGTCAACAATTACCCCTAAGCTTTTTACCTCCGTCTTGACTTTTAATCCTAATGTATCCAGTTTATTTCTAATAGCCTCATTGAATCCATTATTGCTAATCACTAAGATTTCAGTTTTCTCTTTATTTAACTTGAGAAAGTTACTATTCATCCATTCTGAGATACAAGTCAGACATTGTGTTAGTGAATGAAGATAATTGGGGTCATCAGGTGCTATTGATAAGTACAGCTGTGTGTCATCAGCATAGCTGTGGTAGCTCACGTTGTGCCCTGAGATAATCTGACCTAACGGAAGCATGTAGATTGAGAAGAGCAGCGGACCCAGGATAGAGCCTTGTGGAACACCATATCGGATATCATGTGTCTTTGAGATGTGATTACCACAACTAACAAAAAATTTTCTCCCTGTCAGGTAGGATTCAAACCAATTTAAGACCCTGCCAGAGAGACCCACCCATTGACTAAGGCGATTTCTAAGAATATTATGATCAATGGTGTCAAATGCAGCACTCAGATCTAAGAGGATGAGAACAGATAAATGGCCTCTGTCTGCATTCACTCGCAAATCATTTATTACTTTAACGAGTGCAGTTTCTGTGCTGTGATTTGTTCTAAAACCCGACTGAAATTTATCAAGAAAAAGGGTAAGGGAAGTGTAATAAAGTCAAGTAGAGCTAAACGCCTTCCTGAACTGATGAGTTTTGAGTTGTTTTTTAAAAGAATTCATGGAGTCAGCTGACCTGATTTATTTCGGTAGGTCATTCCAGAGTCTGGGCGTTATACAGCTGAAGGCCCTGCTGTCACCCATGGAGTGTAGATTAGTGTGGGGCACAACAAGATTACCAGAATCAGAGGACTTTAGTGGGCGGGCAGGCACATCGTGATGGAGAAGGTCACTGATGTAGTTTGGCGCGAGGTTATTTAAGGCTTTGTAGGTTATTAGTAAGATTTTATATTCGATTTTGTAAGACACGGGGAGCCAGTGAAGACGGAGCAGGATGGGTGTGATGTGCTCGCTGCTGCTGGTTCGAGTCAGGACTCTTGCATTCGAGTTTTGAATAAGCTGGAGCTGTGATATAAGATTAGAAGGGCACCTGCCAGCAGCGAGTTATAATAATTGATGCGGCATATGATAAAAGCAAGGACATGTTTCTCAGCATTAAAAAAGGAGAGGAAGGAGCAAACATGGGATATGTGATGGAGGTGAAAGTAAGAAAGTTTCTTAATGTGGTTTATGTGGGCGGAATAAGAAAGGGAGGAATCAAAAATGACACCAAAATTCTTTGCAGTAGAGGCAGCTCTGATGAGATCACCACCAAGATGGACTGGTAAGGAGCTAATTTTATTAAGTTGCATTTTAGTCCCAATTTGCAGGAGTTCAGTTTTGTTGCAATTTAATTTTAAAGAGATTAAAAGGTTTTCCAATGTTGTATCTGTCCTGGTGTCTATATAGATACAGGGAACTCCAGTTTCTGTGTTACATCTTCCCTGAAGAAGGGGCCTGAGTGGCCTCAAAAGCTTGCATATTGTAATCTTACTAGTTAGCCAATAAAAGGTGTCATTTGGCTTGACTTCTCATTACATTCCTAATGGCTGACGCGGTACAACACCCTAGTACTACTCACTTTATTAAATAAACAAGTAGGTCCTTAACTGGTCATCAGAGATAATTTTATGTGGTGGGATATTAAGATCATTTACAAGGTCAACACCTTGACTGATAGTACCACCTGATGTATAACAATTTGGCAGAAGTTTTATAAACATTTGCTAAAGTGTCAGTTTCTACAACAATGTGAATATTAAAATCAGGCATCAACATGGCAGGATGTTAATTTACAGCGAGGTCAATTAAAAAATGACATAATTCAATGATGAGTAATGCATGTAGCCCAGCAGCGTGAAAGTGCCCATGAAAGGTAATTTTAACTTCTAATCTTTTTTAGACAAGTGTAAACATCAAATGTTTAAATAATGGGCCTTGATTCACACGTACGTACACCCCATGACATCCCTTCATCAGTTGTCTCTCAAGCACACAAATTAAACCAAACAAGATGGCCAAGGCTGGTGACCTCAGCTTCCAAAGACAGCAAGCAAGACTACCTTAAGAGGGGACTTCCCTGATAAGGGCTAGACTACAGAATACCTTTTCAAAGGCCAGGAGACGCCTCAAGAGATGGGACTTACTAGAAGAACTACCTTTGAAAGGGCTGCTCAAATCAACCAAACAGCTTCAAAATACCTCAGTAGGATCCAGAGAGATGCCTCCAACCTTCAGCTTTCTCATCACTCGCATGAAATGACTGTACAGTTCTAAGAGAAGCTCACATCTGGACAAACATGTAAGGCATGTTCCACAAGGTCTGATCAACCACCTTTAAAAGAGCTAAACAAATAACAGATCACTCAGACAAGCACAGTGGGGCAGATGAAATCTATAAACAAGGAAGGTTTCAATGAGGAAATATTTAAGGAATAATTTCCTTTACATTTTAAGATATCTGCAATATATTTTGATATATCTCAAATGGATTTCATCACATATCATCTCACATACATTTTCAAATATCTTAAAATAACCGTGCCTGCGTTTCAAGATTCATTATTTCATTATTTAAGATTATTTGCCAGCAATTTAATACTAGAT
The DNA here is from genome assembly GCF_016835505.1 of Polypterus senegalus. Lineage (NCBI taxonomy): Eukaryota > Metazoa > Chordata > Cladistia > Polypteriformes > Polypteridae > Polypterus > Polypterus senegalus. The sequence goes on along the minus strand of NC_053155.1, from coordinate 9,031,377 downwards.
GTCAAACCGACAACATGAACAATTCAAAACAGTGCCCAAAACACCAAGCTTTGGCTCAGTATAACCAGGATAGAGACAATCCACATAACTTAAAGAGTCCAGCTAAGTCATTCTTTAAAAAGATGTGCAGTGATGAAGCAGGCTTGATTCAATCTTGTGCTTTGTCTTTAGACAGCATGTTGTTTGCTGTGCGCCTTTGCATGGCAGGCACTGTGTTCTCGTATTAAAAATCCAAATCATTGCACCATTCTGAAATTTAGGCATATTGTCTGCCTCACCTTTTTTTATATCGTAGCTTGATGGCTATTTGCAGTCAATGATATTAGTCAAAAATCAGAGGATTGAGAACTTACCCTTGGTGGTCTTTCTTTTCTGTCAACCATAAGTTACTTTAAGCTAATTGTGAGGTACAAGTTAAGAAACAAGTCCCCAAAAGCCCTTATTTCATATTACAAGCAGACATCTTGAGTAGCTTATCAAAGCTTAAACATAAACCTTTCTAAAAGATAATACCTCTGCCTATTGGTTGCTGCACATTTTCATTTTTCTCCCAGAGTTCTCTGCATTAGCATGTTTATTTGCATCCCAGGATTCAATGCTGTGTTAGAATACATTTTTATTCCCATCAATTTGATTAGCTTTTTTGGCTCAAAGGAATAACAGATCTAGTGGATTCCTTTTCTACAGTTATCTCAAACTACTTGCCCACCATGTCTTCTGATCTTCAATTCCCTTCTCACTTGCCCCTCATTACTTTTCTTCATTCACCCGTTATCTGCTCTCTCATCCTGTGGCCTTGACTGGACTGTGTCATTGTTGAGCTCAGTCGCCTGTTTGTTACCACTTCTTGTCCTCTGCTTGCATTTGTCTTTTGTGGAAGAAATTAAATTTAGACATATTAATAGAATCTTATCTTAAATTTAGAACCTCTTACTTTTAGAAACCAGGCAGGAGAAGAACCGTTCTATTCATCTTTTAATGTCACTTCAAGAAGAGGGAGCATTCTCACAAGCAGCCTATTACAGCCTGGTCAAAATATTAAAGAGTAGAGGTCTGTTTTATAAGCAAATTAATTTACATAGCAGTGTCAATCAATACATGCATTTACTCTGGTTGGCTCATCAGCGTATACCCAAAAGACATATAAAATAAAAGTCAATCTTATTATTTCTCTGGTTCTTCTTATACCTTTGAGTTGAGCTACTGCCCTTGAAATTTTTGTGCCTATAACAACTGTCCATTCTCGTTTATAGGACATCTGCTGATCTCTTAGTCATCTCTTAGTTGCCCTTTAGATGATTAGATAGATAGATAGATAGATAGATAGATAGATAGATAGATAGATAGATAGATAGATAGATAGATAGATAGATAGATAGATAGATAGATAGATACTTTATTTATTTTAGTACATTTTTGTATATTACATCAGCCTTTCTTCTGGTACATTCTTTACGTGACCATCTCAGTATTATTCCTGAACTAATGTGGTGTTGTGGGTCCACAGCTCATTTAGCAAAGGCCAGTTTTTACATAAATAATCACCGCTCTCGCGGCGGCTTAGCGAGGGGGAGTTGGGCCATAGCAAGCCGCGGGTCGATCTGCGGTGTGGGCATTTCTCACCGAGTGCACAGGTGAGGGACTGCCCACATCCGTGATTGTTCCCGTGGCTATTGTGCTACAGCTGCAATGGCCTCTCACTAGATTAAAGAAGCGTGAGTCAGTTGGGAGGATATAGATCGGATCTGAAAAAAAGAAAAAAAGGAAAGATCAGAGAAAGAGAAGGAAATGGAGGTTGGCGGCAGGAAGCAGTAAGGAGAGACAGAGCAAGTCAATGAAGCAGGAAGTGGGCGAGCGATCGCAGGTTCCTGAAGGCAGCCTGGGTGTTTGGCCAACACCTGGGAGAAGAAGTGGTTGTGGTCGCTCCCGCAGAGTTTGCTTCGGAGGGCAGGAGTGAGCGGAAGGCGCAGGACTCTCCGCAGAAGGTAGCGGGAGTCAGGACTTGGGACGTGGTGTTCCCTGCATGAGAGCCTTGGCCGTGGGGAATTCCCAAGTCCAGAGGAGCCGACCGGAGCCAAGGATCGGTAAGGCAACTGACAGCAGAGGCAGGCACAAAGGTCAGCTGCAGAGAAAGAGCGTCTCCCTTGTTGCGGGGCCCAGATGGGTGAAGCAGGAGAGACACTAGTTTAAAAAAAAAAAGCACCGGGCTTCTTTATAGACTGTTTCCTGTTGAATGTTTAAACCTCGTTTTTAAAGGATTGTTTTTTGTAGTGGTTTTAACCTCCACATTTTCTTAAAGGGTTATTTATTTATTTATGAAACTTTGGAATCACTGCACTTTATGAACACTTTGTTTTGTTGTTGTTACCATCCCCCTGCTCAGTTGTTATTGTCTCACTGTCCAGCTCATCAGTGACATTACCGACGGTATTGAGTTCAAGGGCTTCCGAATATCAGATGGGAGCGTGGAGCCAGAACCCACATCGTCGTCAGCTAGGGGACTTTGCTTGCCAATTCCCAGACCCCCGCTCCATGCTATGTGCTGTTGTGAAGAAAGAGGGGCTGAACGCATCCCAAAGAGATGTGGTTGCTACTCTGTAACCCCCTCTTAAACGCTGATACAATGGGAAATAAATACATTTTTTTTTTAGCTCCTCTTTGCTCGATCATCTGTTGGCTTGATGCTGCTGCCGTGACATGTCATCTGCATGTCATGTGGCACTTTAAACATTTAAAAGCCTGTACAGCAGCTGTCCTTTTGTCTCACTGCCTTGTCTCTCTTCTCCCCCAGACATCCTCAAACAGTATTCGATCTCTTTTCGCTGTTCCGTTATTTCATCGAGGAATATTTTCCATTTCTTTGCACTAATGCTATCTTTACTATCATTTTTTTTTGAGACTTTCAAATTTTCCTACTTCCATTATCTCTAACCTGCTCTGCATGTGTACCGCACTAACGTTTTTGAATTCTTTATGATGTTCTACTTTGTCATCTACTCTTTGTCTTTCATTTCCTGCCCCAGGCGTGGTTAAATCTCTTCGCATAAAGTCTAGTGTTGCGGGACATGAAAGTGTCTCTCTGAGAAAGTTACGTCTCGTCTCTCTGAACAGGTCTCGTCTCGTCCCAAGTTCCATCCATCCATTCATTATCCAGTCTGCTACTGTATATCCTAACACAGGGTCACGGGGGTCTGCTGAAGCCAATCCCAGCCAACACAGGGCGCAAGGCAGGAAATAAATCCCGGGCAAGGGTGCACACACACACACACACACACACACCCACACACCAAGCACACACCAGGGACAATTTCTCATCTCATGTTTTTTTTTATATAATACTAGGGGGCTTTGCCCCCTGCTCACTTCGCTCTCCAACCCCCATGTTTGGTTTTCTGGATACACACTTGTAAGATTTTTCTTTCTTTGAATTGTTGCTATTTCATTAGTTTCACTTTTATTTCAGAACTTCTGTAAAAACAATATTTGGAATCTTTCATGTCCCAATTTGCTGAATCTTTTAAATGAGGTCTGTGAGACTTGTGTTTAATGACTTTGTACCATAATTTAGGATTGGTTTCTCTGTTTGGAATTTCAGCACAGACAAAATGATCAAAATCATCAGCAGTTAATAATTTTTTTTTGCATGTGAGCTAAACCCCGTTTCTGAAATTCTCTGACTTAAACTAATTTCCTTTTGTTTGCGTCAATGCGAATGTGCTCTCTTTTTTTTAATACTGTAGCAAATGACGTAATAAAGTTCTACTTTAACAATCGGCGACTGCGTAACCCCAAACACAACTTTCTAGCACCCTCTCCAACCTTTCCTCCCACTGGTCTCGCCTCCCCCTTACCGCATCAATCAGCACCCAGCTATCAGTCTGCCGTGCTGCACTCTGCCCTCCCTCGAGCGGACTTAACAGTCACTTAAAACAAAAAAGGCTTCATCTTGGCTGGGACACTACTATACTTTCGTCTGTTACTGCTTTCATATTCTGTACCTTTCTCTGCATGTGTATCGCGCCTTGGGTCTCTTTTCTTCGCGCTGCTCTTTCTCCTTTGCTGAGAGCACAGGATCTGTATGTGCCACATGACTTTACATGACTGAATGTTTTGCTGTCTGTCCGTGGTATTATTTGATAAGAAGGGTATGTCTTGCAAGAAACTTATGTTTACGGTCCCCATGAGACACTCCGTGGCCGTCTTTTTTGTCTCGTGGGTCTTTAAAATGTCTTTAGAGAACTTCCAAGAAGATCACGTATCATCGCCTTGCTTTTCCATTCCAGGGATTTTTTTTATATATAGAAGAGATATTAATAATTATACAGAAAAGATCGGGTGGCATGGTAGCGCAGAGGTAATGCTGCTGCCTCACAGTAAGGAGACTTGGGTTCACTTCTTGGGTCCTCCCTGTGTGGAGTTTGCATGTTCTCCCCGTGTCTGTGTGGGTTTCCTACGGGTGCTCCAGTTTCCTCCCACAGTCCAAAAGACATGCAGGTTAGGTGCACTGGCAATCCTAAATTGGCCTTAGTGTGTGTGGGTGTGTGTACTGTGGTGAGCTGGTGCCCTGCCCGAGGTTTGTTCCTGCCTTGTGCCCTGTGCTGGCAGGGATTGGCTCCTGCAGACCCTCTTGACCCTGACTGACTGACAGAAAAGACATTAAGCATGTGCTCACATTTCTAATACAGGCTGTGTAGTTATACCACACTACCGACTAGAACATCACATAAAGGGGCCATTTTCCTGCAGATCATCTAATGTGGTCCACCTCATTCTCTGCATGAAATGTCCTGACACTGCACTCTGTGTGGGAGAAACTGGACAAACACTTAGCCAGAGAATGAATTTCCACAGGTGCCACATCAATCATGACAACAGTGATGTTCCTGTAGTTGCCCACTTCCACAGCCATGGACACTGTGAGAAGGTCTATAAAGTCACAGGGCTTATGGGCAACTTCAAAACACAGCAAGAGAGAAAAGAATGGGAAGTTAAACTCATGCTAAAATTTAATACATTACAACATGACGTGAATAGAGACGAGATTTCCATGGCCCGATATGAGGATTGTTTGCATCTCTCAGACTGACAGACAGCCTGACTACAGGCCCACATTGTATGTAAAATCTCATCAGAAACCTCAAAAGACTTTGCTTGGCAGTCATCTTATCCAAAGATCTTGACCATCCAGTGTTTTCCTCTCTTGCTAAATGAATCTTAACCTGAAGAGGTCTATTAATTTTGTTCATTTAAGATGTCTCACTTAAAGGGTTTTCCAATGTTGTATCTGTCCTGGTGTCTATATAAATACAGGGAACTCCAGTTTCTGGATGACATCTTGCCTGAAGAAGGAGCCACTTGGGTCTCATCTAGTTTTTTTTAACATAATAATAATAATAATAATAATAATAATAATAATAATAATAATAATAATTCATTTTCTTTATAAGGCACTTTACATTTGTAGTAAACCTCAAAGTGCTGCATAAAAAAAAAATTAACAAAGACACAACAAGATAAATACTAACATAACACAATGATTGGAGGCAATTTTGTTAATATGCTTTCCTAAAATAGAAAAGCCTTTAACTGTTTTTTAAAACAGCCCACAATCTGCTGTAGAGAAATATACACACTGCAAACAAAAATACTATTACATTTTAATTATATTATGTTACATCTAAATTATTCTCTCACACTTTCTCCTATATCTTTTATTAGATTCTAGACTAAACACACACGTAATTAAATTAAACATAATGTTGGTTTACCTTTGCGAGCTGCATAGTGTAGCTACGGTCTGGTCACACAATTTACTCATTTAATACTACGCTTATCTAACATAACATTCAGATGTAATATTATGAGCTCCAGTATTTAAAACCCATTCCACCCTGGAGGTCTGAAAATTAACATTACAGTTCTATTTAAATTCGAGCACTTTAAACTATGTAAAATCCCCCCATTTAGAGGAGTCACAGGCAGGTTATCACATTAAACTGTTCCACTGCTACTTTTATGACTGCCACTTCTTCATTTGTAAAGGAAAGGTAGTTCTCAGTAAGTTCTAACAGCTCTAGCTGCGTTCTCGTTATAGTGTGAGGTGTAGTGGTTGAGGTTTTGGGCTTTAGATCTTGAGGTTGTGGGTTCAAATCCCACTACTGACACCACTGTGTGACCTTGAGCAAGTTATTTTACCTGTATCTGCTTGAACTGGAAAACGAAATGGATCCAATTGGATCTCACATCTTGTAAGTCACCTTTGATAAATGCATCAGCCAAATCTTCTTCTTCTTCTTTCAGCTGCTCCTGTTAGGACCTGCCACAGCAGATCATCTTCTTCCATATCTTCCTGTCCTTGTCATCTTGTTCTGTTACACCCATCACCTACATGTCCTATCTCTAGCACATCCATAAACCTCCTCTTAGGCCTTCCTCTTCTTCTCTTACCTGGCAGCTCCCTCCTTAACATCCTTCTCCCAATATACCCACCATCTCTCCTCTTCACTTTGTCTCCCAACCGTCCAACTTGAGCTGACCCTCTAATGTCCTCATTTCTAATCCTGTCCATCCTCGTTACACCCAATGCAAATTTTAGCACCTTTAACTCCAGCTCTGCCCCTGTGCCACCGTCTCCAGCCCATATGACATAGCTGGTCTCACTACCGTCCAGTAGACCTTCCCTTTCACTCTTGCTGATATCCATCTTTCACAAATAAGTTATAATAGCGTTGTCAATCAAAATAGCCGTATTTCAAAGCATGTAAACATTTAGCAAACAATATTTTGAACTGTAATATTGTTTTGTTGGCTGGTTTTCTATTTTTTAATTTGATATGAATCATAGCAAGGACTGTTTATGTCATCCTTTTTTGACTATCAGTTCATTTAGATTCCCTTTAGTGTTAAATTTTAGAATTTGCTTAATTTAATATAGCCCAGCTCTCCCCAAACATCCTGAAATGCCTGTCATCTTTAAGGGGCCTTAGCTGCCTCGACAGCTTGCATTTGTTATCTATTTAGTTAGCCAATAAAAGGTGTCATTTCACCCTACTTTCTCCTGTATCAGTCTATGGCTAACACGGTACAACACTCTACTGCTATCTTTAGATGAGGCATGAGCATTTGTTAGAGATGAATGACAATATCTTTGCTATATTTTGGAATTTTTGGCAAGAATCCAGCAGAATTTATAATCCAATGAGGCTGAGGTCTGCGGGGGGCTGGTGCCCTGCCCAGGGTTTGTTTCCTGCCTTGCGCCCAGTGTTGGCTAGGATTGGTTCCAGCAGACCCCCGTGACCGTTTTGTTAGGATATAGCGGGTTAGATAAAGGATGGATGGATGAGGCTGAGGTGTCTGATGAAGGAGTTCATCATTACAACCTTTACTTGAAACACTTGGGATAGTTACAGCTTACAGAAATGTGTGAGATATACAATTTAGAGTTGAGTTAGACTGCACTTCACACCTTATTACTGTGTATGGGTGTTTTTTATTTTTGGTTCATTTTGTTATTGTCACACCTACCTTTAAAATACATGGCATCATCTGAAAATGTGTGCTACCTCAAATCACATAGGCGAGCGCTGTGTGATTAGAACTGATGAACTATGGAGATCCTACCATAGCAAATTCCGGCAGATACTCGGAGAAGGTTAGGAAAGTCAGTCAGGTTTCCTAAAGAAAAGTTTCAACAACTTGCACACATTAAAGGAAATGCTTCAATTAAAGTTTTAATTTGAGGTAGAGTTGATTAAAGAAAATATGAAGTTGTATCATCTGCATCTTTCCATACAATGGCTCTAATCTCTGAAATCCAATCAGATTTTTCTAAAATGGTAAAAGATTTGCAAGCTTCTGGCCTTCAACAATGTCTAAGATGTGTGAGTTCTGAAAAATTTGTTGTGAAGGTTTACCTAATCATTCATTTCCTTAAGCACTCTTGAGTGTTGTCTGCTCCCACCAGTATATTTCATTTTAGCCTTTAGCCTAATGCTAGTAGCACTTCTATCTCTATGCTCTCCAAATTAATTATTCCTTTAAATTTTGCCTGTGTATGTTAGAAAGTAATCTATTGTGGCGGACAGTCGGGACCAATGCCTGACCAGGACACCCCTTTGGCACTGGATCCGGTGAAGCAGCCATGGGATGCACATTACGTCCCCCGGAACACTTGGTGGCAGCCCCCCTGGTGTTGCATCGGGGCCACAATTATGTTACACTGGAGCTCATCCCTGTTGGGCTCTGTGGCCACCGCCAGGGGGAGCTGCAAGGCTTCCTGTGCCCATGTGGGTGGTAATGCAGCCACACCCGGAAGTGCAGCCTAATTAGGTCAATTACCACCTGGAGCACCTCTGTAGCATGTTCTCCTTCAGGCCTTCTTACCCAATGGTGTCACTTCATTACCAGTTTATCTTCTGTCAACCGATTTGCACCCTTGGCTGTACCACCTGGGTTTGTCTTGCAGGTCCTGCTTATCTTATCATCTCAATTTCCTGCTCAATTCTCAGTTGTTTCATGGCAGTCACTTCATTGGTAATCAATGCTGAATATGGTCGATAAAATGACCCACCCTGTAGCAACTCATTGGCCCATTTTTATAACTGAAGTTTGTGTTGGTTAACATTCACATGCTTTCATATTTCTACAATTACATTTTAAATGTTGTTTAATTTCTCCAGGCTTCTGTTGTAATGTATTTTTTTTAAATATGTCCACTATTTGATTTACTTCCAGCTTTATCTGAGCTCATCAAACTCCTGTTTAGTCTTTAAGTTTAACTTCTGACTGAACTCATCAGAATCACTTGTGTCTTAGTGGCCTTACTTACAGTATCTCAGTTACTTAAGAAAACCACATGGCCAGACACTTCAAAATGTTGCTCACAGGTCTGAGCTGTGGAACTGTGCTGTAGATCTTATAATTTTATGTGAAAGTCCCCCTGAGTTTTCAAGTATTGCTCTATCTACATAGTTCCATTTGTTTATTTGTGAAATACTGGTCTACTGGTCAAATAAGTAACTAGAAGATGAATAGTAATTCAAAAACTAAGGCAAAATTCTAAACCAAGACCACTAAAAGTCAAGCAAAGAATTGCACTCACTAACCTTAGATAACCAGGAAGTGCACTGTGGTGGCCTTCAGTGTTGTGCCTGAACTAGTGCAAAACAGCACATTAATTGAACAAGTTCATTTTTCTAAGAATGGTGAACTTAACGTAAAGTACTGTGTTTATTTGTGTACCACGCACCCTCATGTAAGACATGCACCCTAATTTTTACAAAGAAAAAAAGTTTTGCCCCATGTACGACATGCGTTGTGATTGTATAGGAAGCGTTTATAGAGAGAATGAGAGCGCTGTTGAGCGAGAGCAAGCGAGCGAAAGAGACAAAGTGCGAGTGTGTGAGCAAGTGAGCGAGAGAGATAGCGTGAGTACGCTAGCAAGCGAGCGAAAGAGACAAAGTGCGAGTGGGTGAGCAAGTGAGCAAGAGAGAGAGCAAGTGAGGAAGCCCAAGCAGAAGAAGTAAACATTACAGAATTACATTTCCTCGTGTATGACACGCACCTGATTTTCTAATGCTAATTTTTGGGGAAAAATGTGCACGTGGTATACGCGTAAATACAGTATTTGCAAGGGAAGAACATGAACGTGAGCTAGTTCAGTTTTATGAGACATTCTAGATCTGGTTTAGGTCCAGATTAAATGTATTGCCTTACCCTGTAATGCAGGGGTGAGACTTTCGTAAAAATTGTTTGCCATTTATTTTTATGCAAGTGTATTGCCAGGTTGCTGTTTGTGGACTACAGCTCTGCATTTAACACCGTTATTCCTTCCCAGCTCATTACTAAACTCCTGGATCTGGGGCTTAGCTCTTCATTGTGCAACTGGGTACTGGACTTCCTCACCGGCAGACCTCAGCAAGTGTGTATTGGTGGGAAAATCTCCTCCATCATCTTCATCAATACTGGCATCCCACAGGGCAGCATGCAGAGCCCCCTGCTTTACTCTCTGTATACCCTTGACTGCGTAGCTAAGTACAGCTCTAACACCATCCTCAGGTTTGCTGACGATACCACAGGGAAGAGGCCAGACTCCTGGCAGAATGGTGTCAGGACAACCTCACCCTCAACATTAGCAAAATTAAGGAGATGATTGTGGATTTCCACAAACAGGCGACAGAGCACAGCTCCATCTACATTGGAGGTGAGGCTATGGAGCAGGTCAGCAGCTTTAGGCTTCTCAGAGTAACCCTCACTGATGACCTTAAATGGTCAAGTCACACTGAAGCAGTAGTCATAAAAGCCCAACAATACCTCTACTTCCTCAGGAGACTGGGTAAAGCCCGGGTGTCCCCCACAACCCTGTGCAGATTCTACAGGTGTACTGTGGACTCCATCCTGACAGGATGCATCACATCCTGGTACATCAACTGCTCAGTTCAGGACTGCAGAGCTCTGAAGCGTGTGGTGAATACAGAACAGCAGATCATGGACACACAGCTCCCTGCGATCCATGACATCCACACTACACGCTGTCTCAGAAAAGTGAACTGTATCAGGCAGGACCCCAGCCACCCTGCACTGTCACTTTTCACCCTCCTCCCATCTGGGAAGCGACTAAAGTCCATTTGGACGCACACCTCCAGGTTCAGGAACAGATTCTACCCAACTGCAATTAGACTCATGAACAATTGGTAACCTTGTGTCACCTCCACTGCTACCTGCACATATACTTCTGCCACTGTCTCTATTTATTCCTAGGATTCTGGTTTTATTTATTTACTGTATATATTTATAGTTATTTATTTATTGTGTGTTTGTTATCTCTGTTCACTGTCTGCGGAGGCACATGCAAGCACTTTCATTGTACATGGTACTTGTATTTGTACACATGACAATAAAGAATTGAATTGAATTGAATTGTATTCGGAAAAAATAAAGTCAAATCAAATAGGCACCGTCTGTGTCTGCCTGCTTGTACTTAAGATGCACCCACACTGACACGAGCACACAGTGAAGCTCTGCTTTCGCTTTTGGGATAACATTCACGAGGCCACTTTATATTTTTCCCCGTTGGACATCCAATATGTGACGCAAATTTTGAACAGCAGTGTAATAGGTTAGTTCACCCACATGCTAATTCCACAGTCACCATTTCTGTCACGCGGTTGGAAATAGATTGGTAATGTATATGTATACTTGCATCTATTTACTTTCTTTTTTGAGGATGGAGGATATTAACATATATGGTTATACGAGGGGGACCCAAAAATAACCGGAAATATTTTTAAAACGTGTTTAATTTAATTTTCTGTACAAACTACAATTAGTCTCCTTCAACGTACTCTCCATTGGCGGAAATACACTTATCTAACCGTTTGTTCCATTGTTCGAAACATAAATTTGTCTGAATTAATGCCCTTTAATGCTCTGGTCGTTTCTTGTTTTACCGTCAGCAAAACGTCTTCCTTTCAAGTCTTTTTCATTTGAGGAAACAAAAAGAAATCACACAGAACTAAATCCGGTGAGTACGGTGGGTGGTTCAGGGTTGTCATACCGTTTTAATAGCAATAGTTTCTGCAACACTTTTTTCAAGAAGAAAACAAAATTTCACTGCCGCGCGTTGCTTGCGATAATCGACCATCGTAAAAAAACGACGCTTGCACAAAACTACTTTTACAAAATTCACTGAACACAAGCACAACCTTCCAGATTGATGGCACTTGGCAGACTGACTAGTGAGGAGTGTAACTAGATCACCCTAGCCCTAGTTACATCGCCCAACCACGTACTACAAGTACCAACCTAACAACAACAAAATTCCGGTTATTTTTAGGTCCCGTATGTGTTTGTTGCTGGGTATAACTCAATAAAGTGTATTTAAATAAAAAAGTGCTCATAATTTGTAACAATTCATCCTGCCATGCTGACACGAGATGATCGTTACCAGTAACCTGTCCTAATTGGCGGCAGATGATTAAAAAAGGATAGGCCAATATCACACCCTGTAGACCCCCCATACACACCTTATTTAAAATGTTCAGTCACCCCTGATGCCAGAGCATTTATAGTGCAAAAAAAAAAAGACTAGTGGTCAATCTCCATAAACACATGAGGAATATATTACATCACAGAAAAGACGGAAAAAAAACAATCCCTTCCATATGCCCTTCTGCTCAACCCACAATAAACCTTATGTGGGACGATACAAAAAAATATATCTATATACAATAAGAATATTCCTCCCCCCAGTTCCCCTTCCAGAGCTCATAAGTAAGTCCACAGTTCCAACCCCTGTGGGCAGCAGGTGAAACGAAGAGTCCTAACAGATGCTGACTCCTAACAGCAAAAAAATCTTTGCCATAAAAGCTATACAGTCAGTCTGCACCATGATAATGAGCTGTAAGTTCTTCGACAAGCTCACCTGAATCCATGGGAAATAGTGGAACGATCAATTCACCAGTCAGAAAAGAATTCCTGACTTCCACCTAACCGTCAGCACTTTAGAAGTTCCTGTACTTCGTCTCATGGCCCAGGCAGTTACTGATCTGCTTCATTCGATTTTCCCCCATCTTCTTCATGGCTCTCCTCTCTCCCTTTAAACAGTGCACTTTATGCAAATTCATCCCTGAAAATGAACAAAAAGGAAACCGGAAGTCCCACCTCTGGAGCACCGCTATCAATCTCAGTCTGTAAGTACAATCCCCACAACACTCGATCGACAGAAAAGCCAGTAGTCTGCATGACCATCATCATCAAGTCCTTCCATGAGAACCCTAACTACAAAGTGGACTGTTTCATTTATGTTAGGTAGAATGCCCAGAGGGGACTGGGTGGTCTCGTGGTCTGGAATCCCTGCAGATTTTATTTTTTTCTCCAGCTGTCTGGATTTTTTTTTTCTGTCCACCCTGGCCATCGGACCTTACTCTTATTCTATGTTAATTAATGTTGACTTATTTTAATTTCTTACTATGTCTTTTATTTTTCTATTCTTCATTATGTAAATCACTTTGAGCTACATTTTTTGTATGAAAATGTGCTATATAAATAAATGTTGTTGTTGTTGTTGACAGCAGAAAAACACTTACTTTTATTTATGTGGCAGAGCTACAAATGATTGTATTTTATTCAAGAACACTGTAATATAAGGCATGCAAAACTGAAAAAAGTAAACTCATGGGTCATATATTTTCACTCCTTAACAAATATAAAATGAACTGAACATGAACTAGTTAAAAATTGAAATGGTGAACTCTGAACATGAATGAATTCATTTTAATCTGCGTAAAATGAACTTTGAGGGAGTTCTTGTGAGGTGTGAACTTACACAACACTGGCGGCCATGATACCGGCACGCTACTGAGCCACAGGTCACGGCCACATCTATAACAACAAGTGACAGCAGCAAAAAAATGAATCCACAAAATGGAATTAAAAAGATACAACAAGAATTTAATATAATTAAGCTAACTTGTGTGGCAGACAGCCGAGGTCTGTATTCACTGTATATTCAGGGGGAGCAGCCCTGGACGCTAGATGGCCGCCCCCCTGGGTTGGAGCAGTGCCTCGGTTTCCCACAGGGATCCATGGGAATTGGAATTTGGTGCAACCCTGTTGGGTCCCGCAGGTGCCGCCAGGGGGTGCTGCAGCTGGGAATCCTGAGTCTGTATGGGCAGCGTATTCGCCACACCCGGAAGTGCAGCTGGAACTCGGTGATCAAGCACATCCGGGTGGACTATAAAAGCAACCACCACTCAGCGGCCAGAGTCGGGAGGAAGAGGACTATGCTTGGTGGTGCAAAGAGGAAGAGTGTTTGTGTTGAGGTGGTCTGTTTTAGGTCTGTGTTGTGCCTGTGGGACACGGAGAAGATGTGCCCTAGAGGTGAAGAAAAATAAAAGTTTATTTGGCTTTTATACGTGCCTCCAGAGTGAGTCTGTGTTGGGTCAGGCGCCAAAATATAGCACCTTTTATTACACTTGAAATAAATAGTAAATGTTGGACTTAAATGCTTAGGTATCAAAACAGTAGGACTGAAAAATAACTCTTACCTATAAACTCAAGGAGAAGCAAGAAAAATGACGTTAAAATACCGATCACAATCTCAAGAACTAACTTGTACACCAGTGTGTCTACAAGCTGTCTTTGTTGTTTGTGGTGCTCTTCCAGCCCAAACTCCACCTTGAATCAGTTCAATTATTCTTCACATTTGTTGAAGTAAATCTCTCTGTGTCATGAAATGTCAAACAAATGTGCTGTAAACATTTGAGGCCTTAAAAACAGAAAAAGAAATAAAATGTGAAAGTGAATTCCAATTAGACCACACATGTCATCTTATATTTCCAAACAGAACCAGATGGATGAGACCATGAACGAAATTGACAGGAGACTTGAGGATAGAGAGAAGAAACTAAAGGAGTTGAGGAGGGCGATGGAGCAAATGAAGGTGAGTGGAATTAAGATGACGTTTCATATCGAAGGGAGGAGAAGCAAAATAAACGTACAACAGCCAGCCAAGCTTCACTGGTAAAGACATGAGGGGAAAGGAAAATGAGGATGGAGAGAAACTGTTATATTGTGTCCTGAATGGGATTTGACTGTTGACAGCGTTTCTTTGTTAAATCCAGAAAGGCTACATTACACTCTCGGGTAGCAAAGAAGGTAAAGAAAAATGTGAAGTCTGCGGACAGAATGGTGGATCTTGGTAGGAAAGAAAGAGGAGCTGAGGTTAGCTCTACACCAGATTAGTAGTGTCTGCCATTTTAAAGCAAGCTGTATCATTAACACAAGACAAGAGTGTATCTGAACTTTCTTTGGAAATTACTGGGAGACCAAATTCCAATTGTTGCTGTTTTCAGTTCCATACTTGTTGTCTCTGAACCCAGCATTTACTTGCGTTTTGGTTTAACATCAGCCACTGGATTACCTTGAACATGGTACTACAGTTGTTACCTGTAAACGATTATTGGGACTTTGTAAACAAGGACTCTGAAGTGCTTTTCAAATGTTTAGTGAACCAAAGGCAAACGTAGCAGAAGCTGCGGCCAAGCCACTCAAGGTGATGGTCAATCTGATGGGGCTGACAAAAACAATTTGTGAGTTGCTATTGAGTTAAAAAGAGGTTGAGGAGGCAAGTGGCCGAGGTATAGAAGGGTCCCAGAGTAGAGTTAGAGGTAGTTGAAGCCAGGCAAAGGCCTTTGAAATCTCGCTGAAGGTTACCATCAGGAGGAGGAGGCAGGATGAAGTGTGCTTCACTCCTTTGTATGGAAGCATATACTGTAGATGGTTTAGTATTACCGGTCATGAGGTCTCCTCCTCCACTCAGTTCATTGAATTCTTGTGATTCTATGTCCCTGCCGCTTATGAAGCCTCATATGGATTTCCTAGTTATTGTAAACTTCATTATTAAAGTACTAAGGGGCTTTGCCCCCTGCTCGCTTCACTTGCCAACCCAAAATGCCTGCACTACGTACCACCCATTTCGCGTCTTTGCCGCACACATTGTGAAGTGGGGGCTGAACACACTCCAAGGAGACGTGGTCTCTCCTCCAAAACCCCCTCTTAAATGGTGATACAATGGGAAACAAATACAGCTTTTTTTATTAACCTCCTCTTTGCTTGATCAGCTGCTGGCTTGCTGCTGCTGCCATGCCATGTAATCTGCATCTCATGCGGCACTTCGAGTGTTTAAAAGCCTGTATAGCAGCTGTCCTTTTGTCTCATTGCCTTGTCTCTCTTTTCCCCCAGACATCCTCTAACACTATTTGATCTCATCTTGCTGTTCCGTTATTTCATTGAGTAATATTTTCCATTTCTTTGTGCTAATGCGATCTTTACTATTATTTTTGTAAGATTTTTGAATTTTCCTACTTCCATTATCTCTAATCTGCTCTGCATGTGTACCGCGCTAACGTTTTTGAGTTCTTTGCGATGTTCTACTCTTTGTCTTTTATTTCCACCTCCGGGAGTGGAAACCCTCTTGGCACAAATTCTCGTCTCGCGGGACGTGAAAGTGTCTCTCTGAGAAAGTAACATTTTGTCTCTCTGAACAGGTCTCGTCTTTTTTTATATAATAATAGAGAAAAAGTCAAGCAAAATGGCACCTTTTATTGGCTCACTAAAAAGTTTACAATATGTAAGCTTTCGAGGCAACTCAAGCCCCTTCTTCAGGCAAGATGTAATACAGAAACTGGAGTTTCCTGTGTTTATATACACACACTAGGACAAGAAACAACATTGGTAAATCTTTAAATGAAAATTTTTAAATGTAAAAAATTAATAGATTCCTCCATGCTAGGGTTCATTTAACAAGAGAGAGAAGAACAATGTATGGTCAAGATCTTTGGATAAGATAACTGTATCAGATTTTGCTGTCTGTTTAATATCCCTGTTTTCACTCTCTGTCGGAAGCAGTCTATACTGTAGAATTATCCAGGGTGGAGTTTCTGCCAGCTTCTGGTGTCCATGTGGATTTATTGGTGGGGTTGTTGTAACTGCTTGTTGTTGGTTCCTCTGTGTTCTCGTTTTCTTTCTTGTGGAAAAATTCTTTTAGTCTGAGTTTTCTGAAGAATTCTTTCATATCACTGCAGAGTCTGATGTTGTCAATGGGCTTTGCAGGACAATATGAGAGTCCCTTTGTGAGTACTGAAATCACTGCTTCATTTGGTGTGTATGAGGAGAGATTAACAATGCAGGTCTGTTGCTCTTTGTTTTTTGCTATTAAGTGTCCAGCTTTATCTCGTAGTCTATGCAGCTTTTTCTTTTTGTTGACGATAAAGACTTTCTGGAGTCTTTTGTAATAGCGATGGAGCTCCTTTACCAATGTTAAATGAACCCTAGCCTGAAGGAATCTATTAATTTTTTACATTTAAGATTTCTCACTTAAAGATTTACCAGTGCTGTTTCTTGTCCTGGTGTGTATATAAACACAGGGAACCCCAGTTTCTGTGTTACATCTTGCCTGAAGAAGGGGCCTGAGTTGCCTCGAAAGCTTGCCTATTGTAATCTTACTAGTTAGCCAATAAAAGATGCTATTTTACTTGACTTTTTCTCGACATTCATAATGGCTAACACAGTATAGCACCCTAGTATTATATAATAATAATAATAATAATAGTACAGAAAAGATGTCACACGTCCGCACACATACTGCGTTATCTGAATTTCGCGCGGCGCACTTCTGTCATATTACCTATGTCCATATATTCGATCTCTTTTTGCTCTTACCTTTTTATCAATATTGTATTAAATTTTGATTCTGTGTTTGGAATTACATCGTGACAACTGTGGATTCTAGAGGTGCTGTTGCCTTGTTGAACCTGTCAGACAGACGTCCCAGACACATGTGTAAAACACCAAGAAGATTTTAATAATAATATTGTTCCAATAAAGTGCACAAAGCAATGCACTCTCCACAATTCTATAAACAAGAATCAATAACACACACAATCCTCCACTCCCAGGAGCTCCATCCTCTACCACCCAACTCCAGCTCGATCTGCTGGGGTTTCCCAGAGTCCTTTTATAGTCCTTGACACAGTAGTATTCCGTCTCCGAGTTAAATGCCTTCTTCAGGTGCCCTGGAAGTACTGTGTGTTTCCATCCTCGTGACTCCTACGTACTTCTGGGTTAACGTCATGATAATATCCACCTGGTTCTTGGAGAGCTCCCCCTGGCAGCACCCAAAAGGGCTGAAGAACCAGACTCCATGTCCCATGCTGCCCTGCGGGAATCTGGGGAACCATTTCCGTCCAGGGGAGCTGCCATCTAGCATCCTGGGGTGTAGTGCCCTAAAAAGGCTCTTTCTTCCAGTTGAGGGATGACCTGGCCAGACTGAAACGGCATCTGTCCATCACACAATGCAGCATATAACTACCCATGAGTGAATATTGTTTCTTTCTCTCTACACGAACTGTGTCTGACAATAGAATTCACACAAATGAGTAATGACTGAACTGTGTGCGTGGTTATGTGGGCAGGACTTTTCCAAATGTCTTTGCATTTGCTCTTGTCTCATGGAGCTTTGTAATTTTCTCTCCCGGGATTTCACCTTAATCTTTTAATTCTCGTGGATACACCTCTTCATTGGGAAGAAACACTACTTTATTTTTTCTTTGATGACAACACAAATTAGACAATCTACAAGTCTCCAACTTAAAGTTTAAATCCAAACAATATATTCAATCTCTTTTCGTTATTTCGCTCTTTTCATTATTTCATCGAGTAATAATTTCCATCTGTTACCGCTAATACAATCTTTCCATCCATCCATCCATTTTCTAACCCGCTGAATCCGAATACAGGGTCACGGGGGTCCGCTGGAGCCAATCCCAGCCAACACAGGGCACAAGGCAGGAACCAATCCTGGGCAGGGTGCCAACCCACCACAGGACACACACAAACCCACCCACACACTAGGGCCAATGTAGAATCGCCAATCCACCTAACCTGCATGTCTTTGGACTGTGGGAGGAAACCTGAGCACCCGGAGGAAACCCACGCAGACACGGGGAGAACATGCAAACTCCACGCAGGGAGGACCCAGGAAGCGAACTCGGGTCTCCTAACTGCGAGGCAGCAGCGCTACCACTGCGCCACCGTGCCGCCCAATACGATCTTTACAATCATTTTTTTGAGACTTTCAAATTTTTGTACTTCCATTATCTCTAACCTGCTCTGCATGTGTACATTTTTGAATTCTTTACGACGTTCTACTTTGTCATCTACTCTTTGTCCTTTATTTCCGGCCCCAGGTGTGGTTAAATTTTTTTGCACCCTTGGCATGCGTACCACACATTGCCGACATCTGTTATAAGGAATTGGATGTCTTATTAGTTTCTACAGCAAAGTTCTGAGAAAACTAAGATTTTAATAATTGTGGGTCGTGTAAATGATGCCATATGTTAAATCACTATCGAGGAATTTATGGGTGCTTTTGGGCTGCAACATGAGTTTTGAACCTCATGTAAATAAACCGGTACAGTCACACTTTTATCAATTGAGAAGCATGGCTAATGTCAGAACTTCTTGATCATTTGAAGATACTGGAAGAGCAATACATACTTTTACTACATCTCATCTTGATTATTGAAATGCTTTGTTTGCTACGCTGAACTGTTCTTCTTTTGCGCGTTGATGGCAGGTTTTCTGTTTTATTATCTCAGTAGTCACTCTAGCACCATCTTATGTACTAAAGTACTAATTCAGCAGGTCCAGACCACTGGGGTGTGTCTTTAGTTCAGAGAAGCTGGGTGGTGCACAACATGTCATTCAATTCTGTGTAGTCCAATCAAAACTGACAACTTGAAGAAGGACAAGTGACAGAAGGAGAACTGTCCTCACAGACCGATCACCACGGTGTTTTATGCTTTTCAAAGTTCTGCATGAACCCCACGTAAACCTATGCTGGCTGCTCACTGATACTCCTGTTTCTGATAGGAATTTCTTAAACTTTTACTTAATAATTATTTCCAATAATTTAACTGTGATACATGTTAAGCTTATATTAGAGCCTCTCTGTTTCAAATGTAACTCATCCTGACACCTTCATCATGCCCCCAAATTTCTGTCATGTATTAATCTCCTCAGTCTTATTTGGACTGGCACACACGACTTTGACAGAACCTCTGAGATGACCACCTTGTCAGTTATGCTCCTCAGCTTTTTACCTGACTGCGCATGTTAACTCTTATTATCCCTTGCAGTCTTTTGGGTGCTCAGATGCACTGCCAGTGGAATGCTGCCATCCATCGTACTGAATAAGCATACTGGCCTGGGAAACAACCTCATACCTTCCATTATTCTAGTCTCCAAAGTTACTACAATTCACTCCAGCTCTGATGCCAGCCAGTTCAAACTATCCATTTCAACATGCAAATGCCCACAAATGTGTCTTGTGATTGGTTGCTCTTATTAGGTGCTTGGATTCAGTGTCTTTCTCCATCCAATCAGATCTCTGTTGAAAGAGAATTGGAGGAAAATGAGAACAGCTTCACTGATCTGATTCGCTGCATTGAAGAAGGACACAGAAAACTGACTGAGAGGATCAGAGAACAAGAAAGGAAAGAAATGGAGAAGGCTGAAGGAGTCGTGAAGGGACTGGAGAAGGAGATCGAGGAGCTGAAGAGGAGAAATGCTGAGCTGAAGGAGCTTTCAGAGACCAAGGACAACGTCCACTTCCTGCAGGTGAGAGTCGGGTCACACTGAGGTGTTTGGGACCTGAAAATATTTGAAGAGAATTGAAAAGTTCTCAGGAGTTTTTACAACATGACAAGAACAGGACAATTAGATTATTTTTTTTATATTTATTTGTGTTAGTCTTAGCTTGCAAGTTATGTCTGGTTATGTAGGTGTTTCATTTATTACTACGCTTTTTACATAACTACAGGATATACATGCTTTCTTTGAAAACAGGATGGGTGGCCTTGAATCCTGCTTTTATCTTCAGTTAGTCGACCAAGAGTATAAACCTGTAATAAAATTGATGCAAAAAAAAAAAACAGAAAAGCAGTTTATATTTTTCACTTACTGTATGTGAGGTGTCATGAAGTTCGTTGGTTGCATCCCATCCTTTGTTTCTTCTATACCCTTTGTCTCCAGTACTGAAAACAAATCATGTGATGTCAGTGTGTTCTGGGTTATGACGTAACTAAGACAAGTGTTCAGACCTTTAAATTCAGTGGTCAGATTAAGTCAGTTTATTTAAACCTGGGTAACATCTTAAGGGGAAAGTGTAATAAATATGACGTTTTGTTAATTTTGTTTCAGGCTTACTTTTTCTTCCACAAGTCCAATGCAGGAGGTCTTTTCATGTTTGCATAATATTGCCAAAATGTGCAAAAGTCTCTGAGTTGCTGCTTTCATCTGCATGACAGAGTAACCATCTTCTATGTATCTATGGGTCTTTGTGGGGCGAATCATTTACTCTTAACTAGCTTCAGTTTCAAAGATGACATTTAATAACAGGTGACACCTCCTCCCTTTCCTATCTTTAAACTTTCTCTCATACCACCTCCTTGTGTCTCCATCCTTAAATTGATGAGATTCAAATCCTTCAACATTTTCTCATCTCTTATACCCATCAGTAGAGTTTGATCTAATATTTCTCCACTTACAGTTGTGCTGTTAGGTCATTTCTCTAATATGGTGTAAGAATTAGTCTCAACACACTGGAAAGGTTTGGGGAAGCCACCCGTATTTTGTCCCTGGCTGCAAAAAATGTTTTTTTAAATAAGCACTTATGTGCATGGATTGAGTTCCAGACTGAACTGAACTGGTGGTGGAGAAGATGGCGGGTTTAAAGGGTGAGGCCGGAAGTGTTTTTCTTGGCACTGGAAGTGACCTCTTCCTTAGCACCGGAACCGGACGTGATGTCTTCCTTGGCGCTGGAAGTGACCTCTTCCTTAACACCGGATCCAGAAGTGATGTCTTCCTTGGCACCGGAACTGGAAGTGACACACTCAGTACCGCAAATGGAAGTGACGTTGTTGTTGTTAAATCAGGCAGGTCTTCCCATATTTGGCCTGCAGAGATAACAGAATAAGGTTTAGCGCACCCTACCACCCCCTGGCCTGGTGGATAATTACCTCCACTTGGTCCACTCAGCTTCCTCCTAGTCGCACATGTGTGACAATGGAGAGCAAAGCTGCTCACAATATTGTGGATGTTAACTCACAAGTGTGTTGTACGGGTTAGTGAGATTTTCTTCTCCATTTATACTCCACACATGGTGGGTGTAATATAACTCAGACTCCCACTAGTCTTCCAGAAGGTGATGAGCACACAAAGGCTCACAAATCGTTCTCACAAGTCATACCGTCTGTTTGCAGACCTTCCACTATATAATTATAATAAAAAAATGTGTAATCAATCATTTAACTTGATTAACTTAATCTCGGAAGTATTAAAAGCTTAATGTCTTATCTTCTGCACCATGTCAATTCTACACCTGCCTGCCCACTGCACGCTTATTCCCTTTATCTACGCAATTTGCTTCTCACACAGTAAAAGCTCATTAAAAGTCAAAGTTGATAATATGTTAGGAGAGACTCTACTGAACTATTCTTTCTTAAATAACTAAGAAATAAATGAAACATCATCTCTTCATTTGACCAAGATGACTGTCCACCACACAAGTCCTTAATTGAGAAGAGTGTCGTCTAACAAAATATCTTTTAATTTGTCCTTGTCCCCTCTTCTCTCCTGATTCAGACTTTCTCATCTCTCTGTGTCCTTCCTGCTGATGGAGACTCACTGAGGTTCACTGCCACTGCTGATTTCTCTTCTGAAGAATTGAGAAAGGAGCTGTCATGTTTGATAAAGGGTCTGGAGAAGATCAGTCAGTGGGAGATAAGGACATGGACTCCATCAGGTACAGTGTCACATCATGTTGTGCCTTTTGTTATTTTATTAGAAGGACCAGAGTGACTGTAAGATGAAACTGAGAGGTGTGACACACAAAGAAGGCCTGCTCTTTAAAATTTATCTATCAGCATTTGATATCAAGGAATTTTTTATACATATAATGCCTTTCGAAATTATTAGACCAGTCCTATCACACTCTCATTTTAAACAATTCCTCTTAATCAGAGCTCTTTAAATGTTAAAAGAGATATACTTCCTATACTTTTTCCTGTTTACTTCCTCAAGAACATCTTTTTTATTTGACATTATCTTCTAATATTGTTACCATCCTGAGAATAGTTGTCAGAGAACGTCCTTATCGACTTCAAGAAGCAAAATGAGCAGAAGTGGAGCTTGAGATCAAGTAATGCTAAATCTCGGTATTACTGAGGAAAGTTCAAGTCTGTGATCTAGCCCTATCGTTTTGGTCCCAATTTGGTTGCAATGATTTGAAACCTATCTGATGCTACAAGTGAAAGAACTCCTCAAATGGCTTGGAAAGCATTTAGTTCCCACAATGTACCCTGGCAATACTGCATCCTCCCATTGGGACTGCTTGGGGCATCTTCCAATGTATGATGGATAAAGAGCTACGTGCACCACAATTCTTATAGCGTTGCTTGCCTGGATGATGTCATCATCTCTTCTGGGACCAGGGAGGAACACTCTACTTTCCTGTACTTGTCCTCTCATTTTTCTTCAACCTCTCATTGTATCATTTTTGTAACTCCACACATCCATCTCAGGATTCTCATTTTTGTCACATCCAATTTCTTCTCCTGCATTGCCTTTAATGATATATTTTTTAAATTATTCCCATCAATTTTCTAAAAGCCACTTTATCCTAAACAAGCTTAAGGGGAAGCTGAACTGAGTCATAGCAAGCACAGGATGCAAAGCAGGAACAACACCTGGACAGGACAGGACACCAGACCATCACAGAGCAAACACTCAGAGACACGTATCAGGAGCTCATTTGATATCACTGATCCATCAAACTTGCATGTCTCTGGACTGTGGAAATAAACTGGAGCGTCCAATGAAAGCCTATATGGATATGAAGAGAACACTGAAACTCCATGCAGGAAGCAATTGAGTCATGAGCCCTGGTCTCTTTACTGCAAGGCAGTGGCACCACCTTACAAACATTTTTCTTAATATTTTATTTTCTACATAGAGAATGTTACAATAGCATACTACTCAATCAAATAAACAATAATGACAAAACAGATACAATTAAATTTAAACCCAATCCAAATTAAGCAATAAAAATAGAAATAAAAAGAAAAAACATTGTTTTTAATATTAATATCTGGAGCAGAATTTCTAGCCAACCTCCTTAAAATATGAAATAACTTTTTTGTATATCTATATGTCGCATGCTCTTCATGTATTGTCATTGTGCTGTCACGTTTTGTAATTTAGCTGCATATTTTTAATATGTGTTTAATAATTTAACTAACATTCCAAAATGCCATCTTCACAGTTTTCATTCTTCTCTTTTCCTTTTATTTTCAGGTTGTGAAACCCAAAACTTCACCTTATGGCCTCTGGAACCTCAGAGCAGAGAGGAATTTTTACGATGTGAGTTTGTGCTTTGACTGAATACGTCCTCACAATAGAAATCATTTCTCTTTGAATATCTCAGGCCAGGCTTATGATATGAAAGTGTAACCAGCAGAAAGTGTGATGTGAGTGATGAGCTGAAACTGGTGGTGGTCTGGCATTTAGGGATATAGAGATTCAGGCAATGAAGCAACAAAGCGGTCTGCTGGACTTGACTCTGTAAAGTGTCCACTGAACTCACACAAAGTAAAAACCCATAAACTTCAGAACCAAATCATGCTGGCTATGCCAAGTCCACCTGTCACACTATCTGGGATTCTTTATCCCTTTTTCTTTTGCACATTTTTCTTTGCACATACTGGTGGGTTTTTTTCTGTTTTCCAGTTTGCAATCTGCTTTTCTAATTTGCTCATTCTCATATAATTATAATAATAGTAAGTGCTATTATTATTATTATTATTATTATTATATAGCACAATGCATGAAAGCAACTCAATGTGCTTTTAACAAACTTCAATATCAACTGTTACTAATGTTTACATATAATCTATTGTACATTAAAATATATAATGCTGAATAGCAAATTATTATTCACTAGTAAAAATAACATAAATTACACTGATGCAGGGTGTTCTGCAAATGAGCAGATAATTTAGAGTCACATTTTCAAAATGGCAGACATTTTCCTCCCTGACTTTTCCTCAGGTTCACTGATTTGTGTCATTCGATAAAATGCAATCAGTGAATCAGTGATCGGTGAGCGGCAGCTGATCGTCTTCATGGACTGATTCATTCAGGTCAGCAGACCATCATGGCCGTGGCGGGTTTACATTGAAGTGATTTTAACATCTGTCAGAGATGGCTGGGGTGGTGACCCGGAGGAGGGCTTGCGTCTTCCCCAGACCATGTGGGGGTGACTGCCCTGGTTGCTTTGGGGACCACGGGTACAGAGCTTTGAAGCTCAACTCTGTAGGGGCCCGTGGTGCCTTTGGATCCCTGGACCTCAGCACTTCCGCCACACACTGGAGAAGAGGACCGGGGTCACCCAGAGTGCTTCAGGGTGCGCAGCCAGCACTTCCGTCACACAGGGCAGTGCCGACGGAAGTGTGTCGGGAAGCACCTGGAGCACATCTGGGCATGTATATAAGGGGCCGCCTCCCTCCATTCGGTGGCTGGAGTCAGGTGGAAGGGGACAGAGCTCGGAGGAGTGGAGTGGAGGCGGACCAGAGACAAAGAAAGGCATTTTTTGAAAGGCCAGGACTTAAGGGGTGATTGGTGTTGTGGCACTGGGTTGTGTGTTCACTGTTGTATTTAAGATTGTAAATAAACGTGTGTGGTGCTTTAATACTAGAATTAAATCATATATCAATCGACACACGCTGCACGCAGGTAAGCGGGCAGTGACAGTGGAGATAACGACACTAGATTGATTGTATACAACAGGCAAAAATAGCGACCACTTCATAACAGTATTAGCTACAATGAATGAAAGCATGAACTAATCAACAGAAATAACCACAAATGTCATTTTAAACTTAACAATTTACTCAAGAAAAAGAAAAATGCTCCAGCACGCAGAAAGCAGACGCTTGCATGGTTAAAAAGAAAACAAAGTAACACTTACGCCCCAGCGGGGAACCAAACTCAGGTCTCTGAAGCAGGGAAAGCTTGCTGTACTCTGAAAGGGAAACCATAGCACTACACCGCAGAAGGTTGTTGTGTCATTCTTGAACCTTTTATAAAAGTGTTTATTTGATCTTTGGAAATCAGGCTTCACACATTCAATAGTTTATGCCTACATTTTGTAACATTTATTATTAAAATATGGAAAAGTTTCTGTTTTAACAATGTGTTTACACAGATTACTGTAGAAACGGAACACACATGAAATGCATGTGTTCCAAATAACGATCTATTATTTCCACTCTATAACCCCAGCAGTGCACTCACTCCCAGATAATCAAACAAGGCCTAACCTAGGAGAACTTATTGAACGTTCAGCGACGGTGGGGGATGGAATAGCCGGCTGTTTGCTGCTCCTCTTAATCGGCACATTTAGAAGACAAAAGATGAGTTTTTTCATAGACTCTGGTAATTCTAGTGTTAACATCACGTCTCCCTGTCTGTGTCCGGGCTGTTCCCCACACATCACATTGTCTAACCGGTTTAATCCAGTTCAGGCCGCGTTGTATTAAGTCAGGTGTTCACACAGCCACAACCACACAAGGCCAATTCAGAGTTGCCAACTAACCCAACATGCATGTCTGTGGGATGTTTGAAGAAAACCAGGAGTGATGCAAGGAGAATATACAGATTTGACAAAGACAATGACTGATCGCAAAAATTCAAAGTTGTGAAGCTGAATCTGTGAGGCCGCAGCTCCAACTACTTGGCCATCATGCTGTCCTGAATCGAGTTTTGTCAGTTCAGTTCCTCTTCACATTTCTTATTATTTTGAACTTTCGTCTTTTCATTTTAAAGTTAATTTCTACTGAATAAATCATGTTCTTTATTGACTGAGCAGCTTCAGCTCACTCCATGATGATTTTCTTGATGAACTGCACATCTCTCAGCACTCAATGGCCATCTTTTTTGTCACAAGTTTTACGGCAATTCATTACAACCATTTCATTCACTGCCAGTTCATATTTTGTATTACCATAAATACTCACGTTTAAGTTCTCCCGTTGATAAGTCGGGGCTTGATTTTACAGAATAATTTCTGGTATTTTATATTGTTGGTCATATAAATTGAATGCGGAAAACTCACTCTATTCGTCCAAGAGATTACGATATGCTAATGCCCACCTGAGAGAGGAAACATGGAGCACACCCCCTTTTTATTTCTATGTATTGTGCCTACGTGACCACACAGTAATACCCAAACTATTCTGAAGTGACGTTTACACTGTTCTGTTTTAATTGTATCTCACACCCTCATACACCTTTATCGTAAGAGCATCCCTTATCTACAATGGAACATTCGATCAGAAGAAAATGTGAAGCTGGTTTTAAGTTAAAAGTCATTGAAGTGGTGAAAAAAATTGGTAATTGCGCTGCTGCAACAAAATTTGATGTGTCTGAGAAACTGGTGTGAGATTGGAGGAGGCAAGAAGATGTAAAAAAAAAATTAAGTAACGTATTTTTGAACAGGCGTATAAGTCGGGAACTGATTTTATTATCAATTTTTTTGGATTTCAAGACCCAACTTATATACGAGTATATACGGTAATTCTTTATTTTCATGTTTCATGTAGCCCTGACCTGCGGGTTGCGCCATAAACATTCAGTATGCTACTGGAAACCTGAACCTGGATCAGGAGTTTATTGTGAAGAAAGTAAAATCTGTTTGGTAATGAAGTGTGACAGTGGGTTGATTTTAAATTAAAGAGGTGGACTTTGACAATAAAATTAGTCATTTAATAAAGCCAGTGGTCAGTATGGACAGTCCATTAGAACTCTGATCTTGACAGTGACCATGCGGTGTTTATCGTAATTCCAGCCAAACTGAGACTCCTTCCTGACTTTTGTGATATCATGTTGATTCCCCACAGATTCTGTCGAATCAGATGAGCTCTTTACTATCAATAGCACATATCTGAATCTCATCAGTAAAGCTCCTGATTGGTTCTTATTAATTGTGTTGTGCTCCGTCCCCAGTCCCGCTACATGCTCACAGATTTCCTCACTCATTTTCTTTTCTTTCCTTTCAGACTTCTGTCCACTCACACTGGACATCAACACGGCACACAGACGCCTCTGTCTGACTGAAGGGAACAAGAAGGTGACACATGAAGTTTCAGTGACCGAATATCCAGATCATCCTGACAGATTTGACTTCTGGCCCCAAGTTCTATGCAGAGAGGCTCTGACTGGGACTCGCTGTTACTGGGAGGTGGAGTGGGGTGGAAATAGTGGGAGGATAGGTGTCACCTATAAAGGACTGACCAGAAAAGGTGTGGGCGAGGAGTGTCGTCTTGGATGCAATGTCAAGTCCTGGAGTTTGTTTTGTTCTAATTCCCAGTACTTTGCACATCACAATGATAGGCAGACTGTAATCTGCTCCCACTACAGCCCCAGAATAGGTGTGTATCTGAACTGGCCTGCTGGCACCCTGTCATTTTATAGCGTCTCACACACAATGACCCTGCTATACAGTTTCAAAACCTCCTTCACCGAGTTGCTCTATCCAGGGTTTGGGCTTGGTCCTGACTCAAGTGTCATGATCTGCCACCTTTGACCACTGACCAGTGCCCTCCACTGGACACTTGATGTCTTCATAAGCACAGGTCCTCATTGTGTTTGAAGATTGAGATCAAAATTAATTTTACAGCAATGTTGGGGGACAGCACCTCTGTGACTGAATTTGGGGATGAAAATGCAGGGTGATTGCAGCTGTCTCCATTATTACTGTGCATTTCCTCCATCCCACTGTCAGATTTATTATCATCATTCACACTCGAGGAGATGAGTCAACCGACTGACTTCACCATCACTGTCATCTGTAGCAGAGCAACGGGCACTAAGCAAACTCCTGCCAATCATGGAGAATCCGCTGAATCCACTGAACAGTGTCATCTCCAGGCAGAGGAGTAGCTTCAGTGACAGACTTTTGTCACTGTCCTGCTGCACTGACAAACTGATGAGATCGTTCCTCCCCCACACTATGTGACTCTTCAATTCCACCTGGGGGAGTAAATGCTAACATTACTCAAAGTTATTGTCTGCTTTTACATGCATTTTTTATCACTCTTTAATTTAATATTGTTTTTTGTATCAGTATACTGCTGCTGGATTATGTGAATTTCCCCTTGGGATTAATAAAGTATCTATCTATCTATCTATCTATCTATCTATCTATCTATCTATCTATCTATCTATCTATCTATCTATCTATCTATCTATCTATCTAACTGTCAATGCTTAAGTTCCAATCATATTTGATACTTGTGAAAAATTTTATCTATTCACTGACTGACACACATACTAAGATTGAATTTGCAATTCCCTCAGAACTTGTCTTGTGATACCTGATGTTAGTCTGTGTAACGATGGCTATGAAGGTCCAGACTGGCAGCCCCTCCACTCTGCATTACAGGTCTCAACAGCAGGTGGCAATTGTGAGCTCTAAATTTGTCTTCTTCATAGAGCCTAAGGAGTGCAACGGAACAGGAAGAAGTGAAAAAGGTGATGGTGATAGAGAAGAGTGTCAGAGGTATAAAGGGTGAGACGACTGACCTGTCCTGAATGACTTGTACGTCTGTTGTACTGCTCCTAGGGCCAGCGCGAATATAATATACGCTGCCCTAATAGAGTGGCAGAAAAGAAAGAAAAAAAAATAAGCTTGGGCACGAGTGACCAACACTACTTTCCTACTACATCACCCCAAGTACAGAAACACACCAGTGAATGCAGGGTTAAGTTAAAAATGATTATTTGAAGAAATTACACACACTTCTGTTGAGCATTTTGATTGAGGATCAATAAGCTGCATTATTAGTTTTTGTGTTCTTAGCTATGAAAAGTCAAGGCCTGAAACAACTTTAAAAGGAGCCATTTACTTTGCCTCTTGTCTGCCTGTCCTTCTTGTTTTGAGTTTCTGTGAGTCGAGCTGTGAGACGAGGTCATCATGTCCTCTCTGAGGAAGCAAGCAGGCAAACTCTGTTTTAAAAAATGCAGGAGACAAGCTTCTTTCTGACAAAAGACAAAAAAAAAAAAAAAAAATCAATGCAAGGCCTTTGCCTGTGTGAGTAAAGGGTAAGCTCTTAATCTAGGACTTAAACCATATAAGCAATTAAAAGAAATTTAGGAGCATTAGAACCTTAGGCAATAAAATTAAACTCAATGTTTTATGATATTAGTTAGTTTGAACACTATAGGGGCTTAAGAGTTGATTGTTGAAAGTTCGGGGACTTTTTCCTGAACATGTGCCTTAACGTACAGTAAGCAGTAGCTTGGCCTCTGTCAGACCACCAGGCAGCTGTGTGCCACAACTTAACAGCACTGATGTCTGCATTCATGGTCATTTATATTAGCATGCACGTATATGTTTTAAAGTAGCGTTTAAGTTTATATGGCAATGTTTCTTTATACAGTGTGGCAGACGACCAGGGATCTTGCCCCACCGGGACACCTGGAAGAAGGTTGGACCACGAGAGGAGCACTGTTTTTCCTTGGGCGTAAGAGGGCAGCTCCCCTGGATTCCATCAGGGCCACAGAGAAAGAGCTGGGAAGCTCAACCCTGTTGAGACCCGTTGCCACCACCATGGAGAGCCTGGACAGTCCTGAAGCCCTGTTTGACAGCACTTCTGCCACACCAGGAAGTACTGCAGAGAGATCATTGGGAGCACCTGGAGCACATCTGGGTGTGTTATAAAAGGGGCTGCCTAACTCCATTCGGGGAGCAGGAGTCTGGTGGAAGAGGATGGAGCTTGTGAGAGACGAGTGGAGGCGACTGAAGGAAAGGACTGAGTAATGTGTGTGAGTTAGTGGAACTGGATTGTGCATTGTAAATATTGTAAATAAACCATGTGTGTTGTGGACATCTGTGGCCGGGCTATCTTTTACAGCAGCTTAGTGATAATAATAATAATAAGATATAGTAGCAATGTGAGTGAGTTTAAAAAAGCAATTGTTAAAGGCTCATCTTTTTCCTTCTTTCTTTCAAGCATGAAGTGCTGTGTCAGGGTTGTTCATAGCTTGGCCCTTATCAGTGAAGCTGTGCACTGCAACTCACTAGCACAGTCGTCCATTATGTTAGCCTTAGCGGACGCTAATGCAATAAATGATTAATTTATTGAATAATTAATTAGGCAGTCCAGTTTTCATACATGGGCCCTTCTGATCCCAACTTAATTGTTAAGAATTGATTAACTGAAAGGCCATCGAACTTAACAGCTCAGGATTAGGCCGTGAGAATGAAGGGAGAGAGTTAATCAGGTGATGCTTATTGCCAGATGGCAAATTTGTCCTGCCAGCAAAAATATTGTTATGGGAAGGTTTATCAGAAAGAAGACTATTATGGGGATGTCTTCAGGAACATGAACATTGTTATGAGAAGGTCTGGAACCCCAGGGGCCTCATGTATAACGCTGTGCGTAGAACTCGCACTATAACATGGCGTAAGCACAAAAGCCGAAATGTGGTCACGCACAGAAAAATCCAGATGCAGGAATCTGTGTGCACTCCAACTTCCACGCTCTTCCGCTACATAAATCCCGGTCAGCGTGAAAAGTAACGCTCGTGCATGTGTTTTATGTAACACCCCATCTCCTCCCAGAATTACACCTCTTTGAATATGCAAATCAATATAAATTGCCCTTAAGCTCAGCCTTCTGTGAAAAGACAATGAGAAAAGCACGGGGGAAAATATAAGAATTTCAGCGAATACCAAGTGGAGGCAAAGGAAAAACATACTATTTGTTTAAATAAACCGTGGTATAATCAACAAAAGGAAGTTGATCGAGTGACATAGCGTGTTGGAGAAACTTGAAAGCTCACGTTCACAAAATCGCACAGTACCGGAAATAAAAAAGAAGTCACATATCAAAGTCGCCATGAAAAGGCGAGTTGTAGCCCACCGTCTGAGTGTCGTATGAAAGCTCATTAAGGTACAGAGAAAAAAAAAGGCACACAGTGGGGAAAAACCACGAAATGTCAACTTCAATCTCGAAATTTCCACTTTAATCATGTAGTTTATTTTGTCATTAAAGTAGAACATCATAAACGTCATCTTAAAATTGTTTAATTAACCAGTTTCTCAAATCACATCGTAATTAAAGTAGCACATTAAATGCTTTGTTTTGTATGTGATCTATAATGTGCTCTATGTGTGTGAATCACTACGTGCTTCATAAACGGGCTTTCTCTTCCTCCGACTGGACACAGAATCAATTACATTCGTGATATTACAGCTCTCTGAATAACTAAAATACTGAGATGTATACGTGATATCATTTTCATAATGAGAGTTAAAGCACGATATTAAACATGGGTTTCACGGCTCAGTGATTGTGTGCGACCTTCGATGAAATTATTTATTGCAGCAGTACTCAGGGGCTGCTCTATGTCGAATAGAAAAAGTCCAATGTCAATATGATATCTTATGCACGGCGGATGGCCACATCCGTTACTGACACTGCATAGCCGCCTCTTGCTCATGACACAAGCATTTAACTTTTGTCGAAATTTGCTGCTGCGTTTTTAGCTGTGTCATTATTTTCCCTTTCTGTTTTATATTCAATATATATTGGCGTCAATGCTTTTCTTTCCCCAAGTAATTGATCGCCACACAATCAGCTCTGTAATAGATGTTAAGCCATTCTGTAAACTTAGAGCGCTGATTCTTTAACAAGTTTAAGGAACATTGAACTATCTTCGTAGTACATGTTTAATTATTCTATCCTTCACGCCAGTCCCAGTGAAGAATATAGATTATTTAAATGAAGTTAAAGTTTTACCTGTATAATATAATAAACACATTTTGCTGCATTTCATCTTAAAAATTATATCGTCATCATATGTAAATATGTGCTTTATAAAGTGGCTCAGGTTGTGAGATATTATAACTGTAGTGCAAGTTTACAGTGGGGTGATTGTACTTATAAATACAAACAGTTCTACAAAGAGCAATGATTGAGTGCGTTTATAGTTCTTGGGATGAAACTGTTTCTGAACCGCGAGGTCCGTACAGGAAAGGCTTTGAAACGTATTGCTGTGGCTGAAGTAGCGTGTTCCTGATGCTGTATACTGATAATTCTCTTTCCGATCAGCTGCTGCTGTGATTCACACTCAGATACAGTGATACTCCGAGTGGTGCAGTGAGAGTAATATGGAAAAAGATGATCCGCTGTGACAACTTCTAATGGGAGCAGCTGAAAGAAGAAGAAGGTGCAGTGATAGTAACAACGCTAAAGCAGTTATGGTATTTGGAATACTGCGTACGACAAGGTATGAGGTACCGTGGAAAAGTGCGTGGCTTTACGCCAAGTGTAGGTTTTATACATTGCGATTTGAACGTGGAAAAGATCTTACACAACATTTCTGTGCGTACGCACTGTTTATACATGAGGCCCCAGGTGATTGTTATGGGTAGAGGTGCTGAGTGGGGACAACACCATGAGAAACCCTGTACAGTAGATGTTGGGAGAAGAGTCTGGAAGGGGGGCATTTGGAGTTAGGAATTGTAATATATTCAGGGCTCTCTGGACACTCGGGGCTCACTTCATGAACTGAGACAGGCTTTATGTTTTCTGTAATTGTTTTCTATGCTGTGCAACAAAGTCTTAAATTCTGACTGCCTTTCTGAAGAATCTGCTTGTTTTTTCTGAGATTTCTCCACAACACTTACTGAAACAAAAACTCCTATATACAGTACATATTATCATGCTGCAGCGCTTCTCACCCAAAACAAATCACTGCACAAAACAGTTAACCACAGACGACACTAATAAATAAATTGGAGAAAGATAAACAGAAAGAAATAATGTATGCATAGTCCTTTAAATATTCTCTGTAAGGGTTGACTATCTCAGTCAGCGGTGGGGAATGAGGTGCCGAACCATACCCCTCGTTCAGGAAAACATACAGATCAACAGTCCCTTCTGCTGGCCCATCAGGTCCTCTCCCGAATACATTCACCAGAAAAGGAAAATAATTCATCCTGAAATGAACCCGGGATCACCTGACGTTTTCCATGCAGTGTCAAATCTTTTTCCCTCTTGCCTTTTCCTTTTATGGTGTCCTCTTCTCTCCTGGCTCTGCGTTTCCTCTCTCCACCCATTTACATACCATTGGCTCAACCCCATACAGTCTGTTGGGCCCTCCCAGCCAGGTGCTCCCCTCCCCATGTACCATTGGCCAGTCTTACAAATTAAGTCATTCCACCAATAGCAGGAATGGGGAAAGGTGCAAAACTCCCAGTGACACACACACACACACATTTTCCAGATGACCGTTACACTGTGCTGTTTACTCATTAAACTAATGGGTGGAGTGTTGGCTCTGAGGCTAAGGACCTGTGCTGGCATCCTGAAGGTTGCTGGTTTAAATCCCCATCACTGCCAAAGGAGATCCTACATTGCTGGGCCCTTGAGCAAGGCTCTTAACCTGCAATTGTTCCAGTGGCACTGTACAATGGCTGACCCTGTGCTCTGACCACAAGGGGTATGTGAAAAAAATGCATGTCACTGTGTGTTGTCCTGATGAATAAATAAAGAATGATTAATGAACTTTTACTCTCCTCGGTAATTTGTGATCACAGATTGAATTCCTCATTGATCAAATCCATATCCAAATGTTCAAGTGACATCTGATCCTTTAAGCACTTAGTTAATCAGACAGACCACCACATGATGAGCCCTGTACTTTTACTTTCTCCTGTTATTTCACTTCAGCTATTATTAACTGATGTCATAATGCCACTAGTCTACCTGGTCACTCCGGACCACGTCACATCTGTTCACTGCCAGTTGGTCAAACACTACAGGCTGACAGGCATGTTGTTCTGCCATCTGGATGTTTGTGTTGGTTGTGGCCATCTAATGCTGACCTCGGTGACATTTAGAGATAAAGATTAGAGACTATTGTGAGATGGAAATAGTTGGTCAGGAGTGTAGACACATTCTCAGTCACTGCTAATCGACTCCATCTTAGCTCTCCTGTTGTCCTTGTCCTGTTCTCAGTGACATACCCATCCTGTCCTTATGTCTCCTCAGAGAGTAACCTGAAGCTCACCTGGTAATATCCATTATATCTCTCTATTATAATAAAAAATCTTTGGTCGAGACGTGATTTTCTCTGATACGCTTTAACGTTCCGTGAGACAAGGAAGTGAGAGAAAAGGACATCTGTTTTACAGGCTTTTAAATGATTGTCGCGCAGCGCAACAAGCAGCAGCAGAAGCAAGCCAGCTGATCAAGCAAAGAGGAGGTAAAACAAGCTGTATTTGTTTCCCATTGTATCACCGTTTAAGAAATCGTTTCTGAGGATTTCCTTAGCATGTGTTCAGCCCCCCTCTTCACAATGCGAGAGTCAGAGACACAAAGTGACTGGAACGTAGCATGCGCGGGGGGGGGAATAACTCATTCAGCCAGTCATTCAGTCAGTCAGTCAGTCAGTCAGTCAGTTATTTTCCAACCCGCTATATCCTAACACAGGGTCTGCTGGAGCCAATTCCAGCCAGCACAGGGCTAAAGGCAGGAACAAATCCCGGGCAGGGCGCCAGCCCACCACAGAATAACTTATTCACTACAGCTTTATTACTGGCAAATATCAAGAAATAAAAAATGAATGAAATGAAAATAGTCTCTTTAAATTGTATATCCGGTTAACCAAACCTAGGGGTAGGTGAACGAAGTGAGCAGGGGCAGAGCCCCCTAGTATATATAAACACAAACACACACATTTCTTTTAGAATTATTTTAAAGTACAGGATCTCTGAATAATGAAAATATTCTGAAGAGAAGGGCTAGCTCATATGCTTAAGATAAAATGAGTTGAATTTATTTAATTGATTATTTTAATCAGAGCTACTTAATCTATCTATCTATCTAATTATGTCATATGTATGACTTTCTATGAGTCAGGGCGATCTTTTCATCACTAATTCCATCCTTATCGACACTTTAGGGAAGAACAACATTCTGTAGGAGTGTATTTCCTGTTGCCCATTCAAGTTTCTTTCTTGGGTACATTTTGCCAGCTGCGCCACCTAGTAGGTCTCTATTTTAGTGACGCTCCTTATAGCATTTTCACACACACTTTTATTTTAATAGTCAGCAAAAAGCATTTGAGTGTAGGGGACAGCAGTATACAAACTGCAGTTCAGAAGTCCAGCAAGCCAGCCCATCAATGGACAGACGTACACATTCATTAGGGCCATCTTAAAGTTGGCAGTCGGGTTAACTGGCACATCTTTGAATGGGATGAGAAATCACAGGGAGAACCTAGAAACTGTACCCATAAGCCAGTCAGGAACCCAAGTAACTAAAGAAACAATGCTGAAAAGCCTATCAGGTCCCAAATGAATTCATTCTGGGTTTTAGGTCTGCTGCAGTATAGTCGGGTGTTCTGCCCAAGGTTGGGTGCAATCCTTCACATGTGACCCCCACCCCCTTCCCTGAGACAGCATTGGGTGCAAATTAAGACACAAAATACTGCCTCCTCTGGTGGTCACCCTCCATATTATATACGCATGAGAAATCACAGGAGTGAATTTTTTGGTGACATCTAAGAAATATTACATTTGTACTGTCTTTGACTCAATGAGATGTAAGTAAGAACTTGAAGAATGAAATGAGTTCCTGATTGAAAGTCAGTACTAAATGTTTCAACAAAACCCAAAACACTAATCACAATTCAAAGTCAGGAAGAGAAGTCAGATACATCAGGAGTAACCCACTCAGAGGAGTTTGTCCATATCTCAGATAATTGGGATTAATAAAGTATCTATCTATCTATCTATCTATCTATCTATCTATCTATCTATCTATCTATCTATCTATCTATCTATCTATCTATCTATCTATCTATCTATCTATCTATCTATCTATCTATCTATCTATCTATCTATCTATCTAAGTAGATGGGTTGAGCCCGATGCTGTCACTCTTGATGGCACAACAAGCAGATCACATCTGGGTGTCTCTGGTGTAAGAAACGGCCTGCAGCGCAACTTGGCCAGGATGCCCCTGCGATGAAAGAATGGGGGAAGGTGATTTGCAAGGACACTGCCTCCCCCAAAATGCTTGATGGCAGTGTAACGGTGCCCCAGATTCCTGCAGGAGGAGTTGTGAAAGGACCAGAGGAGTCATGCCTCATCCATAGCCTGGAAGTAGTCCTAAGTCTGGGCTGATTAAAGAACTTTAATTCTCTGTTTGACCCATAAGTGCTAACGAGTCACATGGATAGAAGAGCACAAGTACTTCCAGGTCAAGGACAATTTAAAGGACTGATGAAGACCCAGCTAGTGAGTCAGACTCGTGAAGAGGTAGGCAAGACTTGATTGTGGTGTGTGGAGGAGAGAATTATATTGTGTTTGTGCTTGATTTATTGTTTGTTTACCTGCAATATTTTGGCTGTGGTACATAAGGCACTGCCACTGGGAAAACAAAGGATTAAAATACTTCTTGGTACTTGTCACAAACTCCACTCTGAGTCATAACAAGGTCTGGGACAGCCACCCGTATATTTGGTATCCTGGCTGCGAAGTTGCAAAAGTATAAACAGCACTGATGTGCACAAAACAGAACTGAGGGAATAGGGAAAAGATTGAGGCTTTTAAAGGGGAAGACAAGAAGTGAGGTCAAAGGGGTCAGGCTCATAAGGGTCTTCAACCAAAGGCTCGAGCCCGGACGTGACATCATAGGGACCAGAGCTGGCAAGGTCTTCTTCCATAGGCTCTAACCGGGAAATGACGATAAGAGGGCCAGGTAAGATCTCCTGTGAATGGTCTGCAGGCAAGGGAGAAAAAGATTCAGTGCACTCGGCCACATCTCAGTCTGATTCGGAACTGCCCTTACTCAAGGCCTTTAGCTGCCTCCCATGCACACATGTGTGACATACTTTAACACAGTGTCCAGAGCGTCTGTCTGTTAGGGTTAATGGGGTGACAGTGGCCTCTAGTATTTTACACTGGAAAAAATCTCCATGGCAAAAAAAACAATGCAAGTTTAAAGCTTTTGATTCATTAAGAACAGGAATTTATGCCCAAGGTGATGCAAAGAGCTAGCTCCTGGACAGTCTGATGCGTCGGATGGACCCAAACATAATGTCCCACCCAGAGGTGTTCTATTAGATTGAGGTCAGGAGAATGAGCATGGGGGCCAGTCAATGGTATCAATTTCTTCATCA